>NC_143052.1:82841515-83144545 GCF_052426305.1 Pelodiscus sinensis
AGCTTGGAGTACCGGTACCTTTTTTCTTACAAAAAAAGCAGCTTGTATATATATTAGAATGCATCTGTTTTTCTGTGTGTCTGTCCGTGAGTCTGTTTGTTCAAGAACTCCTCCTAAACCAGAAGAGATAGGGCCACTGTAGTGAGGCAGTATCGCCTCCTGATGACCCACAAGGAGAACTTCTCTTAAAGACCCCTTGGTGGGCAGTGCCAGAGTATCCAGGCTCTGCCCACAGGAAGCAGAAGGACGGGACTGCAAGCATAAGAGAGGGAGCTCCCAGCTCAGTTGAAGGAGGCTGGGCGGCAGCTCCAGAGGTAAAGGAGAACCATGCCCCGCCAACCCCCAGGATGACTGGGTTGGGCCACAAGGACCACTGCCATACCCTGAGGACTTCCCCAGGCTTCTGCGACCACTGATGGAGCCCAGTGACCACAGGAGGCTGCAGAGACCCCTGCTAAGGCCTGAGGCCTACCTTAGACTCCCAGGACCTAGACTGGGCCCCGTGGGCCTCTGCTTGAACCCCCCCAGGAGGAATATACGGACACCATGCCAGCTCCTTCGACCCCCACAGAGCCTGTTGGCCAGAGCTGGAGCAAGGTAGGACCGCATGGGGTCTGGAAAGTAGCCCAGGGGGAGCCGACCTAGGACTGGCCGAGGACATGGAGGTCAGCTGGGCTGCAGATTGTGGTCTGGACCCCCGCTAGCCCACTGATCGGACCAGCGTGTTGAGGCAAAGAGCCTCACTGACCCCGGAGGCAGCTAGCGCTGCCACTGATAGCGCCCTGGGCTGGGACACAGTGGAGCGGTTAAGCCTATGTCCTCCCCCGCCACACTTTTCTCTCGGGTGGCAGGTTCCCCCTGAAGGGAGATACCACCTGCACCTATTGGCTCTCTGCCAGCAAGGACACCCGACCCCTAGCTCAGCCTGCAGACAGGCCTGAGCCCTTGGACCCTTTGGGATGACTTATTGTTTGTTTGCTTGCCCCGCCCTGACCCAACGGCCTGGATCATAAACTGCTTGCCTGCAGCCCCGCCCTGAACTAGGGCCCGGGCTTATAAACTGTGACTTTGTTTGTTCACCCCTCCCTAACCCTGCGATGGGGCCCTGAGACTGGTTGTGAGGAGGCAGCGAGGCCACCCACAGCCTGAGACTACTACAGCCACCAAATTTGGGAGGGGCTGGGGCAGAGGAAGAGAGCCTCACCCGCACCCCAGAAGGGGCTAGGGAGATGCCCCCTGTCCTGGGAGGTGCCGGGGGAGCGAGAGAGCCTCATTCCCTTCCCTGAGCCCCTCCTCATTCCCCCATGCCCCAGGCCTCCTGCCCTGAGCTCCCCCACATCTCTAAGGCCGTGCCCTGACTAGGAATGTTAAAATTTGTTTAATTATGTAACTGTATAACCGCTGATACAGAGGCAGCACTGAGGAGGGGGTAGGGGGGAGAGCTGCATGTAACTGTCAAGGTTAATAGATGAGTCTACGCTTACTGATTAACTGTGTAAATGGCTACACTTTCACATCCTAAAACCTGAGTCCTGCATCCTCCACACCATCAGTCCCCTGCCCTTAAGTCTTGTAGTAAACAATATTTCAGACAATTCAGCAGCTACCAGATGTTACTGGCAGTAAATATGGGACCCTGAACTAAATACTGAAAAATAAATGAAGAAGAAAATGTTGAGACATATATAAGTACAAAGTTGTAGTTCACCTGTAACTTACCTATGGTTCCTAGATTACACTTCACACTTCGTATGCATAATCACTCTGTAAAGACTCCTGTGATGAATTAAACAAAAGAAACACCATTTCAGTTTTGTAGGTGTTATTGTACAGGTTTACATATTTATCATAATAATTTTGCATTTTTAAACTATTATCCATTAGACTGGCAAAAATGCTGATTTTTTTTTAATGAAAAAAATACTGAGTTATTCAACGTGAAAGCATTATGCATTTGTATTAAAAACTTCTCTCTCAAAAAGGGAAATGCTGTTCCCAAAACATCGAATGTTACATTTCACAGGAGAGAGGAAAGGCTACTCTGAAGCATTCTACTTTCGTCACATGTACTGCTGGAATAGTTCTGGGGTGGGCAATAATTTTTGATGGGAGGGCCACACCAAGATTTTGGAAAGTGAATGAGGGCCGGACTGTTCCATGATATAAATGGAGGAGATACAGGGTCTGGGATAGAAGCTGGATGCAGAAGGGAGCTTGGGGTAAGGGACTGGGGTACAGGAGGGAGACTGGAGTCTGGGAGGGAGCTGGGATGAAGTAGGCGGTTGTGACCTAGGGCAGGGGACCGGAGTGCAGCGGTTCGGGATGTGACCTAGGTTAGGAAGGGATTGTGATCTGGGCCAGGAGATTGGGGTGCCAGATCTGGGAGGGGGTATGGCTGTAAGAGGGGGACAGAGGGTTTGGGTATGTTGAGGGGGGAGGAGGGGCAGCAGAGAGTTGGGGCAGGAAAGGGCTGGGGTGCCAGAAACAAGCTGTGGTCAAGAGACTTACTTGCCAGTTGCCAAACTAGCCTGCCTACCTGCAGAGCTTAAAATGTTTCCCAGCCTGGTCATGTGCTTCATGAATAATTAAGCCCAGGAGAGGGGGCATGATTCTCCTTAGCTGCCTGTTATTCTAACAAGCAGGTCCCACTGGCTGATTTCTGCCAGAAACTGGCCAATGGAAATGTGCTGGGGGCGGGGCAGCTCCTAAAACTTCTTCTCTTCTCTCCAGTTTAAAAACAGAAATGGAGCCCTGCAGCCATGTTTCTGCATGGCCGCCTGAGGCTCCCCACTGCCTCTGCAGGCCAGATCTGGTGGCTTAGTGGGCCGCATTTTGCCCAGGCCTGGACTAATTGCTCTACTGATGCAAAAAATAACATACTAGTCTGGGCATTAGGAGAATATTGGATCAATACAACTTAACAGAAGATTGCTCTCTTCCAGCTTGGAAGCCCACCAGCTATTGAACTCATGCAAAGTTTTCCCATGAACACATGAATTATAATGCCAAAGAAAGCAGTAACCAGCCAGCACAGCTCTGTGATGCTACATGCACTAAGGCTTCTGAGAACAAATGCTTTTCAACAGCAAAGCTTTGCTGCCCTACCAAGTGTATGATGATCCATTTTTTCATTCCTTATTTAAATAAGGCAATTTTATATAATCTCATACATTTTTTCTCTTTATATAAACCGTGATATTCTGTTTTGTTGCTAATCTAATGACTCATGCAAATACAGTAGACACCCACATCTTTCTAATCAAGCCAAGGAAACTCACATGAATGTATTTTTCTACCTTTCTCCTGAAGAGTTTTCACTACACTATGACCTTTTGCTCAGAGTTCTAGATAATTCCATTTTTTTGTCCCTTATGCACCTTCCATCTCACTCAAAGAATGTATTTTTTTGCTACTGCACCTGTAAGCAGATGAGTCAGAAAACAGTATTTTAAATTCTCACAAAATGAAAGTAAGCACTAGTTACTTTAATTTCCTGATACGAAAGTGTTTTTAATAATTACTTTAGTGGGTTTTGAAGGGAAATATCCACAAAATATGAATGTTTATACATTTAAAAGCTGGGCTTAAATATTTGAATGTACTCCTTAAATTTACTTCAGCTTAACTCTGAACTTCCTTGGTTTCAGTAATATTCTTAATCCTATTAATATATTCCAGCCATGCACATAACATGTTGCGTGTTTTCTAAGGCATAATTCCTACCCTGAGGAGCATACTTAATACATCTTTTGTTTTCTATATTAATAAAAAAATATTAGAGTGATCACTGATTGTTTCTTGTTCCAGAACCATTTATTATTGCCCTTCCAATCGCATCTCAAAACTCATTTGCAGAGATGCCTACAAAAATATTCACAAATTAGGCCATTTGGTGCACCTATTCCTGGGGGAATTCAGCACCATTGCACAGGTGGAGAATTCACATCCAACACAGAATACTGAATTCCACCTTCTAACCTCCAGAAGACATTATAGTGCCAGAACAGCTGGTTGACTGGCAGTAACAGCTAGCAGCCGGCTGCATTACTCAAAGTGGCTTTGCCATAGAGCTAGGTTAGACGGCAGAATGGAGTACATGTGCCTGCTGGATAGTCACAGACTGGGGTTCAGAAGACCTGAGGAGACTGGGGTGTGGGCTCACGAATTAGTGAAGTGACAGCACTGAGCTGGGGTGGGGCTCCTGCATCAAATGGGGATAGGGAGCGTAGGGACACACAAGAACAAACATGTGTGACTGATCAGGAATCAGCTAGGGTCTGCCTGGGGTAGTCTCCCCTTCTCCCTAACAAGGTCCATCCCTATGAGAAACTATTTTCCCTATCCTTTTTTATTGACAGACAGCAAATGCCTGCTTTCCTTGACCTCCAGGAAGTGTCCTACAATGCCTGTCTTGACTGCTCGTTAGTAGTATGAACTCTGCTGCCCAGCAGCCATGTAAACAACAGTCCACCACTCCCCCTTGAAAGCCCTGGAAATTTTAAATTCCATTTTCTGTTTGCTGGCTTGGTGTGAAGAGGCCTCATCACATCTGCCTAGGTGACCATGACTGGCTATCAAATGCTCTACTGCTTGAACCACTGTTGAGCTGTTGGATCTGATCAGTATATGGGAGGAGACATCTGTGCAGTCCAAGCTGCACTTGACCTGGAGAAATTGGGATACTTATGGACACAGCATTTTTCAAGGAGTGTGCGATAAGGCTATGATCTAGACATGCTGCAGTACTGATCGAAGATAAAAGAGTTAAGGCATGCAAATGTTGCTCCAATGCTGCACCTATGATCTGCTACTTCTATGAGAAGCTGGACGCTATCCTCAGTGGTGACCCCGCCTCCACTGCCAAGAGCCTTATGGATATTTCAGAGGGCATGGAGGCAGTAGAAAGAGACCAAACCCAGAGGATGAAGTTATTGATGAAGAGGTGGAGCTAGACAAGGATGTAGAGCTCCCAGAAGGGTTGCCTAGTGGACAGGGCAGCTGACAGCCTGTGCAACCTCCTGGGCAAGGTGAGGGAGAGGTTCAGCACCCCCAGAAGGGATGGGACCTCAGGCAGAAGGGGTGGGGCCATGATGCCTGCCCCTTCCTCTGCCAACAGAGGTGTATTGTATCATGCTCTTGTGACAATTTAAAGGGTCTGGGCTCCAGGATTCCCAGGTCCCCATAAAACACAGGGTCCTGTGGCAAATCCTCTCTTTGCCCCTCCTCCCCATCGACAGGCCTGCCAGAGTGGGGACAGATGGCTAGAAACAGTTCTCCACTCCTAGGCTGTGTCTAGACTACACGGTTCCATCGATGGAGCCATGTAGATTAGGGTTGTAGGCAAAGGCAAATGAAGCCGCAATGTAAATGATCGCGGCTTCATTTAAATTTACATGGCTGCTGCGCTGAGCCGACAAACAGCTGATCAGCTGTTTGTCCGCTCAGCGCGCTAGTCTGGACGCTCCCCTGCCGACATCAAAGCCCTTTGTCGGCAGCCCCGGTAAACCTCATCCCACGAGGAATAACGGGGCTGCCGACAAAGGGCTTTGATGTCGGCAGGGGAGCATCCAGACTAGTGCGCTGAGCGGACAAACAGCTGATCAGCTGTTTGTCGGCTCAGCGCGGCAGCCATGTAAATTTAAATGAAGCCGCGATCATTTACATCGTGGCTTCATTTGCCTTTGCCAAAAAAACAAATCTACATGGCTCCGTTGACGGAGCCATGTAGTCTAGACATACCCCTAAGGTGCTTAGCCAGTCTCTGTAGCTGATATCTGAGGAGCAGGAAGTAGGAAACAAGACATATGGTAAGTGGCTGTGGCTTGTGTAGTCCGGAGGTGGGTTTAGGACATAGAAAAGAAGGAGGCTGGCTATGTTTCCGTGAGCTGAACATTTCCCTGTTTAGCTAATCAGTATGGCAGAACAGGATGTTGATGCACATTGAGATCTCACAAAAAGCCTCTAGAGAGCTCTCCAGGAAAGTTTCCTGGAGATACTCATTAATCCTCTGCTGCAAGTTCTATGACAGAGCAGCTCTGTTACTTTCTCCATTGTTGGGCACTGTACAGTGCCATTCTGCAATCACCTGTCCAGGGACCAAAGCGGCTCATAGATGTGCCACATACAGAACAGGGCAAAAGCCACAAGCATGCAGTACTTGTACCTTGATTTCCCTGCTTACCCCCAGCAATGAGATGTCTGCTAGTATGATTCCTCTCTGTGGAAAAGTGTGAGATAAGTGCCCTTTAAAGCTGCTCCCCATCCCCTGCAACCTACTTCTGTAGGTTCTTTTGTCCATGTGCAGCCTCCTCTGGCCCCACCAACAGTCACCATGGTTTGGTAGCTTGAAGAGATGTGTGCCTGGCAGGGTCACTAAGAAAGAGATTGGCACGTTGCAAAAAGTACATATAAGTAAAATACTTCAACGCTGTGCTTGACTTTAACAATCCTGCTTCTGTTCATTGTCCCCTGTGTTTCATCAGATATGGCCTTCAGGAACATCTGCCGACCGACTCCATCATATAAGAAAGAGACCAAGAGGAAACAAAGCAGACATGTTCCACAAAGTACTGCAGTGCTCCACTAAAGATAAAAGAATGAAAGGAGTGCTGGGAAGCCAAAGGCAGTCCAGAAAGAGAATCGAGCATCTACTAGGGATACCACTAAGCATATGATAAAAGTAATGGAGGAACAGAGATGCTCAAGACTTCAATAATGCTGCAAAGTGAGCATGTGCAAACAGCATATTCACAATTCTTTGCCATGCTCCCCCACCCCAATCTGCCTGTACATGCCTTTCCACTTTCAGAGATTCCTCAGTTTCCCCTTCTCTCCACCCATTCTGACAATTTTCACAACGATAGCTGCACTTACACAGAGTTGTAAGGATCTGCCTTTTCCCAGGAAGCACCTGTATTTTGGTAAATTGTCAGTTTGCTTTTTTCTTGACTAATAAAGGCAAAGTTCTATAATGTTAAATCATCTATTTTGTGTTTTACAAATTCACACTGCAACCACTACAATTACATATATAGGCATATTAATAATGTTCTTAGTGGGATATGCAGGCCCAACTGTCAACCCCTAGGGGGAAAAAAGGAATGCACCACGGAAGCAACTCTGACAGATACACATTGCTGCTGTTCATTATTAAAGTGCTTCCTCAAAGGCACCCTCTGATTTCAATTGCCACTGAGGAATCTGGGTGCTCCAATTCAGCAGCCAAGCACTTTGCCTCAGCACTCCACCCCTGAGCATCACAAAGATTATGCAAAATGCAGCACACAGCTATCACCATGAGAATATTATCCTCATTAAGCTCTAACCTGCCCTAAAGGTGCACTGTCATTGCCTTTAATCTGCTCAAGGCACATTTAACTGTCATCTGGCACCCAATCAGCCTGTTTCTGAACCACCCCTTACTGCCATCCATGTATCCCATGCAAGGTTTCATGAACCAGGGTTGTAAGGGGAAAACCAGGTCTCCCAGGATCACTATACCCACTTCCCTAACCCCTACTTCAAGAATAGTGATAGAAATGTAGACATGTTAGTCTGGTGTAGCAAACAAAAAACAGGACTATGTAGCACTTTAAAGACTAACGGGATGGTTTATTAGGTGATGAGCTTTCGTGGGCCAGACCCACTTCCTCAGATCAAATAGTGGAAGAAAATTGTCACAACCATATATACCAAAGGATACAATTAAAAAAATGAACACATATGAAAAGGACAAATCAAATTTCAGAACAGGAGGAGGATGGGTAGAGGGGGAGGTAAATGTCTGTGAGCTAATGATATTAGAGCTGATAATTGGGGAAGCTATCTTCGTAATGAGTAAGATAATTAATGTCTTTGTTTAAGCTTAGGTGTAAAGTGTCGAATTTAAGCATGAATGACAGTTCAGAGGATTCTCTTTCAAGTGTAGTCTTAAAAGGTCTTTGAAGCAGGATGCAGGTAATCAAGTCGTTGAGACAATGTCCTTTCTGGTTGAAATGGCAAGAAACTGTTTTTTCTTTGTGATCCTGTCTAATATCTATTATAATTTACCTTCCCCCCCATCGCCCTTCTGTTCTGAAATTTGATTTGTCCTTTTCATATGTGTTCATTTTTTTAATTGTATCCTGTGGTCTATATGGTTGTGACAATTTTCTTCCACTATTTGATCTGAGGAAGTGGGTCTGGCCCATGAAAGCTCATCACCTAATAAACCATCTTGTTAGTCTTTAAAGTGCTACATAGCCCTGTTTTTTGTTTCTCCTACTTCAAGGGTGGACAATCTACATCACACATGCCGTAAGTGGCATGCAAGCTGATTTTCACTGGAATGTGAGCCTCCCCGCTGGATCCATACATTGACCATATGGGACTGTCCCATTTTTAACTGCAATTTCTTCTCACACGGCACTGCAGCCTCCTCCCCGCTCCGGCAGAGCACACAGGCGGCTCCACTGGAGCTTTGCTGGCAGGCAGCCAGGCTGGCTCTAGTGGCACGCATTTTCTAGCCACTCTGCCACCTGCTGCCCCACAACCACGCACCCTCTCCCGGTCATATACCTACCCCCACCCTGCTTCTGCGTAAACCATTGCTCCTACTCCCGCCCCCTGGCCAGACACCCTACTCCCAGCCTACTTCTGCATACTATCGCCCACCCAGACCCTCCAACCCCTTCAACAGACCACTTCCCGCCCAGATCCTGCACCCCATCCCTATCCCCCACATTGGCAGCCCTGTTCCACACACTGAAGCCCTCATTTTTGTCCTCATCCCAGAAACTAAAGGGGTCCATAAAATCCACTAACTGTGGAACTCCAGAAAAGTAAATCTGGCCTATGAGAAGCCCTGAAAAGAAAGCCCCTGCTTGCAGCTTTCTGTTCAGGTTTGCATTCCTCAAGATGAGTGTGTCCTGTACCTTTCTAGAACACGTTGATGTCTGTGAAACGCCCATGGTGATCCACAAGTGCCTCCAGTACCATGGAGAAGTACCTCTTCCTATTGATGTACTCTGTTGCAAGATGGTTTGGTGCTAAAATAGGAATGCCATCTATCACCTTTTCGCAGTTAGGAAAAACTCTCTCTGCAAAGCCGCCCATTATTGCACACGCATTCCCTAAAGATGCAATTGATTGTCCTGCACACTTGCATTAATGCAGCCTCAATGGTCGACTTCACTTCTTCAAACTGTTTTGCAACTAAACTGATTTGCCAACTTCCAGACAGCAATTGTTACATGCTTCTCTACTGAGAGGGCAGCTCATTGTGGTATCCTTGCGCCGCAAGTCTGGGATCAGCTCAGCACACAGTTCCAGGTGGCTTTATACATGTGAAAGTTCTGTAGTCACTGCTCTTCATCTCACATGTGCATGACAATGTGATCCCACCAATCAGTGCTTGTTTCCCTAGCCCAAAAGGGACAGTCTACCACAGGGCTACTCAACATGCCACATGTGGCCCGTGGCCTGTTTGTTTGCAGCCCACAGGTGGGAGCTAAAAGAAAAACATAGTCAATATAATGGCCTGATACGTATTGTAGTAAAATTCCTGGACTGTGATTGCTCATTAAAAGTGCTGACCTATGGGTGGAAATCTAGTAAATATTGTATTTTATTAATATCAGCAGAACTGACTTAAATGGGGCCTGTGTTGTGTAGTCTTGCCTTAATTTGGTATTCATGCCCATCACAGTGAAAGAAGCTATTTGCATATATATTTCCATGAATATGCAACCACACTTAAATTGTGACCCTTGTCATGTGCTGTGAGTATCATTGTGACCCCCCGGGACTTCCAAAGTTGAGTAGCCCTGGTCTACCTTATGCAGCTGTTCTGTGAATGCCTAAAGCAATGCAAAGTTGCTGTTATTCATATCATTCAGAATGTTGAGTGTCTGCCTGCCTGACTCTTCAGTCAGTAACTTAACCATGAACTGTACTACCATGCACACACTCATCACTTTTCAGAGCATAGGTGAGAACTGTGGGATTCATCCCTTCTCATACTGATGCCAGGGTGCACAGCAAAGAATGGCCATTGAAAAAATGGCACAAAGGAAAGCCAGAAGCCAGTGTAAGGCTGAGACAGAAAGCAATGCATGATGGAATATTTAGCACGGATCCAAGATGCACTGGGATCTGTTCCACTTTCCCATGCATAGACAGGTGGTGTCCCCTGCTCTGTGGAATACATTCATTTGTATTAAGTCAACTTTTGAGTGTCGATATAAGCTTAGGTAACAAATTGGTAGTACACAAAGCCTTAGACCATAAACTCTCTTGGGTATGATTCATCTTTTTGTTCTGTTTGTACAATGCCTAGAAAAATTGGCTACAAGGCAATATGGTAATACAAATAATAAAAAATACCGTTTTTGGCCAAGGCCACTACTTTAAAACTGGTGTAGCAAGTTATATTTGAGAGTAAAAAACAGTTAAGAAATCAATATTTAAATGACTATGAGTAATGATAATCAAATGATGGAGATTTTAAAAGGCACATAACTTACTCCTAGAATTATACGGATATAGTTAAATTTATAACTTTCCTGTATATACACAAACAATGCTTGTTAAAAGGGGTTTTCAACACGCTTAGTTCTGCAGTTCTCAAATGAGAGGGGAAGATCCCAATATCTCTAAGGGGACATGCTGAATAGGGATGTTAAAATGCATTTATTCAGGTAAATGTGTAACTGCTGAAAATTTCAGTGTTACATGTTTACATGTGAAGGGAGGCAGCTTTGTAAACATGATGGAAGAGACTTCTAGGATTAAATGAAGACATCTAAAACTATATACTGAATATCATGACTAAGAAACAATGACCATTTATAGTTTTCCATAGGCAAATCTAGTATATATTTGAGAGTTTGTGTGTCTGTCCATCCATGAGTCTGTTTGTTCAAGAACTCCTAAATGGTAAAGAGCTAGGATCACCAAATTTGATTTGCAGCATCCGCTTATCACAGCTTAAAGCATGACTGGTTGGGCCAAGACAACAGGATGTGCCTGGAATGTGATTGTTTTTCATAAAACGGAAAGGTCTATGAGCGTGGACAGTTATAACATATAATGACCATAAGAGGGCAGCAAGGGACCAGAGATAGGTACCAGGACAGTTATAACCCTACAGGGGGTGGAAAAGGGACAGCTATCTACTATGTGTTTGAGAGAATTTGTCTGTCTGTCTCCCAGCCAGGGAACATGAACCCCTTCCCTAGCGCTGCCTGTTGCAGCAGCCATGGAAAGGCACTTCTTACCTAGCCCCAGTCTTCTCCAGGGAGAGAAGGGTTGTTCTCCCTCCCTGGGGCAGCCTGCAAACTGAACCTGTCACTCTCAGTCCCAGCCCAGAGCAATGATTTAAATGAGAAAAAAAATTATTTCAATTAAGGACCTGAGCAGCTCAGGGTAAATCCTCTAGTAGAGAGAAAGAAAGAGAGAGAGAGACTGTGTACACACACAGTGTTCTTTTCACATTTATTAACTGTAGCTTTAATTCTCTCTCATAGGAGAACCCCCACCAGTCTCATCAAATATGAACAAGATGCTGTGAAATCATACAATATAGGTCTTCAGCTTTGCAGACTCAAGATAACAAGACCCCATCTACTGGTAGCTCAGAGGCCAGAAGAATAAGCACATCTTGACATTCTACTTTAGAATCTTGACAGAGAGATGAGTCTCCTATAGTTGGAAACTAGTCTTACTTTTTCAGAATCAAAACTATAGCTTATCCATGTGACAACTTTGCTTCACAGTGGCAAAACTACAGCAACTTTATTGTACTTTTTTACATTAGCCAACTCCTATGCATGTACAATAAACTAGTAAGTAAATAAACCAAAAATAAATATACCAACATTCAAAACGTAAGCAGTTATATTCGACATTGTCCCTATAAATGCTTTAGATCTTATACTACATATGAAAATCTGTATTAAAACAATTTTGAATCTTAATGAGTTAATACATTTCACATCTGAGCAATTGTGACAGACTGTCAATAGCAACCACAATCCCATTAAGCCATCAATTCCAATAACTCCTTATCAGTAATCTACAAAAAATTAGAGTTAACAAGATAGATGAGTTGGAATCACTTTTCATGAGAACCATCTCCATCAAAGCTCTATCCTATAAGAACCATAATGATGTTCAGCCTCAAAGGTGAAACTCTTAAAAGCAGGGAACAGCTTGTGTGTCATTGGGACCAAAGGTACATAACTCATTGAAGGAGAAAGTAAGAATGACCACAAATTTTGCTGCCCTCAGAATGAAAAGCAGGACATCTTTGTTTAATTTAAGCTCTCTCACAGCTACAAGTAAAAACAATAAAAATGAGAAAAGGAGGAAGAAAGGAATAAATCTGTTAAGACACAGCAGTGCCAGGAGAACTGGAACAAAACAGACTAATTAGATCACTGGCCTAATGTGACTTTTTTTCTTCTGGAGGACAGTCAGATCTTAAGGTGACAGATACCAATTTAAGATAAAGCTATTGTAAAGAGACAAGAATTATACATAGCAAAGTGATAGAAATTTAGTCATGTTAGTCTGGTGTAGCTGAAACAAGAAACAGGGCTATGGCAGCACTTAAAGACTAACAAGATGGTTTATTAGGTGATGAGCTTTCATGGGCCAGACCCACTTCCTCAGATCAAATAGATCTGAGGAAGTGGGTCTGGCCCACGAAAGCTCATCACCTAATAAACCATCTTGTTAGTCTTTAAAGTGCTACATAGCCCTGTTTTTTGTTTCATACATAGCAAGGCTTTTTAGAATGGCAATGATGCCTCCAGAAAACCATTTCAAATTATAGGATGCGGTAAGAAAGGGAATGGTCAGATTAACTTTCCCCAAAACAGAAAAAAGTGTAAACTGAAAGACACAGAAAATGTAATTTCTTCTGACTCTGCAGGTGCTTCCATTTTTAACATTGTCTATGGAAGAACTGCCCCATTCCAACTGACTGCAAAGTTGAGCTCTAATTTTTTAAAAAATAAATAAGCATCAGCACAGTGGGATCCAGGTCCACAGCTGGGTCTCCTACATGCTACAATACTACAAATAGCAAGTCAGCCCTATCAACTACACAGGAATCTATCACCATTTGTAAGGCAATTTCCATTCTATCTTCATACTGCATGCAGTGTAATTGTAACCATGTCAGTTTCAGTATTTGAGAGACAAGGTAAGCATGGTAATAGTTTCCTTCACTAAACTCATGAATCAAAAGAATGAGACTGTTGACAAAGGAAGACTGTATACTGCATCCAAGAGGGCCCTTCGAATCAAATACTATATAGTGGTTGGACAAACACAGGAAAAATATTGCCAGTGAATGGTCAGTACTGTACTAGAAGGGCTTTTTAGTCTGTAGGGTTTACAGGCAGCTTCAGCCAGCACCGGACAAACTCATGTCTCCAAGTTGAAGCAGTCTTGGTTTCACACACCTGGGCAGATAGTGCTACTTTCTATTAAAATGGCTGCTACCAGGAGTGAACTTGATGTCTCTTTCAACTGGAAAGTTGATAGGCAGCCAGCACCGTTCGCAACCCACCCATGGGGGGGGGGGGGGGGGGAGGTAGCTTTTCCCTCTGTAATGAAGGTGACAAAAGGCAAGTCGGAGGCAGCTTTCGCCTGACACCTCCCCCCCCCCCCACACTGAAAGTGAGTGGCGCGGCCTTTAATCCTATCACTTGAAAGGCGGCGTTCGCCAAGCCGCAGTGCCGGGGAGGAGTACGGGGCCCAGGCAGCTCGGATCCGGAACACCCGGGGGGCGGCGGCGCAAGCCAGCTCAGCCGAGCTGGGGACCGAGGCAGGACCCAGCCGCTCTCTCTACCCAGCGGCCTTGGTCACACCCGCACCGGCCGCTCGGCCCCACACAAAATGGCTGCTGCGGGCGCCTGCCTGTGCGTCGCCCGGGCACTAACACCCTTTTCTCGCAGCCCCGCTCCCGGCCTCCGCCCTCCCCAGCGGCCCCCGCCGGGCGCAGGGAAGGGGGGAGCTCGGCAGCCGCCCCCGGGCGCGCACAGCAGCCAGAGCCGCCGCGCGGGGAGCCCCCTGCAGGAGCCGCCCCGCGTCCCCCCAGCCGGCGGGCGGAGGGAGCGAGCCCTGGGGCGCGGCCGGAATCCGGGGAGGGGAGACACGAGCTTTTCCTGCCAGGTGAAAGGTCAGGAGGGCGCGGAGCCGCCGCCCGGGGCAGGCGAGGACGGAGCCGCCGGCCCGGTGACTGACACGCGGGGCCGTTTCCCCGGCTGCTCCGGGAAGCGGCGCGGGCCGGGGGGGAGGCGTCGCAGCGCCCCGGTGCCAGCCCCCGCCCAGGGAAGAAGGCGGCCCCCGCCCAGCCCCGCCCGCTCTCACCTGGCGGGCCCGACGCCTCTGCTGGGGGGTTATTTGTCGGTAGCGGCTCCGGCTCCGGGAGGTCAGAGTTCGTGACCCCGCCCCCTCCGCTCCGCGCGGCGCTCCGCCCTCCGCTCCGCGGCCCGCGCCTGCGCGCTCAGACAGGCGGGCGCGGCTTGCAGGGAGCGGGAGGAGGCGGCGCGAGGGCTGCCGTGGGCAGGGCGGGGTCCCGGGAGCCACGTGCTGCCGTAGGGCGGGGCCTGTTCCCTGCACGTGGGGATGCTGCAGGCGGCCAGACAGCCCCCCCCCCCTTGCTTTGGGGCGCTCCCTGCAGAGAGCCGAGTCCCGCTGCCGCTTGTGCCGCGCAGCCCTCGCTGACACGCGGGGCGGGAGCTGCTGCTCTGCGTGGCCGTAGCTCAGCACCACCCATCCGCGGGGGACGAGTATCGCCAGATGTTCTCTCTTCCACCTGAGCGCCTGCTCAAAAAGCGACCCTGGCAGCTCTGGTCAGCGCTGCTGACTGGATCTTTAGAAACCCAGTTGGCAGGGCAGCGCCACGCATATCATCAGGCTCTTTGGCGCAAGGGTTTCCTCACGTTGCCCCTGCCTGTGTTGCCAAAACCTCGTCCAGTGAGGGCTCAGACACGCTCCTCCCGCCCCCCCCCCCCGCACTGACTGGACAGGCTGTCTGCTTTGGTGCTGTGCCTGAGGTAAGCACTGCCCAGAGCCCATATCCCCTTCTGTGCCCTTGTAAACAGGCGGATATAGGGCGGGGCAAATGGGGCGGCTGCCCCAGGCCCCGTGCTTCAAGAAGACCCTGCTTGTAAACACCACCAGGCAGATTTGAAACTGAGACTCCTGGAGCTTAGTCTAGGATAGGGATGTAATCATGTAGCCAATTAATTGAGAAGCAAAGGCTTATAGGTGAATGCTATAGACTACATGCATTCTCTTCCTCTCCTCCCACCCCATAAATTTCATAGCAGTCGGGCCAGCAACCAGGCGCAGTCCTGACTCCCTCTGGCGCCAGGACCTACCCCTGCTGCAGCTCTGCTGTATTAGGAGCCCGGTAGGCAGGCAGCTCTGAGCAGTTCCAGCTCACACTGGGTCTGGGACTCAGTTCCCACTCCTGACCCCCCAGACAAGAGTTGGTGCCATCCGGAGCTGCTGTATCTGTAGCAAAGGCAGCAGCATGGGGCAACAGGCAGCCAGTCTGCAAAAGGAGCAGGTTTTAAACTGGGTCTCATTGTGGACCAGCTCCCGCCTGGCATCTAGAAGCAGCGTGGAGTGGCAGGGGGCTGTTTCATGTGGGGCCAGAGTGCACTGGCTGCTGGCCCTACTCCAGGGGACTACAGAATAGTTGAGTAACCATAAGAATTCATGAGGGTGACTGTTCGATTAACTGACATTTAACATCCCGAGTATAGGACCCTCTACTGCTTGAGCTACAAAGCCTGAGCTTAGGCTGTAGAGCTCACTTGTTCTTATCTCTTGCTGCAAGTGTTCTAAGTGCCACTATATGAGACAGTGAGCCACTCTAGGGGCCCATCTAAACTACATGCCTCTTCCGAAAGGAATGTAAATGAGCCCGATCAAAAATGCAAATGAAGTGTGGATTTACAAATCTTATGCTTCATTTGCATAATCACATGAGAGTGCTTTTTCGAAAAAGAAACTGCAGTCGAGATGGGGTTCAGTCTCTATGAGAGAGAATTCATGGACACAAATCTGATATCCAAAAAGGCAACGCGTAAAAATCTGTAGGGGGAATAGTTTAACTTGCCCAGGCACTCATTAGTGAATCTCAAAGTCACCATATTGTTTCAGGCCAATTCCACAAGCCAACTCTACAGGAAAGCCTTAGAACAGCAGTTCCCAGCTTTTTCCAGATGGGGACCCATTTGACAATTCAGGAAGACTTGGTGACCCAAGCCAATTAAAAAATGGGAGGAGGGAGGGTAATGCCATAACTAGCTAATTTTGCACCTGAAGCAAGAATATAAAATTGTGCCCCTCCTGTTTATATATTCATAGTAGTTATTAATGTATTTTCAGTTTTTCTATGAAATAATAACACTACATTTATTTGAATTGTGGTGGGGAAAAGACACTCATCCCGAAACCTCTACCCCCCAGTTTAAACTCCACACTTAGAGGCTAGAGGGGCTGGGAGTCTCTCAGTTAGGGCTTTGAGGGGCACACTCACTCAGGGGTTTGAGAGTCACACTTGGGCTGGAGGGGCTGGGAGTCACACAGAGTCACACTCGGGGGCTGGGAGTCACACTTAGGGGGAGTCTCACACTCAGGGGCTGGGAATCAGGGCCTGGGGGGCATACTCTGGGCCTGGGAGTCTCACAGGTGTTACAAAAATATTAGAAACATAATACACGTTCAAAAAAACAAGTAAAATTTAGTATTTTACTAAAGTTTCAACTGAACTTAAATTAATGGGATGGTTGAGCTTGCATTTGCTTTGCTAACTGTTGTATCCTTGGAATTGTTGTGGCGAGTGCGCATCAAAGATCATCTTCCAGGTTTAATTTCAATATTTGTTTTTAATTGTAAGCAAATGTGAAAAGCTTGATTCACACAAGAAAGTCTTTGGAAATGGAAGTAAAATTCTCAAAACAACTTCTGAGAAAAGTGGGTAGTCCACTCTGTGTCTGATCCAGAACTGATTATTTGGCATGGTTGAGAACTCTGCTTTTATATCATTGTTTTTGATCATGTCGATAAATTGTTCTTGGGTGCCTTCAGGTACATCACAAACATCCACACTGAAAGGATTTGTTGCAAGAGCAAACAACTTTTCATCTGTATCTGGAAAATACCAGAATAGCCCATCACTTAAATGTCTCAAATTCTCCTGTATCGACAATCGCAAATCATCATTAACATTAACGTCATTTGTACTTTCTTTGAGAAAGGTTGCGAGGGTTGGAAACATTTTTTTATATCAATTTTCGAAATCCATAATTGGAGTTTCATTCTGAAGGATTTTATTTTCTCCGATAATTGTAGAATTTGGTCGTTGAAGTGACACATTTAAATCATTTAGTAGGCCAAAAATGTCCGCTAGGTATGCTATTTTATACAAACTCTTGTTTTCTGTAAACAAATATTCAAACTCATTTTCTGTGACATAAAAAATGTTTTAAGTTCATTTCATAACTCAAACACCCAATTTAGAACTTTGCCTTTCGGCAGCCACTTTACTTCAGTGTGAAACAATAATACTTTATGCAAAGGACCTAGTTCCAAACAAAGGTTTTTAAATATGCGAGTTCTGAGTGCGCTGGACTTAATAAAATGTACAGCTTTAATAACATCATTAAGTACCTGGTTCAAAGAAATAGGTAAAATTTTAGTTGCTAGTATTTGCTGATGGATGAAACAGTGAGGTCCAATTGACTTTTGGAGAAACATTTTTAACCAGGGTTTGGAATCCAGACTTGCAACCAAGCATACCAGGAGCCCCATCTATGCAAATGCTGCACGAGTTTTTCCATTCTATGGAATGTTCTTCAAAGAAAATATTCAAGATACTGAACACATCTTGTGCAGTGGCCGTAGTTTCCAACGGTTTGCAGAACAAAAATTCTTCTTTTACATATTCATTTTTAATATACCAAACATATACCATCAGTTGTGCAAGATTACACACATCAATTGTCTCATCGAGCTGCATACTGAATAATCCTCTAGGAGAATTTTTAATTTCTTTGATGACTTGAGATTTGATGATGTTAGACATGTCAGTAATTCTATGCTTAATTGTATTATTAGTCATGGACAAAGGTTGCAGCTTTTTCAAAGCATCTGCACCTACCAAAAGGCGGACAATCTCCTTGGTACAGAGAACTAGATTCTCGACTATGGTATGCGCTTTCTTAGCTTTTGCAATTTTCAATGCTACAATGTGTATGAGGCTTCTATGGCAGCTAACTTTTGTTGCTGATAAGACTCACCAACAACAATTTGGCATTTCTTGACATCTTCTGCTTTTTGTTTAAAAAAATCCACATCTTTGCTCTTGAATTGAGAATGTTTAGTATTTAAATGACGTTGCAATTTATTTATTTCAGTGATTCATTGGAAAGAACTTCCATGCATATGACACATTGCGGCCTTTCCACTCCTGCTGTAATTATAGAAGTAAATCCATACTTGATGTATTTGTCAACATACTTTCTTTTTGCTTAAGTCATATTTTCAAATAAAGGCAAAATGAAATTTACAATCCCCTGCTGTATTAATAACAAAAACACATGCACACACTAAGATTGCACCAAGCAAACACCAGATTGCTGCTTTACTAACAAAAGCACTTACACACATTATGATTGGGCGACACAATAAGTCTGAGATGGAGTATAGTACTAGCTGTTATTTACACCAGGACTACTCAACTTTGGAAGCCCCGGGGGCCACAATGATCCCCACAGCACATGCCGAGGTGTTACCCGGCTTAAGTATCATGTAAAAATGTTAAGCACGCCTGAGCTAACGTATCATCCAATTAGCCTAATTAACATGTACGAAGATTACAAATGCAGACCCTCTCCCACATCTATCATTGAGTTTCCTCTGTTATAGATTGGTATGTGGCGCTTGAAATTAACACTTTAGATTTTGGTAGATTCCAACCACAAGACTATATTTTGTACAAAAGATCAAACAAGCAAATAACAGTTAGTTACAAACACATATAAAGGTTACCAGAGTCTACGCTGCAGAGACGATGGACGTGTTGCTGGCGACCTACAATCCATTGGTCCTTTCGGGCCTCGGGAGAGGAACAGCCAGGAGTCCCACAATGGTTGATGACGCCAAAGCTGGCGACCTCGATCCTTAGGTCCTTCTGGGCCCTGGGAGAGGAACAGCCAGGAGTCCCACGAAGCAACTGGAGTCAGGTAACAGTTGTGGTGACCGTGGCAGGACCCTCAAATTTCCTCTATAAGGATTGGTCTTTTATTGATTCATAAAACATCAAACAAGCAAAGTTGTCTCCCTTTTATTGGATTGGGATGGTAGAGTTAGGTAGATTAGGAATTTGATAGAGCGGGGATTTTCGGATTAGGAACTGGCCACTCCTGGTTTTGAAGTTCGCAATCTCTCGAAGTACTAATTCTGCCCTTCTTTTCCATCACAATCCACCCTTTAATTTAAATTTTCCTTTATAACGGTAGTTAGATCATTCGAAATAACTTAGTCTGGTTAAGTAGGTCAAACTAAGTAGCTAGTTCGAGATAGTCTAGATTGAACTAAGATAGTTCGAGTTGGTTAGTTTGAGCCAAGTTGCTAGGTCAAACTAAGATAGTTTGGGCTCAGTAGTTCGAACTAAGATAGATAATTCAGACTAAGATAAGATAGCTCGAACTAGAACTAGACAAAGGTGCTGAGTTGTTAGTTCGAACTAAGGAAGTTTAAAAGGCACTAGTGTCCGTTAGAACGTTCACAGGCAAGCCTTATTTTAAACCTCTTCCTCCGCTTTTCTGCAGAATGTTCGTTGGCAGTGACTAACTCTAGGCGCCTTAACAGAGTTAGTTTGAAATACCGCTCTTTTAAAACTTCAGTGCTTGAAGTGCTTAATTCTTAATTAATCCTCTTTACTAAGTTTAAAGGATTAGGGAATTGTTCTAGGATTAATTGTGAATTCTGCAGAACAGAGGCCTGATCAACCTGCTGTTTCTGATAACCCGGAATCTCACTATATTTTACTTCTTAAAGTGTGGTAAGCACTTATAGCTATCATGGCTGCTGCTGGAAAAGTATCCAGAATCTTTGGACTCGACGGTTGGAGAAGACCGGAGCAGCCTTATAACAACGTTTTAGAGTCTGATATTGGTCTGTTTACTAAAGACATTAAGACATAGGATGAAAAGGCCCTAGAAGGGGAGGCATCCCTTGAAAATTTTATGCAATTATGGGAAAGCTACGTTACCACTAAGCCAAAACCCAACAAGATAACCAGGAAACGATCCTTAATACTTGGGTTGGCTTAGGTAATGAACGAATTGAACAGACAGGTCAAGTCCCTAAAGAAACAGTTAAACGAGGTTTCCGAAGTAAAACAAGGACAAGACCATACGATAGAATTATTATTAAAAGATATCACTGTAAAGGACACCAAAATTGATAAGTTTTAAAAAGATGTAATCAGCTTGAGGCAGACCTGCAAGGACGGGTTGCTCTGTTAAACGATTCCAAAGCAACCGTCCGCCATCTATTAAGCGAAGTTCAACACCCTAAGTAACAATTTGTGGATCACACTCAGTATAAGAAGCAAATTCAAGACTTAAGAAACAAATTGGGTTTGGCAAGAGGGTATGTGTCAGCTATAAATCCTTCTTGTTGCGAAAATTTGCTGGATTCTTTGAATACCTACGAGAATCCATTCAGTACAAACAATACAGTTAATGATATAATGGAACCTATCATAACTACAGAGGTGTACCAACCGGGTAACCCTGTGCTAACAGTAAAAATTGAGAAAAAGGTTTTGTCCCCTGAACAAGCAAAAGCAGTCGGACAAACCCTAGGGCCGTGCAGAAGACACAACACCCTAAATTGGTTGGACAGATTATCCCAAATGGCTATAACTCCAGAAGACATACTAGTGGTAATGTGAGAGTGTTTATTGCCAGAAGACCTAATGGCTTTGCCTACCGATATTGTTAGTAGTGCCAACCCTAATTTAGTTAAAATCTATACTGCCATATACAACCTGTTTTGCCCTAATGAGAACGTAACAGGTAAATATTACGCAGAAAAACAGCTGGAAGGTGAAAGACCAGAGATGTACTTTATGCGGAAAAGGCTATTGCAGTGGCTTACTGGTGTAGGCGTAGTTGTGGATGGTAAGATAACATATGATACTGCAGGTTTTAAAAAGCTAATGTTCCAAAGCTTGCTTCCATCCATTAAGGCAGCATTAAGTGCTGTTGATTATATCAAAACTCCATTAGAAGATCTAGAAAGTAAGATCCAAGAAGTATTTGAGTGGCAATCCCAAGCTGGGATATTAAAACCAGTGGTGACCAAACACATAGCTGAAGTCAAAGAGGTGAGACCAACCAAACCTCTAGAGAAGGGTGTAGGAAGAGCTCCACCTTCCCCTCCGCAAAGGCGAAATGGCAATATACCTAATGTCCCAAGGAAGAGTAGTGTTGGACAAGTCCCTTTCCAGCCTACTCAGATGTTTCGAGGGAAGAGAGACGAACTGGCGGCAACTCGTCAAGTATTAGCAAACTGACTCTCTCGTTATATGTCATGGGACAAAGTTAGGGTAATGGACTTGGACAATTTATTCGAAGAACTGGTAAGGTGTGAACAAAATGTCGGTCACCAACGTAATCCTGGAAGCCATTTTGAGTCTGAAAAATGTCCTCCAGTGTGCAGCCATGTTGATGCACAGAACGTCTATGCGTCAACATCGGCTCAGAACGCTCAGTATTTAATGGACCAATTATGGCACATGAGGTTATATCAAACCAGGAAATGGGAAGTCCACTTTTGGTGATGCCTACCATCTTGCATCAAGAGTTAATTGAGTTAGCGCATGTGCAAGGTCATTGTGGACTAGCTAAAACCGTGAGCAGAATAAAAAGTGTTGCATCGTGGCCTCGACTGTGGGCAGATACAGAACATTATATCAACAAAAGCCTAAGGTGTGCCCAAAACAATCCCAAGGCATGGAACAACCAAATTCCGTTAAAACATCAGGCAATAAATGGACCCTGGGAAAGAATCCAGATTGATTTCATCGGTCCATTGCCTAGAATGGGAAAAGGTAACAAGTACTGTCTAGTTATCGTGGACTCATTCACCAAATGGATAGAGGCTATCCCAACACGGAACTGTACTGCGAAGACAACAGCTCGCATACTTTTAAATGAAGTATTTTCAAGATATGGCTTACCGTCCATAATTGACAGCGACTAAGGATTGCATTTTACTGCAGAGATCACTAAGCAGTTGTGTGCTGCACTAGGAATCAAACAACTGTTCCACATTGCAGGCCATCCACAATCATCTGGGTTGGTAGAATGAACAAACAGAACTCTGAAAACTGCTTTGAGGAAAGTCGTAGAAACATCCGGCAAACAGTGGGACACACATCTTCCACTGATCCTCATGGCTACGAGATCTACCATTGGATCTGCTATTCGGAAAGAGTCAGTATTTCCCATAGCCACCTTGGGAATGTTTGTTAATGGTTCCGGAGCGTATTAATGCCTTCATTAGATCAGGCCTGGGCATACCAGAACAGTGAGGGTACATTTGATTCAGTAACTTTACAAGCTTGCATTGAACACCCTAAACTGGGTTATACTTGCACAACTGGTTTGTGGGACCAAGGTCACTTGTGCTTAAACTCACAAGAAGGAGAATGCAATTATGAACTCCACCCAGTACCAACTGGAAATAATGATACAGTAATAATTCAGGTGGATCAGACATGCCTCTACATCTGCAGTCTATGTCCTAAATTTATAGTCAATAAGTTTTATACTGTAACAATGCCAAAAATGATAAATCCGTGTCTCTGTAAGGTATCTGAGATTAAAGGGTGCGACACTAATTTGGCATTGATGGATACATCGTACGAGGACATTACTGCTAGGTATGCTGTTATCGAGACGGTGACTCCAATATCCTTGGGTCCAAATTTGGAGGCGATAAAATTTATGCTGATTCACGAGGATTTGAAAGATATCATTAATGAAATCCATAACACTAGCGAAAGGGTACACATAGTGGTTCAACATGCTGTCAATGAAATCACCAGTATTAGCGAAAGAATGCAATTTAAAGCCAAATGGTGGAATGTACTATTTGGTAACATCTTTGGAGACATCTCTAAAATCAGTGTATCGTCATTATTAACCAACCCCTTAGGAATCCTATACATTGTTGTGGCATTTTGTATTATCCATCTGTGGTACTCACTATTTATATCTGTTGTCCTTATCATAGATGTCATCCGATCTTCACTTTCAATTCTGTATAGAGTTGATGAACATCTGCATTTCTCTTCCGACGTGCATCAAGGAGGGGAAATGTTACAGAATTGTTTGTGTAATTTTATAATGAGTAGATTAAAACATGTATTATAATAATTTAAACATCTGTATTAGTTTATATTAGCCTCTGAATATGTAAGTCATCAACAATTGTATGGTTTAAAAATCAGCTTATGTATTGTATATAACTACTGTTTGTTCCATTTTAAAATCTAATGCATATTCATGTGTTATTGGCAGTTGTTTAATGAATATGTTATGTGTTGAACAGTTGCTTAATGAATATTAATGTGTGATCTTTAAGAACCAATCATTTTAAAATTATGTAAAGTAGCATCCTCTCTCACCAAATCAGTTTGAAAGAATCTTTATGCATAATGCATGAACCATGCCTATATAAGCCTTTGCCGAGTGTCAGTCAGGTCGCGTCGGGCTTAGGCATAGGTTTAGGTTTAGACTAGAGGGTGAATGAGAGAGAGAGGATCACGGAATTGTTACGGGGAATGATTGGTCTATAGTAAGCTAAGTTAAGAGTATAGGCCAGGCGGAAGGCTTGAGCCTATCAAAGTAGGATTAGGATCAGGTAGTTTAGATATTTTAGATAGTTTAGACCACGTCATCGAGCTTGTTCGTTAGGCAGTGTCGGTCTACGCATGTCGGCCGTCGTCGAGTCTGTACGTCGGGTGCGTTGTGTGGTAGATAGGGTTTTTATTTAGGATAATGTTAGGCTAGGTTACGCAGAGTCTAGGTCATCCATAGCCTGATCCAGCTGCCCCGAAGCGCAGGAAGAGTCGTGACCAGCAGAAGGCGATCATTGCACTCTACTCCGGTGTCTTCGTGGGACTCCGAGCTTAACAGTTTTACACGTTACTTTAGCCAGGTAACAGAGGGCAGCAACTTAGTGTGGCTGCATATATGCAAATCCCAAAATTTACTAAAATAGTCCCTCTCCTACCCCAGAGCCAGGCACCTTCCAGCTCCCCCGCTCCAACCCAATCCCCTTCCCTCCACTAGAACCAGGTACTCTCCAGTCCCCTGCTCCAACCCAATGCCCCTTCCCTCCCCCAGAGCCAGGCACCCTCCAGCCCTCCCACTGCAACCCAATTCCCCCCTCCCCGAACATAGTCCCAGCCTCTACCCTGGGCCCGCCGCATACCCCCAGCACAATCCCAGCCCTTCCTTCCAGGCTCCCAAACACAGTCCCAGCCCCTATCCCAGCAACCTCCCCTCCCCGAACACAGTGCCAGCCCCTACTCCCACCCCAGGCTCCGAACACAGTCCCAATAGTACCCTGGCACCCCCCCCAGCACAGTCCTAGCACCGACCCTAGCAATCCTCCCAGCTTGCAGAGCACAGTCCCAGCCCTTTCCCCAGGCTTCACCACAAGGGCTGAGCTGCCTCCCCATCCAGGTCCAGCATGCAGAGCTCACTGGCGCAGAGGCAGTCCCAGGGCGGCTGCAGACAAGACCACTCCACGGTGGGTGCCACATGTTGAGTAGCCCTGAGTGGCACAGTTAATTTTGCCAGTCGTGAGAAACCCGGCCAGGGCAGCAGGGGCGGGCGAACCCCACTGCAGCTGCAAGCCAGCCAGGGCAGAGTCCTGGCTATCCAATGTCAGCCACGGGATCCTTGGCCGGCGTGGCGGGAAACTTCTCAACTAGGCGCCTGGACACCTGGCCCCTCACCCCCATCTACCTGAGCTGGGTGCTGCTTCTTCTCTGGGTTCCCTAGCCCACCTCCAGGAATGTTTCCCTACTCTGCTCCGAGTCACTGAAATGGTATTCAATTCAATTGATTGGTTTAACTGCCTGAAGGTTGTTAAACCAATTAAGTTGAGTACAACTTCAGGTGAATGGCTCCTTAAGTCTAAGCCAGCTGTGGAGCCTATCCTTTCAAATGTGTGAATGGCTCCTTAAGAGCCACCTGGGGAGACACTTAGCCACCTTTTTGTAATATAATGACGACCCCATATTTGGGTTCCGACCCATAGGTTGGGAAACCCTGTCTTAGAACTTAACTTCATTTACAAATTTGATCCTATCACAGAGATATGAATAAAGATATAGGCTGGATGGCCCACTACATTCCATAAGAACATAAGAACGGCTGTACTGGGTCAGACCAAAGTTCCATCTAGCCCAGTAGCCTGTCTGCCAACAGTGGCCAGCACCAAGTGCCCCGGAGGGGATGGACCGAAGACAATGATCAAGCTATTTGTCTCGTGCCATCCTTCTCCAGTCTCTGACAAACAGAGGCCAGGGACACCTTTCCTACCCCCTGGCTAATAGCCTTTTATCGACCTAACCTCCATGAATTTATCTAGCTTCTCTTTAAACTCTATTATAGTCCTAGCCTTCACAGCCTCCTCTGGCAAGGAGTTCCACAGGTTGACTACGCGCTGTGTGAAGAAGAACTTTCGTTTATTAGTTTTAAACCTGCTACCCATTAAATTCAATTGGTGTATTATGGGAACTAATGAATAACTTTTCTTTATTCACCCTCTCCATACCACTCATGATTTTATATACCTCTATCATATCCCCCCTCAGTCTCCTCTTTTCCAAACTGAAAAGTCCCAGTCGCTTTAGCCTCTCCTCTTATGGGACCGGTTCCAAACCCCTAATCATTTTAGTTGCCCTTTTCTGAACCCTCTCCAAGACCAAAATATATTTTTTGAGACGAGGAGACCACATCTGTACACAGTATTCAAGATGTGGGCGTACCATAGTTTTATACAGGGGCAGTAAGATATTCTGTGTCTTATTTTCTATCCCTTTCTTAATAATTCCTAACATTCTATTTGCCTTTTTGACCGCAGCTGCACACTGTGTGGACGTTTTCAGAGAACTGTCCACGATAACTCCAAGATCTCTCTCCTGATTTGTCGTAGCCAAATTAGCCCCCATCATATTCTATGTATAGTTGGGGTTATTTTTTCCAACGTGCATTACTTTACACTTAGCCACATTAAACTTCATTTGCTATTTTTTGCCCAATCACTTAGTTTTGTGAGATCTTTTTGAAGTTCTTCACAGTCTGCTTCTGTCTTGACTATCTTGATCAGTTTAGTATCATCCGCAAACTTTACTACCTCATTGCTCGCCCCTTTCTCTAGATCATTTATGAACAAGTTGAATAGGATTGGTCCTAGGACTGACCTTTGAAGGACACCACTAGCTACCCCTCTCCATTCTGAAAATTTACCATTTATTCCCACCCTTTGTTTCCTGTCTTTTAACCAGTTCTCAATACATGAAAGGACCTTCCCTCTTATACCATGACAATGTAATTTACACAAGAGCCTTTGGTGAGGGACTTTGTCAAAGGCTTTCTGAAAATCTAAGTGTACTATATCTACTGGATCCCCCTTGTCCACATGTTTGTTAAGCCCTTCAGAGAACTCTAATAGATTAGTAAGACATGATTTCCCTTTACAGACACCATGTTGACTTTTGCCCAACAAATTATGTTCTTCTACATGGCTAACAATTTTATTCTTAACTATTGTTTCGACTAATTTGCCCTGTACCGACGTTAGATTTACTGGACTGTAATTGCCAGGATCATCTCTAGAGCCTTTTTAAAATATTGGTGTCATGTTAGCTATCTTCCAGTCAGTAGGTACAGAAGCCAATTTAAAGGATAGATTACTAACCACAATTAAGAGTTCTGCAATTTCCCATTTGAGTTCTTTTAGAACCCTTGGGTGAATGCCATCTGGTCCCAGTGATTTGTTAACATTAAGTTTTTCTATTTGTTCCAAAACCTCCTTTAATGACACTTCAATCAGGACAGTTCCTCTGATTCATCTTCCACAAAGGAGGGTGCAGGTTTGGGAATCTCCCCAACATCCTCAGCCGTGAAGACTGATGCAAAGAAATTATTTAGCTTCTCCACAATGGCTTTATCATCCTTGATTGCTCCTTTTGTATCTCGATTATCTAGGGGACCCACTGTTGTTTTAGCAGGCTTCCTGCTTCTAATGTACTTAAACATTTTGCTATTGTTTTTTCAGTTTTTGGCTAGCTGTTCCTCAAAATCCTTTTTTTGCTTTTCTTATTACATTTTTACACTTAATTTGACAATGTTTATGTTCATTTCTATTTATCTCACTGGGATTGGACTTCCATTTCTTGAAAGATGCCTTTTTATTCCTCACTGCTTCTTTTACATAGTGGTTAAGCTACGGTGACTCTTTTTTAGGTCTCTTACTATGTTTTTTAATTTGGGGTATACATTTAAGTTGAGCCTCTATTATGTTGTTTTTAAAAAGTTTCCATGCAGCTTGCAGGGATTTGGCTCTCATCACTCTGCCTTTTAATTTCTATTTAACTAACCTCCTCATTTTTGTGTAATTTCCCTTTTTGAAATTAAATGCCGAAGTGCTGGAATGCTGATGTGTTCTTCCCACCACAAGAATGTTAAATATTATTATATTATGGTCATTATTCCCAAGAAGTCCTGTAACAGTTATATCCCGGACCTGATCTTGCGCTCCACTCAGGACTAAATCGAGAATTGCCTCTCTCCTTGTGGGTTCCTGTACCAGCTGCTGCAAGAAGCAGTCATTTAAGCCACTGAGAAATTTTATCTCTGCATCTCTTCCTGAGGTGATATGTACCCAGTCAATATGGGGATAATTGAAATCCCCCATTATTATAGAGTTTTTTATTTTGGTAGCCTCTTGAATCTCCCTTAGCATTCCAATATCACTATCACTGTCCTGGTCAGATGGTTGATAATATATCCCTATTCCACATCCTAATGACATAAAAAACGAAATAATGGGTACTTCAGAACAATTAGTACCTTCTCTATCAGCTTTATGTGGCATGAACATTCTAATTGACTATTTCTTCCCCTTTCCCTTTTTCCCCTTCTTTTCCTTCACTCCCCCCACCTAGTCCCTATTCATTTAGAAACTAGACCTTTAATAATTCCATTCATCTGAAGAAGTGGGTTGTGCCCATGAAAGCTCATACCACCATCTACATGTTTTGTTAGTCTCTAAGGTGCTGCAAGACTATTGGTTGTTTGTTTTTTTTTTTAAGTTTTTCCAGTTACAGACTAACTCGGCTACCCCTCTGAAGTGTTATCTTAATAAATCCTTTCTTCCCATTTCCCATGCAAACTCTATTGTGGTTCATAGTTGAAGAAATTCATAGGTGTACATTATTTCAGTTATGATTTCCTAATGCTTTTGAAGATGTTTTTTGATCAGTGTTTATCAGGCAGCCTCACTTTATTCCTCAGTCCTCACTTCCTGCAGTGTTGTCCAGGCAGCCAGCTCAGAACTGCTACTTTCACCCGCATTGAGTGCCAAGGAAAGGGTAGTTTTCAGTTTAGTTCAGGGGTTCATTTCACCACTTACTTGGTAGGCCAACATTTTTGGCTTATCCCAGCCCATTTGCAAGCTAGTCTCCAGCTCTAGCTCACTAGCCCACTACTCTGTGGAACACAGGAGGGATCATGAACTGTAATCCAGGTAACCAATGTGGGAAAATTGTCAGACAGTTCCAATAAAGGCGGGACACAGAAAATAAAATGTTGGGCATCTGGCTGCCACAGCAGATTGTGACAAAAATACCAAATTTCTCTCTTACACACATACAGGCTTTGTCTACACTGCAGAGTTTTTGCTCAAGAAGCCTTTTGAGGAAGAGATCTTCTGCAAAAACTTGTTGTGCTAAAGTGCATCACAAAAGCGATGTGCTTTTGCACAAGAGAGCGTCCACGCTGCATGAACACTCTTGCGCAAAAAAGTTCTGATTGCCATTCACAGAATGGCCATCAGAGCACCTGTGCTTTTGCAGATAGGAGTTTCTTGCTCAAAAACCCCTCTGGAGCATTCACACCTGCCTTTTTGCACAAAAAGGAGTTATTCCTCGTGGGGAGAGGAATAACTGTACCAGCAATTCTGTTCTGCTCTGTTCTGCTGATTTACTTTCGTAAAAACATGCCTGAGGTGTGGACGCTCTGCGGGCTTTTCTGCAAAACAGCCGTTTTTGTGCAAAATCCTTGTTGAGTAGACACAGCTACACAGAAAAATATTAGTATTCCATATTTGCAAAGTTAGACTGCATACTGCCCTAAATTACATGAATAAGGCAGTTCACTCTCTTAGAAATATTGTTTCAATCAGCAAACTCAGTGGGACATCACTGTATCAATTTGTACTCAGTTCACCTTTGCAAGATGATGCAACCATAAGGATAGAAGCAATTTAAATTAAGATGCTGACAACTCAGCTGTTGAGGAATCAAAGATGATATATGGTTCTGATAATAGAGCTGTAAAAAAATTCAAAATGGAAAAGCAGACTTAACTATTGCAGGTTTATTTTGTACAAACATGATACATATCAACAATCTCTATTTACAATGAATTTCAGCTGTTTTCCATTTACAAAATTAAGATTCCACTATTCCACGTAGACAGCACAGACAAACTAGGATGGCTCCAAATAAAGTGTATTTAGAAAATAATTATAACAAACAGCAGTTTCAGCAAAAACTCATTAAAATACCTCTAATCCTGGAACACTGCCCTAGTTCAAGAGATGTAATATAGGCTTTTTCAGGAACTGTCCCCCCCAATATTTTCAGCGTTCATTAAAGTTACTCAAATGCTAACAGTTCAGCAATCCTTGCCTAATGCATGTATTGTAATGATTTTAAAAATAAGTTAACTCAAAGTTTTCTTAGATTACCTATTGATTCAGAAATAATGTTAGAAAATCTTCAATGTCAGTGTTCATCATGTGTTGTACTAACCAATCTCTTGCCTACTATTAAGGCCCTACCAAATTCATGGTACATTTTGGTCAATTTCAGGGTCCTAGGATTTCAAACATTGTACATTTCATGATTTGAGCTATTTAAATCTTCAGTTTCATGGTTTTGTAATTGGAGGGCTCCTGACCCAAACAGGAGTTGTAAGGCAGTTGCAAAGTTGTTATGTATGTGTGTGAGAGTGGGGAAAGGGTTGTGATACTGCTACCTTACTTCTGCACTCCTACTGGTGTGGTGCTGCCTGCCTGGTAGCACTATTGCAAAAAAAAGCAAACATGATTAACAGGAGTGTTGTGAGCAAGATGCAAGAAGTCATTCTTGTTCTACTTTGCATTGATTCGGCCTCAGTTGGAGTATTGTGTCCAGTTCTGGGCTTCACATTTCAAAAAAAGATGTGAAGAAATTGGAGAAGGTCCAGAGAAGAGCAACAAAAATGATTAAAGTTCTAGAAAACATGAGTTATGAAGCAAGACAAAGAACTGGGCTTGTTTTGTTTGGAAAGGAGACGACTGAGAGGGGATATGATAGTGATTTTCAATATCTAAAAGGGTGTTACAAGGCAAAGGGAGACAAATTGTTCTCCTTGGCCTCTGAGGATAGGACAAGAAGCAATGGGCTTAAACTGCAGCAAGGGAGGTTTAGGTTGGACATTAGGAAAAACTTCCTGTTAGGGTGGTTAAACACTGGAATAAATTGCCTAGGGAGGTTGTGGAATCTCCATCACTGGAGATATTTGAAAGCAGGTTAGACAGACACATGTCAGGGATGATCTAGACCAGGGGTGGGCAAAAGGGCCTCCATGGGCTGATCTGGCCTTCAGAGGCCCTGCTGCTGCCCCGCTCCCAGCCAGTTGGGCCTTAGGGTTGGGGGAAGTTGTATTCCATCATCTTTTTTAGTGATTGTCCTTATATAAAGCTTTAGCTATCTTCCTTGCTGTGACATCAGGCACCCTATCTATGCCAGGTCACCTGCGTAAGACTGTGATGCAAATGTTACAGTGTTTAGGAAACTACCTGCAAGAGACATAACAGCTTCAGCTGGTAGTTGCATTGCTGAAAGACTATCATGTAAAAGCCCTTATGTATGACAAGAGAAAAATGTAACTAATAATTTATAGATATTTAAGAAAAAGTTTAAAAAATGTTCAAATAAAGGTCTTAATCCCACTCAACTTCACAGTTAATTGAAGCAGATCCTCAGTTGCTCATGAAAGATGTCAGACTGAAGAGTTAATAACTCAAGGCCCTGATTCAGCAAAGTACAGGAGCATGTGCTTAACATTAAGCACTTGAGTCTATTGAAATCAGTATGTGCTTAAAATTAGGCAAGTGCTTACCTACCCTGCTCGAGTGGTACTTAAAACCCCTTACCAACAGAACAAGGGCTGTGACAAGACAAGTTTTCTCACACTGCCCAAATAATATTTCTTGAGAAACTGCTTCTAAGGAGCAAGAGAGTATTTTGGCTTCCATGTTCATCCTTGACCCTTCTGTCAAGACAACTGGTTATGAATTCTGGTTGTATTTTTGTAATGTCAGCCCATGCACTGAGGGTTAGAGTAAGTCTACAAAAAATATCATTAACACTGGGGAATCTTTGAAGGGAGAACCCCAGCAGTACTACCCTCAGTTCAGTTGCACTTAGCCAGAACTATAGCATAGGTAAGGTTTTCCAGTCTCCCAGTATTTTTATCACTGTATCAGTCAAACCTGGTTAAGACCCTGATGTGGCAAGATACACATGCGTCAACTTCAAGCATCTGACTTGTTCCATTGTAAACTCTCCCCCATTGACATCATTCTTCAAGTTAGGCATATGTTGGAACACTTTGTTAACCAGAGGCTTAATCAACAATGTGGTAGAAAACACAAGAAGCCTCTAGAACAGGGGTAGGGACCTTTTTTGGGTCAGGGGCCACTGACCTATAGAAACGTCAGCCAGGGGCACAATTGAGAAGTGAAAAAATTGTACATGCTCCAGCCCCATGGGACCCCAAGCCTCGGAGACTGGATCCAGGCAAGCTGGGGGCCACATCCACCCCCTGGGCCTTAAGTTCTCTACCTTTGCTCCAGAGCTTTGTCTATGCTAAAGTTCCCTCCAGAACAGGGGAACCAGTGATATGTCTGGGGAGAGAGCTTCTTTCCTAAAATTCCCTTGTGCAGATAAGGACATAGTATCAACTATCAAACCACTATTAACATAGTCTCAAACCATTTTGACCTGGATGTGAACAGCTCTTAATCCTATAACTAAATTTGCCTACTATAGCAATTAATTGGCTGAGTACACATACATTCTATTTTATATATAAACACTATTACCCTGGCCTATTCATGTGTTGTCAGTGCTAGTTCCATTTATTCTATACAGTGATATAACTTGATTTTTCAAAAGTTCAGTAACAGAATATATACACCAACATTATCAGTGTGTTTCCTAACAAGGTGAACTGACAGTTTTCTAAAAACAATTGAAATATTTTGTTTTAATGTCAATTAAAACATCAAATAATTATGCAAGTCATACTAGAATGAATGACATACATTTTCCATGCCTTTGTCACTAAAAATATTGTGCTTTCTTGGTATGGCAATTCCATTTCAAACATTTATTTTAAAAAGTACAATAGTGTAAGATTTTTCAACATACATTCTTTAGCCTTGAAGTCTGAGAACTGCAATCTATCCATGTTTCATACAGTATGGAAAACACTGATTTGTATCAAAGGGATTTTTAAACAAAGATGATAGGATATTTAATCTTTTTCCTGCATGCCAAACAATTTTATTTGCCTGTGCTTTATATTAGTACAGGTTGAACCTCTCTAAACTGCGACACTCTGGTCCAGCAGGATCATAGATGCTCTTGGATCAGAGTGTCCTAGTGGAAGGCTGGAGTTAGGAGCCCTGCAGGATGGCTAGTACACCAGTGGGCAGTTGGTGTGGCCAGTGTTATGGCTGGAGCCAGCAAGGAGCCAGGCTGGGGGGCCAGAAATGACCTTCCCTGGTCTGGCAAAATCTCATGTTTGGGAGTGGTCAGGTCCCGAGAGTGCTGGACCAAGGAGGTCTAACCTGTGATAGCAATTTAAAAAAAATAATCTGCCTCATTTTTTTAATACAGTATATTTAAATATCTTTGGCGCTGATAATTTGCTAACAGCTGTAGTGCATAATCTCAGCAACTGCAGAATATGAAACAATATTTTTGTTTATCCTTTCAGCTTGCTTTAATAACAGTCATATTGCATAAGTAATACATTTGCCTTTGTGCTGAAGAAGCCTGAAAAAGTAGTAGTGTAAATTCAAGGGCTTCTGTGATTTAGAAACCGGATGTAATTAGTGCACACAATTTGACCTGTTGTATCAGAAGAAGGAGCAGCATATCAGTCATCTGCTTGTCAAATGGGTTTTTCACTTAGCTGACCATGTGACCTAAACTTGTGTTGAACTATCTTATTCCTTTAACTGTTCTTACTAAATTGCAAAATGAATGTGTACAAACTGTAATACTGCAGTAAAGTGTGTGTGTGTGTATGTGGTGGGGTTTTTTTTTTTTAAACAGTTTTCTGACAAAGCCATCAGCTATTCTAAAGACAAGGGCACTTTGGAATTCAATGTGAACATTAGAAATTATTCTGACCACTAAGTAAACATTGGAATTTAATAAATAACACATTTTGTATGAAAAAAAAACAAATACACACAATTCTTTAAAAAAATATTACCTTATACCTAAAAAAAGGCAACTCCTCTTAATTTTCATAAATATACAAATTGTGTTTAGGTTGATGCTGTTAGAGTCCATTTTTTAAAACAAAATTTCTGTGTTCTATTCCTTGTCACTTTGACATTTTGTTGCTTCTCTAGTCTGAGAGATGGTGCTGAGGCAGCTATAATATTGTGCCTTCTTGAAAAGCTTCTATCCACCTGTTGGAAAGAGAAACATTGTTCGATTTGGCTTGATCTTGCATATTTTCAAAACCTACCTTAAATTTTTATCAATAAATTTTCAAATATACAGCAGTTCAAAATTTCACAAATCCATTAAAAAGCACATGGTACACCACTATTAAGTGGCCTGCATTAGATTTAGATAAACAACAGATATGGCAATTACAGCTAGTGCTACTCTCCATTATGGAAATTCTTTCAAACTGCACTCTCCTGTCTGTATTTGGGAAGCAACTATCAGGAAATTAAGCTGTGAAGCTCTAGGAAGGCCCTACTGAGCATAGGTGAACCTTGACTTTTCAGAGGTTTATAGGTTGGCCAGTTTTTGGTCTCTTTTCATAGGGATGGTAAAAAGCACATACCTGACACAAAAGTCACCTTCTCCTGCCAAATTGCAAGCCAGAGATGTGTGAGTTTCTCAGATGTCACCAGAATTAACATGGGCAAAACAATGCATTTTACCCTAGCTTTGTTCTCAAACAGGTGAGCCTGTTTTGGCTGAACTTTTCCCAGAAAAATTCAGTCCGAGGCAGATCCCAGAACAGAACAATTTGAGAGTAAATGGTTTAAGTTTAGCCACGTTGTAAGCAACTGAAAACAAGATCTTGTAATGCAAGGGTTGGGCAACCTTAATATCATCAGTTAAATCCACTGACAAAGTGTCTCATTTCCTTCTTGGGGCTGGGGCACATAGCCCTAGTAGGTTGTCATTTTATCAGCTACTCTGACAGTTGGTTCTAACCCTACTCATGACCCATAATGGGTGTTGTCATACTGCCATATGGAAGAATTTCTGGGTTTTCAATTTATTTTTTTTAGAAACCTAGGAACTCACAAAAAACTACATTAAAAGAACATTATTAATGTTGCACAGTTAAAAATTAAGAAAACTCAGAATTATGGTTGCCTCTGCAACCTTAATTTGGCCTCTGTGTGTATGCATTACAACAGTCTTTAGTTACATGCAGTGATACAAGTAAAATCCATTTCTTACCGGTACGGAGGGTGGGGGACGGAGGCATGTGACTCCTCCCCACCTCCAGGTAGGGTCCCCATGCTCTCCCTGCCCACTCCCCTTGACTCGGAGTGCCATGGTCACTGCCGGACCCCGAGTGCCACAGCTGTAGCTCCGCAGCCACTGCTGGACCTGTTACCTCCCAGCCACAAGGGACAGAACTACCTGCTGCACTACCTAACCCTCAGCGTCCCACTGCCTGGGGCTCCCAGCTGAGTTGCTGGCCCTCCTGCGCACTCCTGCTCCATAGCCCAACCTCCCTATACCTGGCCTCTGTGGTTCAGCAACATCCCTGGTCCTGCCAAACCACAAATGTTGCCAGACCAGAGAGTCCCTGTTGAGGGAGGTACAACCTGTACTATGGCATTCTGGAGCATATCAGCTTATTTGTACTGTATGTTCACATTTTTTTCCATATGACCCTCAGTTCACAGGATGGACCTGCTCTGGGGAAGAATCAAAGCTGTGTAGTAAAGGAGACCATTGCTTCATTTGTTATAGACATGGGAAAGAGTGTAATTAATGCAGCAGGAAAAGGATGGTTTCATGTTTAGGGCAGCTGAATACTTCTCCAGGGAACTATATTCTATCCGTCTCTGCCACAGGGTTCCTTTATAATGCTCAGCATGTCATTTAAATCAAACTCATTTCCTGGATATCTGACGTGAACCTCTGGCGTCCAATTTGAGGAAGTAAGCACTTATAGATGCAATTTATGTCAATGGGACTTGTGCTTTTAACATAGAAAGTGCTATATAATATTAATTCCTCTAATTTATCATTTCCTTGGCATCTCAAATTAGGCATCCCAAATTAGTGAGAATTTCTGATCTTAATCTCATAAGGAAATTAATAACGGTCTTGGAAAAAGGTAAGTGAATAAGACCTAGCCCCACTCTGAACAATGAGAAAACAAAATATTGAACAGCTGCTTATTAATTGAACATCCATTTTATGAACAAGGCAGGGTTCCTGTGGGGAAAAAATGAGACTGTGACACTGAAAACTATCATCATGCATACACACATATGGTCCAAGTTAATACTGCACAGACAAATCATCATTCTGGCTTTTGTTCATTTTGAGAGCTTGATTTTGCAATCTTAATGTTCTATTAATGTACTAAAATATCTACATCTTACATATACATTTATACAACAACCCCTTGAATTCAAACCTCTCCTCCTTAATTCTAGACTGTCCTCTGACATCAAACCATCAAGCTTTGGATCTTAGCATCAGGGCACAGTGAAAATATAAAATGACATCTGTCTTAATTCAGTTAATTGCTCTGGACATTTAAAATACAGTTTTGAAATATTCCTATTTCTAGCATTCACAAACTCAGTTTTAGACTTTACTGCATGCTTGAAAGCATTATCTCTGAATATTCAGCCCATAATGGCTAGTCTGGTACAAATAAAATTAATTTGGGAAATTTTTGTAAAATCAGACAAAGCAGCCATTTCTATTAGCACGATACACTAGATGTATTTACATCATTACCACATGCAGCAAATGGAAGGCAAGTCCTAAAATTTAATCAAATAAGGACCACAAACAAAGTATATAAGTCCAGTGAATAAAATTACATCAGTCATTCTGCCTATAAAATGAAAGAATACTAACACCACTTAATTTACCATTCAAAAACCTGCAGTACCTATAAATTTAGCTGGTAAGATAAGACTAATTAAAATAGAGCCTTTATTGTTAATTTACTGAATTAATACATATTATAATTTAATTTTAAGCAGATTTAGAAATAAAACAGCACAAAATGCTGCCTATTTTAATCCTTTGATATATGATTAGAGAGGAGTTCTTTCTTAAAGATTACACTTTCCATTCCTCATTACCCTCACTTTTCAGCGCAACATGTAGTAGCTGCTTCTCATTTCAAAGTTCTTTTTATCGAGAGGTGACTGAGTCCATTCACTTTTACTTGCTGTTTGACAAGAATCTGACTGTAAATCTCTATAAAACCAATTGTTTTATATGTAAAATGTAAGAACTGAAATTACATTATTGCAATCCTTATACATCTGTGATGTTTAATCACGTTTTAAAAAACCAAGTTCCAATTTGTAAGTGAGCTTTTCCCTGTGTACTCTTACAGGATGAACATTAATGAAATGATATCTGAAATACTGCATGGGAAAAAAGTGAAAGACAGGACTGAGTTAAAATGCTTACTTTTGAGCTGAATGGGAATCATCTGCCTTGAATATGTAAAATAAAGTGTTTTTGTGCAGTAAATGGAACACTTTAGATTCTGAGTTTTCATCCTTTACTTCAGAGACTGTGAATCCCAGTAAAGGCTGACTCTCCAGTGCTGCAACGTCCTAATTTAAACACATAAGCACAAAATTAGACTTGTATTAGTATAATCTGATTGTGCTATTTTATAATGCTTTAAGAAGTGCCACACTACTGCATCCAGTTATTTTAAGTTTATAATAATTTACAGTTCATATCACACAAAACTTTGTTTCCTGTCATTTTCTCATACATGTTTTAATGAAAAAGAATCAGCAAATCTCACAGATTTGTTTTTTCTCTAACTACATGTAAACATCTAGGAGTAATCTCTTTGTCCTGCTACACCAAGGGTGGGCAAAAGGGCCTCCGCAGGGCGGATCTGGCCTGCCAAGAGGGTTGATCTGGCCCTTGGAGGCCCTGCCACTCCCCCGCCTCGAGGCCAATTAGGACCTAGGGGCGGGGGAACGCGTGAAGCGTCCTCTCGCCTTGTGAGCAGCACGTGGTGCTTTAAAGCGCCGCATGCAGGGCAGGAGGAGACGTCACACGCTCCCCCCACCCCCAAGCCCTGATTGGCCTGGGGGCAGGAGAAGCACGCAAAATTTCCTCAGCCCTCCCCGCTCCCTGCGAGGAGCGCACGGCACTTTGCAGTCCCATATGCTTGTGCAGGGTGGGGGCAGGGCAAAGGAAGCTTCGCACAGCTCCCCTGCCTCCAGGCCAATTAGGGCCTGGGGGCGGGGAAGCGCGTGACATCTCCTCTTGCCCTGCGAGAAGCGCATGGCACTTTGAAGTGCCGTGTGCTCCTTGCAGGGCAGGAGGAGGCTTGAAGGGCAGTGTGTGAAGCCTCTTCCCACCCTGCCAGGGGCATGGGCACCTAGTGGGAAGGGGGGGCAAAGGGGCTCCCCCACCCCCAGACCATAATTGGTCTGGGGGGTGGGGAATCCCAGAAACATTCTGGCCCCGCGGGGCAGCCCAGGGCCACTTCCAAAATTTTTGAAGTGGTCCCCGGCCAAAAATTATTGCCCACCCCTGTGCTACACAGTGTCAGCACTATACTTACCACTCTCTGCAATAGAATAGCCTTCTTTCTCATTTAATTTAGTAATTATGTAGAGCTGATTAGAATAGATTTTTCATGACAAGTGACAAAAAATGAAGTTGCAGCGTACTACTCTGCCAACAGGTAAGCTCCTACACTACATGCAGGTGAGATCACAGAGGAAGCAGTGTACCTAGATTTAGATAAACATCTTCTGAATGCCCGAACTGATGGCTGCTAAGATCAAAGGGCATAACATTCTGACTCGTCAAAGTAAATCTAGAAAAGTGACTTTCAAAAGGGACATTAAGTATATAAAATAATGAATGGTCTGATAAAAGGTAGACGGGAGCTCCCTGATTCATCAAGCAATAACTGAAGATATTTCATGAAATGAGTAGGGGGGGGGGGGGAAATTTAAAACTGATAAAACTAAATACTTTTTCACAGAACAGTGTAGAACTCACTGACAGAACACAGGTGAGGCCAAGAAGTTAATAAAATTCACAAAGGGTTTAGATGTTCATATGGACAACAAAATAATCAGTTATAATTGATAACAAAAATTTGGAAGAGATATCACACCTTGGCTTAACAAGGAGATCTTGCATGATCTCAAAATAAAAAAGGAGTCATACAAAAAATGGAAACTAGGACAAATAACAAAGGATGAATATAGGCAAGCAACATGGGAATGCAGGGGCAAGATTAGAAAGGCAAAGGCACAAAATGAGATCAAACTAGCTACAGGCATAAAGGGAAACAAGAAGACCTTTTATAAATACATTAAAAGCAAGAGGAAGACCAAGGACAGGGTAGGCCCACTGCTCAGTGAGGAGGGAGAAGCAGTAACAGGAAACTTGGAAATGGCGGAGATGCTCAATGACTTCTTTGTTTCGGTCTTCACCAAGAAGTCTGGAGGTGTGCCTAACGTAGTGAATACAAGCAGAGAGAGGGTAAGTTTAGAAGATAGGATACACGAAGAACAAGTTAAAAATCACTTAGGAAAGTTAGAAGTCAGCAAGTCACCAGGTCCTGATGAAATGCATCCCAGGATCCTCAAGGAGCTGATAGAGGAGGTATCTGAGCCTTTAGCTATGATCTTTGAAAAATCATGGCAGACAGGGGAGATTCCAGAAGACTGGAAAAGGGCAAATATTGTGCCCATCTATAAAAAGGGGAATAAGAACAACCCAGGAAACTACAGTCTGGTCAGTTTAACGTCTGTCCCAGGGAAGATAATGGAGCAGGTAATTAAGGAAATCATATGCAAACACTTGGAAGGTAATAAAGTGATAGGGAATAGCCAGCATGCGTTTGTGAAGAACAAGTCATGCCAAACTAATCTGATAGCTTTCTTTGATAGGATAACGAGCCTTGTGGATAAGGGAGAAGTGGTGGATGTCATATACCTAGACTTTAGTAAGGCATTTGATACGGTCTCGCATGATATTCTTATTGATAAACTAGGCAAATATAACTTAGATAGGGCCACAATAAGGTGGGTGCATAATTGGCTGGATAACCGTAGTCAGAGCGTTGTTAACGGTGCTAAATCCTGCTGGAAAGGGATAACAAGTGGAGTTCCGCAAGGGTCTGTTTTGGGACCCGTACTGTTCAATATCTTCATCAATGATGTAGATATTGGGATAGAGAGTACGCTTATTAAGTTTGCAGATGATACCAAACTGGGTGGGGTTGCAACTTCTTTGGAGGATAGGGACACAATTCAAAATGACCTTAGCAAGTTAGAGAAATGGTCAGAGGTAAACAGGATGAAGTTTAATAAAGAGAAATGCAAAGTGCTCCACTTAGGAAGGAACAATCAGTTCCATACATACAAGATGGGAAGCGACTGTCTAGGAAGGAGCATGGCGGAAAGGGATCTAGGGGTCATAGTGGACCACAAGTTGAATATGAGTCAACAGTGTGATGCTGTTGCAAAAAAAGCAAATATGATTCTAGGTTGTATCAACAGGTGTGTTGTAAGCAAAACTCGTGAAGTCATTCTGCCGCTCTACTCTGCACTAGGTAGGCCTCAGCTGGAGTACTGTGTCCAGTTCTGGGCACCACATTTCAAGAAAGATGTGGAGAAATTGGAAAGGGTACAGAGAAGAGCGACAAGAATGATTAAAGGTCTAGAGAACATGACCTATGAAGCCAGGCTTCGTGAACTGTGCTTGTTTAGTTTGGAAAAAAGAAGATTAAGGGGGGACATGATAGCGGTTTGCAAATATCTAAAAGGGTGTCACAAGGAGGAAGGAGAAAATTTGTTCCTCTTGGTTTCTGAGGACAGGACAAGGAGTAACGGGCTTAAAGTGCAGCAGGGGAGGTTTAGATTGGACATTAGGAAAAAATTCCTAACTGTCAGGGTGGTCAAATATTGGAATAAATTGCCAAGGGAGGTGGTGGAATCTCCCTCTCTGGAGATATTTAAGAACAGGTTAGATAGACATCTGTCAGGGATGGTGTAGACGGAGCTTGGTCCTGCCTTGAGGGCGGGGGGCTGGACTCAATGACCTCTCGAGGTCCCTTCCAGTCCTATGATTCTATGGTAAGTGGGAGGTGAGTTTTATCCCTCATCTGTCTAACAAGAGTTCTTACACCTTGGTCTGAAGTGTCTAGTGCTAGTTACTGTCAGAGGCAGGATACTGGACTAGATGGATCCAATCTGAATAGCGTATTTACATTTGAGACCACCAACGCTCTGGAGGAAGGATGGACTAAATTATGTAATTTAAAATTACCATTTGAATATTACCTTTCTGAAGAATCTTATTTTCTTTGGTGTGAAATAAGCCGGGGACACTGCAGAGAATGTCAGCGAGTTCCAACAGAGAAACAAAGCTAATAGAGAAAAGCTCTGTGCAAGAGTCTATGGGGAGTTAGTCCTACCAGGGTCTCCCCATAGAACATGGTAAACTAGACAGTCTGTTTTACTGTTTTTAAGGTCTGTTTTCTCTGAAATGCTTTGTTCCAAATAAATGATACTTTACTTTAAAGGAGGCTGTTTGGTCACGGATTAACACTATCACTGCTGCACAGAGTACAGGATTGCAGGCTCTGGGTGTAAGTCAGACTTGCTGAGGTAAATTACAATTGGTACCAGGGGATTCAAGCCAGGGCCAAGTCTGAGAGTGGAAGAATTGTGTGATTCTATACAGCAGCGGTCTCCAACCTTTTTAAGCACAAGATCATTTTTTGAATTTAAGCCAATCTAGGATCTACCTCAAACCCAAATATCCCTCTCCCATCCCTTCTCCGAGGCCCTGCGCCTGCCCCACCTCTTTGCGGAGGCTCTGCCCTCCTTACTCTGTGAAGATGGAGTACAGGGGAGGCATACAGAGTGTCATCAGCACCCTCTGCCTCTGTCTCCCCCACTCTGCACAAGCAAGAGGCTCCCAGAGGGCAGCTCTGAGGCTCTGGGCAGGAGCAGCAGGGGGAAAGGCAGTTGAAATGCAGGCACTTGATCACCTCCCAGCCAAACAAGTCAGGATCACCTGTCAGAGGCTCTAAGATCTACTGGTAGATCCTGATTTATTGCTTAGTGAACACTGCTATACAGAGCCAAGCAGCAGCTAGTGGCCTCACGCCTGGGAATAGGTGCTCTTGGTGAGACCAGGAGGGGTTAGAAGTGCAATTTGCCTGGTAACTGAATTGGATAGCAACTATACTTTCTACATTTTGCTCTATAACTGACTTATAGATTATTACAAAAAGTTTAAGAAACCAAGAACAGCTGCCATTCAGCAAGGTATTAGAACAATATTATAAAGAGGTACTATATGTGATAGATACTTGATAAACCCCCTGTGACAGGACGTACTGTCCCCACACTGCACATGAGGAGGGGTTAACCCAGTCACCTGAGGGCTGAGAAAGTATTTCTTTACATCCCCTTTGCCCTAAGAGGCATGCTCGAGCTGCACTGCTATAAAAGGGAGCAGCTCAGCTCAGTTGGGGCTGGAGAAAGAGGATGTGCCTGGCCAGCTACAGACAAACCGCAGCAACTACCCACACACTGAGGCACTACCACACAGGCTGGAGGCCAGGTGCAGTCAGAGACCTCGCAGATCCCAGAAGCATGCACAACCAGCTAGATCCCACAAAGAGGGGAGCTGGAGATCCATCCGAGAGCTGAGAGTACTGTAGTAGGAAGAAACCCAGGGAAGGTTACATGGTGAGTGAGCTGAAGCCGGAGAGTCAGCGAGTTTCCGACGGAGCTTTTTCCAGCTGACTCAGTGGCTACAGAAAGCCACTAACAGGGCCCTGGGCTGGGGTCCAGTGGGTTGGGAAGGCCTGGACCCCTCTTCCGGGGATATAAACCGTTCCCTATCTACCGTTCCTTGAGAGACTCTGACCATTGGGTCACATTGCCCCATAAGGAGGGGCAAGTTATTGACTGGGATTATTGAACTGCGCTGCCCTGCAAACAGGGGAAAGTTGGAGAATCTAACCATTGGGTCAGGTACAGAGACTTTGGTAGGTAGAGTTAGAGACACAGACTGGGGAAGCAAAGTGGAGAATATCTGAGTGACAGGTGTGAGATGGGCACCCTCACCCTTCACATAGTGTTACACCCCACAGTGTTACACTCCCTTTTTCCCTTCTGCACGGAGCGTTATGATCATCACGTCCATGCTTCAATAAGATTAAACATGGCTGAGCAAAACAGAAACGACATAAGTGTTGTCGTATTTCCTTTTTTCTAAATGGCGCACCAGGCATCGGGAGAGTGTTGCAGAGTGGAGAAAGCAGGCTAAGAAGCCAGGTGTATTTAAGTCTGCTCTTTATTCAAAAACAGCCACAAGTACATCAGGTGGAAGCAACAAACTGAGATGCTCCAATGTGCTTGCAGGCTGTTGGCACCAGCCATTTTTCCAAGATGATGCATCAAAACAGATATCATCTACTTGTAAAGGTGACTACTATGACTCACTTAGTTGCCTCTAGAAAGAGACATCATCTAGTTAACAGCTGAACACCTCAGATTCTTCCACCTCTTTCAGGGAAGACTCAATGTGTAATACTATATGGAGATGGACTCCTTTGTAGATCTCATAACTGAGCAATACTTTAAAATATGTAGAACAAAAAATCAATGCCTTCTTACCTCACTAGCAGCATACGTGTATAGCACCTTATTTTTTATGACAAACCACAGGTGTTTCCATGGTTTTTTGCTGCCCTTTGATCTATATAAATAGCCACTCATTGAGGAGTCTTCTGTATTTGCAGAAACCTGAAATAAAAAACAGAATCTGTATGTATGTGTATGTGTACCTGGCTTTATCCCCACCCAGTTCTTTGTTGATATTTCTAAAGTATGCCTATAAGTCCAAATACTAATTGGGGAACCTAAACCTCCAACCAAGCACCTATGCCACTACATAATTTCTCTTGAAAAGAAACTAGATACAGATTTTTATTCAGCAGAGACCATGAAAATAAGTACAGCAGAAACAAGTTAAAGGAAACTAATCATACAGTATTCAGCACTGCATCCCATGTTTTTAAAGGTACTATATTAAGGAGACTCACTGCTGCAATTGCCGAGATATGGATCGGTACAGGAATATAGTTCAAATAGGCCATAAATAAAATTCATCACTTAACAGATTAACATTTTAGGCTATGCTGTGTATAGCCTTCAAGGATACAGCTGCATACTTTCCTCGGAGGCCTAAGAAATCTCTGAAACCAACTTTAACAGATGCAAAAACAACTATAATTGAAGAGCTTGATATGCTGTATACAATCTTCAACATCTGGACCTTTTAAAAAAAATTGGTTGGCAGGTAGAGCATATTTCCATAAAATATGCGCGCGCGCACACACACACACACACGCACACACGATTTCTATCATTTTTTTCTGTATATTTAAAAAGGAAGCTATTTCAAGGAGACCAGTGAAAATTATCCAAAATTTACAATCTGTACTTACAAAAAGCAGAATTAAACAAATTTAAGATCACTTGTTTGGAGATTTTTTAAGGAAAAATGCAAAGGCAGTGGGCCCAGCATTTCCCCTTTATGACATGGCCTCTTTAAGACAGCCATTTTCATTACAGAGGTGCTGGTACGCTCTGTTCTTTCCAGGTAATCTCTGACTGGCGGTGCCGAGCAGTGCCATCACAAAAAAAGAACTGCTTGTGAAAGAGTTAGCAGATCTATAAGTACAAACTAAACCTTTGCCCTATTATCTGCACCTAGGAAATAATATCTCCAGGAAAACATCTATGTTGGTAAATCCCCCAACTCTTCGGTGAAAGGCAGATACAATCCTGTCTGAAAAGCTAACCCCCTAAAACTTGATTTTTGAAGAGGAGACATTCACTCTGTTACATTTAAACTTTTCACCCAAATTGCATCAAAATTGCTGTTTAACTGCTGAGTGCCAAATTAGAAAAGAGAAATAAAAATAGAAACAGTGGAAGAAATAGGAAATTTTCTCTGTGTGCACAGATGAGTAATTGCTTTTCTCCTATTATTTCAACTGCATTTTTTGCTAGCTATGCAATTAAAAAGAAATATTTTATGGTTTGGAGTTTTGTAAGATAATGGAAATAACGTCTATGGACTGATCCAAGAGCTCAATTTTCTTAAAACATTTTGACCTGCAGAATGTTTGGTTATATTTTGAGATTCATGGACTCTGAGGCTGAAATGATTGGATTGGCAGGCTCTTTGTATAAAAGTGGTCTAGTCCATCCATAGTGAATGATGCCAATGACAACTGAAGGAAGTAACCCATTCTAATTTGCCAAGGGACTACTGATTCGAAAGGGAGGAATCAGCCACCACTTTATGTCTGTCATGGTTTCTGGCTATGCAATGCCATCCTGTATAATAAAGAGGGTTATGCTTCCCTCCACCCTGGTAGGTTGCAAAGTGATGCAATTTCAAATTATATTTTTGACTATATTTTAATTACAACATTTATCTTTGGAAGTAAAAGACCCTTTGCAGACCCTTTATTAGATGAACATTACATTACCAGTTCAAATATTTACAGTATTCACACTGCATTTAAAGCTTTGAGTAGCACTGACAGTGACATTTTCTAGAAAGGAACATGTCTAAAAAGAGGAAATTAACAAGCACTATGGAGGGCCATAGCTATCTCATGTGGAATGTTGAGCCCTCAGAGCAACAGATGATAAACTGAAAGTCTTCTGTAAAATTTTTTACTACATGCTTACAAAGGGATACATCAAAATGTGAGTAACTCAAAGCTGCAGGGAGTGCTAAAAGGCTTCACACAGCAGGAAGAGGAATACATATATATGTTTCAAATGGCAATAAATGATTAACTACATTTTATGTTTCAGCAGGGAAATTTCTTCCAGTCCTTACAGCAGTAGCTTGGTTTTATACAGCATGAAATACATTACACTCTCCTGTTTGCTCTCCCCTAAAAGACAGATTCTTCCTAATAAGAGTGATGTTCTAAAAATATTTTTCAATCTCAGTTTCTCTGAGAGGTGCAATCATATTAAAAAAATTAAGAGCCCAATCCTGTACTGCTTGTGCACCAAAGTGTCCCTTACATCCAAAGGGAATTTTGCTACACAAGAAATATAGGAACCGCTCCTAGGTCAGTCACTGCAACTCAGGAATCTATTATACTCTCCTTAGTTTTAAAATAATATTGTTGTCAACATGAATTTGAATTGCCAGGGCATATGCACTCTCTCCTTAAGAGCAACAATCCAAGATTATGAGAGGGGTTCTCATCCATGGAAGACTGGGAGACAGTATAACCAAATTTTGGGCATCCTTCAAACACAGCATATTGCACAGAACACTAAGGATTTTCGTGGAATATAGGCAGCCTTTTTAGAGGTCAATTAATATATTCTGTGTTGTATGTGTTTCACTGCACTCTGTTGGAATGCATGACTGCCACCTTGAGACACTCAAAAAACAAGCTGTGTATCTCATGAACCTCAGTGAGCAAAGCTCTTAACATGAATGTAATGACTCCTGATGTCTATTTGAGCCCCCAAGAAAAACTAATCCATCAAATCGTCCTGTGCTTGCATGTCCCATGAAACCTACATAAAAACTAATAATAAAGTAACATGCAAACACACCTTTGGATTGTAAATAATTTTGTCATACCTGGCAGATAGGAGTTAATATACATATGCAAATCTCACGCTGCCACTCACCAATGGTGCAGGACTGTTTTTATTTTTAGAAAACAATTTTGTCTATTGTTTGATCTCTTATAGTGCAAAGAATTTGCATACAGCCATCAGCCACTATCGAAATGAAGTTTTGTTCTTGTAGTTTATACCATCATGGTAGAAATGGCTAACATATCAAAAAGCCAGTACTAATAACCATAGTTTTCCTCTAAGCTGTGTAGCCTTGCAACTTCCCATTAAGCCTATGCAGGAGCTCAGGGCTGTAGTGAGGACAGATGGGTTTCCCAAAGCTCAGAGGCTTCCATGGCAGGTCAAGGGGAGCCCTTCCCTGCTTACCCCATCATGGAGCTGCTGGGGATGGCAGACGGAAGTTCCTCCTTGCAGACTCTGGCATAGAACTACTGTGGCCGACAGGGTGGGGATGTCCCTCCTCACAGGCCACAGCAGGGAGCTGTCCAGGTAAGCCCAACACCAAACCTCCTTGCTCCACCATGAAACTCCCCAACAGCCCTGAACACCCTCCTGTACCTCAAAGCCCTTATCCCCAGCCCACAGCCTGTACTTTCCTCCAGCTCCCCCAACCCAGAACCTCTCCCCAAACCTGAATCCCTTCCCAAACCTGGAACTCTGCTCCTGCACTCCAAACCCCTTATCACCCAGAGCTTGCACATCCGGACAGAGGGCCCTTGTGCCCCAAACTTCTGCCCTCAACCCTGAGCTCCCATGCTCAGAACTGCTTGGCCCCAGCTCCTGCTACAGGAATTTTGTTATGTGAACCAATGTGGAGATGAGATATCAAAATCACCTCCACTTTGGTACACATAAGAAAATTCATTCCACTCAGGGGGTGGAAAAAATTAGAGTGAACACTGCTAGTAGCTAAGTGCAAAAGTGAAAGTGAACCATATATATTTCTATTACATTAGTATCACTAAAACACAAGGCTGCCTTACCAACAATTAGCATACCCATAATAAGTAAGATCACCACCTAGCTCTTACACAGCACTTTTCCACAGTACATCATTTTTATAAATATACTAGAGCTTTCATGGATTGCCTCCCCACTTTGTCTTCTATATGCTGCCCTGTCCTCAGAGACCCAGTCTGCATTCTGATCTTAAGATACTGTCACTAACTCACTCAGCTCCAAATAATACTTATTACAGCTACAAAAATTCCCCTCTATGGAGGCTGGAAGCAAGACTTCTGTAATCAAGGAAGATTAGATACAGGCCTGTGCAACAGAATGAGAGGAAGTCAGAGCTCCCCTCTGTTGGCTACCTGAACTTTGAGTCCAATCACATACTGTTAACAGTCTGCTTATTTCTGCACCATCCCACTCTCCAGAGCAGGTGGGAGGGGGAGAGGGGGGAATGGGTAGAATCTTGAACTCCCCATACCTTCCCCCTATGTACTGATCAGTGTAGCTGAGTAAATATGTGGGGGGTGATGAATTTGCTGTTTGTATTGTAAATTAATAGCACCTTGGATGGGGTACAGCATGGAGAAATCAGGGGAGAATTTTTGACGCAGTGTCTGAACCACAACACCTCCTGTAGTGCTATGTCTCCACCTAGTCACAATCGAGCCCCAAGACAACCCGATAATTAAATTTCATCTGTTTTACTGAGCTATGTCTTCACTACAACCTATGTTGGCATAATCTATGTCATTCAGTGGTGAGTCACCCCCCCTACCCCGAGTGACACAAATTACACCACATAAGTGCTCATGCACGCAGCATTATATTGGCGGGAGAGTTTCTCTTGCCAATATAGCTTCTGCCATGCATGTCTTCACCAGACGCAGTGCAGCTATGTCAGTGGAGCTGTAATGCAGCGTGCCTACACATACAGTGTGTCACCAGAAACACCCCCCTTCCTTTAAACGTCTGAAAAAGAGTATAGAACATTTTTTTAAAATTGTTTATTGTTAATAAAACCTGGATGATTTAACACCGAAGAGAAGTAAAGTTTAAAGGAAACACTTACTTCTTTCAGAGCAGCAGGAATTTTTTTCTGTTTTCTCCCCGATGGAATACTATGTAACACTGTAGACAAGGCACTGGATGGAGATTTATGGTTCACTGGGGAGCCACTCTTAGGAGTGAACTGGTTATCTAAAATGTATACAACATGCACAGGGCTTTTATGTGGCAGAGAACAAACATATACATAGTGTTCCTTACAAAAAGTTTTAGACACCACTATCATTTCTGTTTGGTATTAAGTAATTTAAAAAAAACCCCACAAAGTTAATTGCTGAAACATTGTATACCATGTTATATTTCCTAACCATATTCATTTCGACAGGAATTTTGCCTCTCAGTATTGCCAATTCCGAAAGTTAAAAAAATCGTAAGTATAAGTATAAATCCTGTTTCTGAACTTGCCCAGCCCACCTCCAGTGTATATAAAACAATTACAGGGTGACAACTCAACCCTCAATACACACGACATATTCCCACACACAAAATGCAGGCCCCAACTCTCCTGTACATCTAGTTCCTGACACTTCCACTCTACCCAAATACACAATGGCAAGGGCTCCTGCTGCTTGCCACTCCTTCCCAGCAAGGTCTTGCAGACCCCAACTCTGAGTATGCTTCCTCCCTCAAATCTCCTCATTAAAGTCCTATAGCCTCCCATTCCCACCCCCCTCTATTCCCCTGGCCCGCATCAGCAGTGGCTGCCTGTGGCCAGCCTGCAGAGAACGAGGCTGTCCCTGGGGCCTGCATCCATTAACTCTCCCTTTCTGCCTGTTGTAGAGGGGCGGTGATTATTAGCAGCATGAATTGTGTATGTTACTCTAGTGCCTAGGAGTCGTAGTCATAAACGTGGACCTCACTGTGCTAGGTGCTGCACAAACACAAAACAAAAGGGCAGTGCTTGCTCCAAAGAGCTTACAATCTGGCTGCGTCTAGACTAGCATGATTTTCCGCAAATGCTTTTAACGGAAAAGTTTTCCATTAAAAGCATTTGCGGAAAAGAGCGTCTAGATTGGCACGGCCGCTTTTCTGCAAAAGCACTTTTTGCGGAAAAGCGTCCGTGCCAATCTAGACACGGTTTTGCGCAAGAAATCCCTGATCGCCATTTTCGCTATCGGGGCTTTTTTGCGCAAAACAATACCACGTTGTCTATAATGGCCCTCTTGCGCAAAAGCATTTGTGCAAGAGGGCTTTTTCCCCGAACGGGAGCAGCATAGCATTTCCGCAAGAACACCAACAACCTTACATGAGATAGTCAGTGGTCTTGCGGAAATTCAAGCGGCCAGTGTAGACAGCTGGCAAGTTTTTCCGCAAAAGCAACTGCTTTTGCAGAAAAACTTGCCAGTCTAGACGCAGCCTCTAAGTACCATATAAAGCAAGACAATACAGATAGAAATAGGCAGAGAGATGGGGGACTAGAGGGAGACAAGAAGACTATACTGGTTAGCATGACAGGCTGCCCCTCAAGTGGGGTGGGAGATGATAGGGTGCTCTGTTCTGCTGCACCTGCTCTGGGGCTGTGACACAGGTCAGGATGCAAAGGCTGCCCCAGTGCACTAGACAACTGCTACAGCTACCTGCAACACAGCATCCACTAGCAACTGAAGGTGGAAATTGTAAGTGGCAAGACAGTTCGTAAGTAGCCTCTGCTTTACCACAAGAGCCCTGGAAAAGTCACCTTGGTATCACAACACTCATAATACTACTGCAAATATCAACAGCACTAGTCTCTGGATCCAAGAGGAAGTATTGGCCAGTGGTTAGTTGCTAGCCTGGCATTTGGGGAAACTTACATTCACAGTTTCCTGCTCTGCCACAGACTTCTTGTGTGACCTTGGGAAAGTCACTTGTTGTCTTTGTGCCTTAGTTCTCCCATCTGTAAAACGGGGTTTTCACAGGGGTGCTGGGATGATAAAGACTACGAGGTGCTCAGATACTATGGAAATGGGGGCTATACAATTAAGAGTCAGAGATAAATGGATTCAAAAAGTTTTCCTCTACCTTGTTTCTGGAGTTCTTTGAAGCAGTGATCACATACTCTTGCTGGTTGGTTTTTCATATAGTCTAAGCCATGTTTATTTGTGGAACATGCTTGGCAAATAATCTGAAAACATGTAAACCAGCATTATTATACAGGCTGCACAACCACAAACATACACCAGTCCCTTAAAGATTTATATTTGAATTTCACTAAGCCCATGCTATTAAGTCCCAAACAAGTACCAATTTTACAACATGAGGGTTTGGAGGGCCATGCATGCAGTCACAGAGATATTCCACACAAAGTACTCTTTCCAGAACTTATTTTACCTGACTGACAATATTCTATAGTTGTACAATTTTCTGATTTTGTAAAGAATACTTTGAACAATAAACATCTGAGAATGGTGATGGTGAAACTACTGGATTAACAAGATCTATACAATTTATCAACTAGAAAAGTGTAAATTATCAAATTGTTATTGTATTGTCAAATTTCATCTAGAAGTTTGTTAAGATCCTCAGTTTTAAAAAACTTGTGTTTTTAGAAAATCACAATATCTACCTATTACCCTCTTGTCTGTGTTCTAGAGAAATTGATATGTGTCAACTACAATGAATACTAAACTCCCATTTGACTAAAAGTAAGATGTGAAATAGGACTATTCCAATACAGCAGTGAAATATACAATAGTTTTTTTAATTTCATGGGTATACATTGTTTAGAAGTCTCTTAAAATGAGTTCAACATTAATTCACAGCCAGTGAAAATTATATTTTGAATATTTCAGTTAATTTTTCTTGTTTGCATTATACTTCTGATGGCGTGAGGGACATATACTATTTTTTTCCTCCTGAAATGTAAAATAGGACAAGCAGCATGAGACAGGTTTAACTAGAGAAGGAGTCTATAACATTATTTCCTACTCTAAATATTGTTATTCTCATCCAAGGTATAATGTTCTCTCAACATTGCATTTTAATGTACTCAAATTCCCCCTATATTGAAACAAAAATCTTGAATGACTCTTGCAAAAGGAAAGTTACAAAATCACCCAACCTTTCCACATGCCCTGCAGTGATGTCTTCTCCAGGTCAATGTGAATTCACTAGTACAGATCATACACATAGTGGCTCTCGTGTCAGGAACCCAGATGGGAGCCTTTGATCCAAGAGGACTACCTCCTTCCTCTTTCTCTGGATCTGCCTAAGAAAATGGAGGTAGAACTCCATTAAATTATAAGCAGTAATGTATTTTCCACTACTGAATTATCAAGGTTAAACGTAAGTATCCCATTTCCTAAAACAAGATAGAACATAAGCTGTCTTTTGTTTCAGCTAGAGCAGACTAACACGGCTGTAACTCTATCACTATTCTATATGCAAGCCGTTTCCTAAAGATCTCCTCTTGCATAACTGGTCAGTGTCTTAAATATAGATTCTCTGTTGGTTTGCCAACAATGTTATCACAATTCAGCTCTAAAAGAAGATGCTAAAATTACTTCAGAGAGTCCTACAAGTGCTAATAAATCTCTATTTCAGTGGCACCAATTTAGAGATTTTGAGATGAGGGGAATTCAGGCATTTCCTTCCCTTTCTCATGCAGGAAAACCATTCTGGTCCCTGTTCCTGCCTGCCCCTCCTGCCATACGGAGTCTCCCCTCTCTTTCACTCACACAGGGCATGAGCTGGTGCCACCAGGAGTCAAGATCTAGGTAGACACCATCGCACTCCACCATATAGGATTCCCTGTGCACCCGGTCGCAACATCACTTGGCTGACCACCTTTTTAGCAGTATGGAGGTGAGGCCAGGTCAGATTTCAGTGACATTTAGATCACACAGCTGCAGCAATGCTCCAGATTGTTCCAGCAGCAGCAGTGTTGATTTAGTATTAGACTACTGCTTAAGTGATCAAATCATGCCCCACTTCCCAACTCCACAGCCTGTGTCACTGTGAGCAAGTGCAAAAACTTTGTTGGGGGGGGGGGGGGAGTGTTCACCCCTCCATTGGCACCCCTGCTCCACTTGTTTACTGACAAGATATCCCAATTTGTTTGCATCCATTATCTTAGAGTTACTTTATTTTAAGGACTAGAATGGATATTGAACCCCTTTTTCTCCTGCTCTTAGGATTAGTGAGAATCTACTTCTGAATTTAATGAATAAATGAAACTAGGAAAGATATACACCTCAAATTCTAGTCTATTATTAATACTTGCCACTTTTCTGAAGTGTTGTGCTAAGTTTTAATTCTTGGTAGAAAATATATTCATGCCCAAAGAAATCAGATAAAATGGTGTGGTGTACCTCTTCAAGACTTTTACTTGGGTTAAACGTGATTCTTTTCTTTGTATACTCTTCAATTGACCTGGAGATGGCTTCTAACCATTCATCCCTTTCTGTAGCAGAACTGTGGGTGTCAAAGACATCAAAGTACGGTTAACATTTAAAATTAGTAAAAGCTGACCATGGTTTTTGCCAGGCACATATGTTATTTCTTTTTTTGTTATTAGTTTTGATTATATTAGACTCATGTGGGAACACTGATCATTGTTAGAGCATTAGAGAGATAAGTGGGTTTAGAGCAGGGATTTGGAGGTAGCTGAAGTTATGTTTATACAGAATCAAGCAGGACAATTCCAGGTGTAAGGGGGACAAGGAAAGAAACTGTGAAAAATGAGGCAAGATATAGGCAGGCCCAGAGCTATGTACTATTGGTCCTTTGACTATCCTTCCCTTTGGAAGTAGAATATTTTACCAAAATATTTAATTATTTTGGGGTTTTCTTATCCTGTGAGAAAAAAACATTACGGATTAGCTCTGGAATATTCAAGTCTCCCATCAACTCCTATGGCTCAGAGATTGTCTAAAGTTTTCAAAATTTGGTTGCCTTTAAATATAGACTTAGCAGGGTAATTAAACAACTAAATTATAAGTGGCCCAATTTTCAGGGATGCTGGCTGAGCATCCAAAGCACACACAGACTTCAGCGGGACTAGTAATGTGAGTGCACAATCGAGTCCCTAGTCCTGCAAACATTCAGCATTTATTCACTTTAGCAATCCCACTGAAATCAATTATGTGCTACCTGTTTGCAGAATCAGAGCCATGGTCTTTTCATTATTAACCTATGAAAAGAGAATTCTTGAATTCTGCACAGATCAACCAGAGTGCTGTCTAGATTTTCACACAGCCATTAGATCAAACTGCCAGTAAGACTTGCAAAATATCTATATCTCTCTGAGGAAACGGGCAGAGTTTTGCTATGTTAAAAGTTTTATAATTTTTTTGTAAAAATTGAACTTACCCTTAAGAGGCTTTTCAGACTTCAGTTCTGTTGTGTCCTGAACATACTGAATATGGCTGTCAGTAAAAACAGCAGAGGGGAAGCCTGTCTCTCTAAAGCAGGCAGGAGTGGGCAATAATTTTTAGTTGGGGGCCCACTTCAAAAATTTTTGAAGTGGTCCCAGCCTACACCGGAAGGGGCAGGCCTCAAACACAAGGGATGGGGCCAGTATACTTCTGGGCTTCCTCATCCACAGACCATGATTGGTTTGGGAGTGGGGGAGCCCCTTTGCCCCACCCAGGTGCCCCCTAGGCACCCATGCACCTGAGGTGGGAGGAGACTTCCCGTGCTCCCTCACCCACAGGCCAATTAGGGCCTGAGGGCGGGGGAGAATGCAAAGCCTCCTCTTGACCTGCCAGGAGCGCATGGCGCTTCTAAGTGCCGCGCACTCCTCGCAAGGCGGCGGAAACTTCATGTGCTTCCCCCACCCCCAGGCCCTGATTGGCCTGGGGGTGGGGGAGCATGTGAAGCCTCCTCCCGCCCTATCAGGAGCGTGTGGTGATTCTAAGTGCCGTGCACTCTTCGCAGAGTGGGGATAAGGTGGAGGAAACCTCATGCTCCCCCTGCCTCCAGGCCAATCAGGGCTTGGGGGCGGAGGAGCGCACGAAGTTTCCTCCCACCCTGCCAAGAGTGTGTGGCTCTTCAAAGCGCAGTGTGCTCTTGGTGGGGTGGAGGAAACTTCATGTGCTTCCTCCTGTCCTGAAGCCCTAATTGGCCTGGGGACGGGGGAGCAGCAGGGCCTTTGTGGGCCCGATCAACCCACTTGGCGGGCTGGATCTGGCCCACAGAGGCCCTTTTGCCCACCCCTGCTCTAAAGACTGGTAAGAATTTTATTTGACCTGTTTAGTAGCACACAGGGAATGACAACATTAAGTGAACAAAGGAGAGCCAAAATCTTTTAGAATGAGATATAAAATGATGAATAATACTGAAAGATGAGAAATACAATTTGTACACATCCATTGTACATACTGACGGAAACTGCAACAGTCATTGAAAAAAATCCAAATACCTTCTCCCTCGGCATACTCCTGTTCATCTTATAACAGTTACAATGACTTTGGCTCTGTGCATTTCCTGAGTATTAATTACAGCTGGAAATCTTCAACTGTACCTTGGAACATTTCCTTTTCCCAACTGATCATTAATCACTAGTAAATGCCTTTTGCTTCTATCATGACTGTTTAAATCATGATTCTTGCCTCAAGAGCTTAAACAAGCTAGACAAGCACGGATTCATATTTTTTAAAATGAGAATTGAATGGTTCTGAGGAAGCAAGAGTGACAATACTAGCAAAGAAAGTCTTACAGAAACATAGAAGCAACAGTTCTAGTATCAATATGCCTTAATTCAGACCTGGGGTGGACACTTAAGTTTTAAATGTCCAATGGCCTACCACACACTGACGCCCTATTAAGACTGTCCAAAAAGTGTGCACCTATTATAGTAGTAGCTAGGGTTTTTTTTTTTTTTTTTAATGTTAACACCTTTCTGTTAGGAACCGTTTGATTCCATCATTTTCTCCCTCATATAAAGTATTTCACTAAGTTTGACAGCAACCACTTTCAGGCACAAAAGTTAGAAAAAATAAGGGTTATGCATTCAGCCTGTGGAAATTATGATCTATTTTATAATACTGTCATTTACCATGAAAAAAAATTACAACCACATAGTCAAAGCCACAGTCTATGTATGCAGAGGAGTCTCAGTTATTTCCTCTCATGTACAATGAAAATATCATTTTCATGCATCAGTATGAAATGTTAATTTCTCCTGAATAGTGAAACCAAACAAACGCATGACCTCAAATGTTAAGATTCAGTTATATGTATACAGATATAGTCATTTGACACCCCAATAATTTTCAAGGTAACAAGATCATTTCCATAAATCTTCATATTCGCTAGAGCAAAGATGATATCATAGTCCTATCAGAGATGGGGAACCTTTTTTGGATCGGGGGCTGCTGACCCACAGAAAAATTAGTCAGGGTCCACACACAAGTGAGAAGCAAAAACAACAACAAAAACTCCTCTTCACTGGTCCAGGGTAGTAGATTTTGCGTGCTCCAGCCCCGTGGTGGGGCAGCAGGGGGAAGAAGGGAGGAGGCTGAGAAGGCTGGAGCACCAGTGCAAGCTCCCCAATTTTGAGGGGGGCCCCCGAGCCTCAGGAGCTGCATCCAGTCCCTAGGCCTGAAGTTTCCCAACCCAGTCCTATCCTGCATTTGTATCAAGGTTATTCCTAGATATCTGTAAAGTGCTCAGTCACTGTGGCACTTAGGCACCAAAGGTCTGAATCTGCACTGACTACAAGCAATGGCAACACTGTCATTGGCTTCAACAAGTGCAGAATCAAACCCGATCCTGCGGGCAATGCACCTTTCCCCCCAAATGCAAAATATCTGCATTGGAGACACATGACCTGGTATAAATTCACACAAAACTTCTTTTCAATCCTCAGTTATAAATAACTGCTATTACTCAGGCACAATTGTGCTATTTCCTTTGGTTGCTTGGATGATGTTAACTCGGAATCCTCGCTGTTAGAAGCACTATTGTTGTGCAAACATCCTGAAGTCAACAGATGCAAGGTCACAGAAAGCAATGAAGCCCATGCTAATTCTTTTGCAAAAAGACGAGGAAATGTATCTTAGCTCCTTGACATCAGTATTGTCGCAGTTGACCAAATGTATAATAAAATTTATAGCTCAGATTCTCTAAACAGCTAGACTAGGAGAACCATGCCTTTGATAAAGAGTTTCACAAAGAAAAGAGCTTTTGTACAATTATTTAGAGGCAGTGAATAATCTGAATTCTATTCATGAGGATCTAATTTGCTGATAACAGCAACATATCTTCTTAACACCATTGATTTGATATGTGGGAGCCAAAATGTGAAAGATGATTTGGCTAACATCCACAATGAATCTATTTATGTGTTTCAATAATTTAATACCACTTCTACTTTGGAGCTTCAAAATAAATCTGCTTCCTGTTCTAATGTAATCTGTGCTACATCTAGAAGACTCATGGCAACTTCCTTTCCCTCAAATGTATATCACAAGCCTCATTATCATGAGTAATTTATTGCTAGATTGCACACATCCCACCCCTTGTTAATGCCAGAAAGCACAGAAAGAGAAAAGTGGTCATTAGCAGTAACTTTGGAAGAGAAGTAGAAACAGAAAAATCTCTTCTCAAAGCCCAAAATAGAAGCACTTAGGTACACATTTTTAGACTTATGTTTTTAAACAGCAGCAGCATTTTTTCTCCTCAAAAGATATCAAGATATAATTCTCATATGGTACTGAATGACTTCAACAGAACTCATGCAGTCTGTCTTTTCAGCCTTGTAAACAGTTAAACAAATGTAGTGGTGAGATCAAAATCTTGACAGAGTCATTGCCCAGACAGTTCGAAGGCTAACATCCTTTGGTACAGAATTTGAACTCTGTTCTCCCACATCTGTTGGGAGTTTTCCCTAGAAAAAAAAGGTGAACTGCACACAAGTGGTGTAACATTAACTTAAAAATTCATTATTTATAACTCTGTGGGTCATCTTAAGTAATACGTATTTTTTGAAACCTAAACTAGTCTGTCTACATTTCAGAAACTTCTACAAATTGTCCATGATTGTAGTTACTACTGTAGATGAGAGAGACTTTCACTGCGTAAGTACAAAACAATGAATATAAGCTTAGATATTATCCAGCTTCTTAGCTAATGCTCTATCTGAAAAAAGTATGCTACTTAATATACATTAGCAGCTCAGGATATTTACCTTGCTGAGAGTATGAAGGATCGCTCTACACTTTCTATGTTCAACTCATTTTGATAAGCTTCTTGGGTTGGTTTTCTAACCTACAGTGGACACAGAAAACAACTGTTAATTGAAATTAATCTATTCGACTTCAAGGAAACACCTCTAACAACAGGTGAACTAAAGCAAAAGATTTCTGTCTTGCAGAAAGAGTAAAAACTGGCCAGGAAATAGTACTAAAGTAGGAGTTCCTATACCAGCCCGTGACTTACGAAATCACAAGTTTCAAGCATAAATGCATTTATAGGTCAAATGTTTATGTAGCCCCCAACCCCAGGACATTTGCTGACATTACAAAACAAAGAATGCATCTTATATGTAGTCTCTCATGCTGTCTTCTGTGAATCTGAGGCAGCTGAACTTGGTCCTTTTCTTTGGCATTGACAGTTAACTCCTGTTCAGGAGTTGGAACTGTCCTTCTGTTCCAGTGTCCCCTAACAGCTGAGTCTGCCTATGTCAGTGTATGGCACAGGAGTTTCTTGACACAGCTCAGGATATTCTAGCTGGGAGATTGCTTGACAGAACACTTTTTAGAAGGTTCATAGTAAAGGGTGGAGGATTCAGCTCTCAGAGACTCACCTTCATTCCAGCCAATGAAAGCATGTTGTTGAGTTTATACATGCCAGACTGAACTGGGGTTGTATACAACAGCGCGTCATTAAACTGCAATACAAAACACACACACATACTTACAAATGGCTAAAGGATTAAATAAAAAGATAATTTTAACTACAGCATATGGAATAGATATGAAATGTGTATAGAACTGATACATTTGCTTTGAAGGCAGAGATTTAGAGTCTCAAAATATATCCTGTACATCAGAGGAGGGAACCTCTCTGTCCTCCAGCTTGCCTGGATCAGGCCCCTGAGGCTCAGGCCCCCCACCCTAAGTGTGCAAGGGCAATATGGGAAGTATCTTTCTCCTCAGTTAGGGGCCACATCAGTGAGGGTTTGGTTTTCTTTGTTTTGCTTCTTACCTATGTGCAGCTCCCAACTGATTTTTCTGTGGGTCAGTGGCCCATGGCCCAAAAAAGTTTCCTCACCCCTGCTCTACATACTATTACTCACGGGCACTGGTGTGCTAGGGGAGGGAAGGTTTTGCCTTCCCAAACTGCCAGCTTGTCCCTGCCCACACTCCGCTCCCAGAATGCCTACTAAAGGAATATTGGGGGGGGGGGAATAGGGGAGGCGGAGAGTTGCTGTTCCTGAGAGCCTGCCCTCCCCGTGCTCTGGGCTGGGGATGCAGGAGCCGCATGCTGCCTGGTGAGCCTGGGGCTATGTACCCTTCTCCCTCCCTGGTACTCTGTGGGTGAACCACGTGCCAAACCACCTCCTCATGGTGCTGTGAGAGAGACAGGGGGAAGCAGCTTGGCTTTTGTGGGGGAACGGGGCCCGGGAAGAAGGGGTGGGTTGAGGGAAGGGCTGGGAGCTTGCCTCCCCCAGACCTACCTGCACCCACCACCCATGCTATTACTTTAGTTAGGATTCCAAGAAGAGGGGTCTATTTACTTATAGGAAATTTTCATATATACAATGTCTGTTTACATTTGAATTATGTGAACACATTTGTAACAGTGTCTGCACAAAGACTTTTTAAAAGCTGAAGGGGAATTCCTGAAATTCAAAACCTATTTGTTGTCACAAAGGTCCTACAAAACCTCCGTGGGTCCTGCGCTTCCTGGTGGTTTTTGCTTGTCTCAGTGGCTCACAGCAGCCCACAATTTTAGGCACCACACCTAGGGCTTTACTTTGCTGTTGGCTGAGCTCTTTTCATCATCGGCCAGCGTATGATAAAACAGAAAATAAACTTCCCAGTCCTTTTCCCCGACTGGAAATGGGGAGGTGGGTGTTGGGGAGAACCCGGCCCCACCCTCTACTCCAAGGGAACATGGTATAAGACCCCGGGGCTACTTCCTCACACTTTTCCCAACATCTTCCTTCCCTCTGGTTTATCTTCCTAATGTTCAGTTGTTGTCTTTTTGCCTCTTACTCTCAGCAGCGCTTTCCTTTGTCCTCTCAGCTACACATGCACCCCAACTGCAGGCAAAGCTTCTTTTATAGCCAGTCTGAACTGGTTTTTTTAATAACCCCCAGGTGTCCTAATTATCCTAGGCTGGCCTGACTCTGCAGGCCTGGTCAATTAACCTCAGGTGTTCCACTGCCCTGATTGCTGCTTCTGGTTCTAAACCAGCCCCTCCCTGTTACTCTGGAAGCAGGAATCTCTTCAATCTGAGGCTTATATATCTTCCTCCACTACTTTCTTATAGCCTTCTACTCTGACCCTGTCACATTATCAATTAAAACCATATTGCTTATGGACAAACTGGGACTACTAATGTCAGGGAATAAGCCACTGAAACCCATAAGGAACAGTGTCTTGTAAATAAAAGACATGTTACACCGACACAGTATTCAGGGAACACTAGTAAAGTTGTAAAATCAAGCGCTCAAAAGTTAGGAAATGCTAGAATTAAGGTTGCCTAATCTTTTGTTATTCTCATAATAAAAGGATGTTGAATGAGTATAAACAATAACAAGCACATACTGGTAACTTCATATGACATTTTGGACTAAAGCTTTCCTCTGGACTGCATTTTGTAACATTTAGTACTGAAGACTTCACTAAATTTGAGGAACTACTATACTATGCTATTTGTATTACATTAGTACCAGTTAAGATGGTTCCCTCTTGTGCCAGATGCCACACAAACTATAGTAAGAGTCAGATTCTGCCTCAAAGAAGTTACTGTCTAGATAGGCAAGATGGAATGGGTAGAGAAGCAGGATGGACAGGGAGGCACACGAAAGCTCATCACCTAATAAACTATCTTGTTAGTCTTTAAAGTGCTACATAGTCCTGTCTTTTGTTTGAGATATTATGTGACTTATCCAACATTACAGAGCAGGTCAGGAACAGGGCCAGGAAAAGAACCCAGGACCCTTGACTCTCCAGCCCAGTGCCCAATTCAACAATACATACAGGCAGTCCCTGACTTACGTCGGATCTGCACTTACGTCGGATCCGCACTTACGAACGGGGCTTTTCTCGCCCCAGAGCTCACGGGCGGTGGGTCGCCACCTGTGTCCTCCGGGGCGAGAAAAGCTTCTCCCCGTCTCCCTGGTCTGCTGGGGGGGTCCAGCAAAGCCGCTGGACCCCCCCAGCAGACCAGGGACACCCGAGCAAAGCCGCCCAGGCGGCGGGGGTCCCACTGCCTGGGCGGCTTTGCTCCCAGGCAAACGAGCAAAGCCGCCCAGGCGGCGGCTTTGCTCGGGTGTCCCTGGTCTGCTGGGGGGGGTCCAGCGGCTTTGCTGGACCCCCCCCAGCAGACCAGGGGGACAGGAGCAAAGCCGCCCAGGCGGCGGGGGTCCCACCGCCTGGGCGGCTTTGCTCTGGTGTCCCTGGTCTGCTGGGGGGGTCCAGCGGCTGGACCCCCCCCAGCAGACCAGGGAGACAGGAGCAAAGCCGCACAGTGCGGCTTTGCTCGGGGGCAAAGGAGCAAAGCCACACGGGCGGTGGGGTCCCTCCGCCTGTGTGGCTTTGCTCGGGTCTCCCTGGTGTGCTGGAGGGAACTCCCCCCAGCACCCCAGGGAGACAGGAGCAAAGCCGCACGGGCAGCGGGGTCCCTCCACCTGTGCAGCTTTGCTCGGGTCTCCCTGGTCTGCTGGAGGGGAGGGGGCGCAGCTAGTGCGCCCCCCCCCCAGCAGACCAGGCTTTTGTTGCGGGACGCCTCGGGTAGAGCAGCTGGGGTGCTGCCGGGTTGGTCCTGTGGGAACCTACCGGGCAGCGCCCCAGCTGTTCTGTTCCAGGCTCCAGATTCAGCAGCTGTTGAAACTGATCAGGCTGATTCCAGGAAGCTGGGGGCAGAGCAACTCTGCCTCCGGCTTCCTGTAGTCAGCCCCTTGTCAGTTTCAGTGGCAGCAGCTGAATCTGGAGCCAGTTCCGACTTACATACAAATTCAACTTAAGAACAAACCTATAGTCCCTATCTTGTACATAACCCGGGGACTGCCTGTAATATAAACTTTTTTAAAATGTGAAAAATAATGCTCTGGACACCAGATTTTAAAATCCATTGGAATTCAAAGGACTAGAGTAGCAGTCTCAGTTTTTCAAAATCACAGATTCTTGTTCTTAAAAACTGTGACCGAACTTTGGTCAGAGAATTTTACCTGTGACTTTGTTTATTTTTTAGTGTAAATTAACAAATCTTGTTAAAACACACTGTCCATGCAAAATAGTGGTACAAACTGCAACACAATGCAGTTTTTCACAGTTAACTGAAGTTGCCAATTATATTTGTGGTATGGATGTTTCTACCACTATTTAATTACTCTGGCATTAAGCACATAAAAATATGGGTGGCATCTTACCAGAAAAAACACTCGCGGCTGCATGACCTTCCTGGAAAGCTTCATTAACGTTCCTTCTTTAAGAAAAACCTGGCAAGTTAAAGAAGATAAACAAATATTGCAAAACTTAGCTTTTGAGGGCACAAAAACTGCATGAATAAGCTTCTCTCTTCAAAATTATTCATATAGAGCCATAGATATGTTTTAAACTTTATAAAAGACACAAAGTAAAACATCAAGCACAACTGATCAAGAAGATTTCCTGTTCTTGAATACAAAACTTGTAGACTAGTATTTTGATAAACCTGTTATTTAAAAAATGTACTCCTGCACAATTATCCCTAGACATCCTTAAATACAGCAAATATAAATGGATTAATGAAAAATGAACCTATTGGAATTAAAAGGTCTGTTTAGCACAATATAAAAACAATACTTTGACACAGGAAGAAGGTCCCATCTTCAATAAATGAACAAGCCTCAATATCAACTCACCTAGCTGAGAGGTTAATCCTTAACTGCAGATAATACGCAACATCCAAAAGACATGGACTCTATAAAATTGGTAACCTTGGTAACTGATCACATATGGGGTTGCTCATACATTTTCTAGAGGCTGAGGAAAAGTGCTCCCACAACTGTAGCTTATGGACTCAATTCTGCCAACATCAAAACGAGTAACTTCACTCATGTAGGTAGTTTCTCTGAGATCAGTGGGAGTGTTCATGGCAGGCTGATTGACAGAATAAAGATGGGTCCTTACATCTATAACTCATTTGTTTAGTGTTGTACAAGTCACATTATGAATCATTTAAAATTCCTAATAAGAAAAAAACCCAGGGATTTCACAGTAATTACCAAGCTTCTGCTATTAAAATGTAGTGGAACAAAGGGTTAAATCCTGCAATCTTAAGAGGAGATGACCATTCTCAGCTCCCAGCGAAATCCACAGAGATTGCACTGAACGGAGGAGTTTGCTCCAACTTATTTTTAAGTCTTTCCTCTGACTTCTTGTGTTTCAATTGAAGCTACAATGTGGTGGCAAAGCTTGCAATATAGCTGCCAACCTATACAGAATGACAGAACCATAGGTCTGGAAGGGACCTTGAAAGATCTTCTAGCCCAGAATTCTGCACTCGAGACAGGACTAAATACTATCTTCTAGACTATTCCTGACAGGGGTTTGTCTAACTTGCTCTTAAAAATCTTCAATGACAGAGATTTCCACAACCTACATAAGCAATTTATTCCAGTGCTTAACCAACCTGACCGTTAGTAATAGTTTCCTAATGTCCAACCTAAACTTTCTTTGCTGCAATTTAAGCCCATTGCTTTATGTCCTATTCTCTGTGAATAAAAGCAATTTATCACTCTCCCGTTATAACTACTTTTTATGTACTTGAGAACTATTATCAGGTTCCCCATAGTCTTCTCTTCTCCAACTACACAAATCCAACTTGTTTCAGCTTCCCTCATACGTCATGTTTTCTAGACCTTTAAGAATTTTGTTGCTTTTCTCTAGACTATCTCCAAGTTATCTATATCTTTCCTGAAATGTGGTACCTAGAACTGGACACAATACTCTAGATCAGGCATGTCCAAAGTCCGGCCCGCGGGCCAATTGCGGCCCGTGTTCCGGTTTAATACGGCCCCACAGGTAATTTGGCAATATCTATCTTTTATGGCCCCCAACGAATCCATATGTATTGAGATGAATACATTGTAAAATCTCAGTTAATGTCAGTTGGTCTAAATCAGTTATAAATATATTTGGACACAACATGTATACTTGGTGTTATGTTCCTGTTCATATTTTTTGAACTTAAAAGTTGACAGACAACCTTTATTACCAATAATATGTAATGTACTTTACAATGTTCCTGACATATATTTCAGCTTCCTGGATTTTTTTTTCATCTGGCTTTCAGATATGAAAGGCAGAGCGATTTAACACCTGTTTAGATTTGTCATCCATGTGACGAAATGAAAAGTATGCCGTTTGCAATAAACTTTGCATAAAATAGTTAATTTGCATTTAATTTTAATGGTTCAAAGAATGTCAGGCAAAATGGTCGGCCCTCACGCATGTTCACTTCATCAAATCTGGCCCTTTTTGAAAAAAGTTTGGACACCCCTGCTCTAGATGAAACCTAATCAGCCTGCAGTACAGATGTTAAAGACTAGTTGACTCTCTGATAAGCATTTGCTTATTGGATAGTCTTTTGACTAGTCAACTAGATGATTCCCCCCACCCCTTGCTGTCTCTATAAGAGAAAGGCAGCAAACAGGGGTGGGAAGAGGGGTACTTCAAAGTGGCAGCGCCACACAACTTTGAAACTCCAAGGCGGTGTTTCTAAGGGGCAGTCACTGCACAGCTGATCTGGAGATCAGCTGTGCAGAGGCTGCCCCTTTAAAACGCCGCCTCCAGGGAAGTGCCGCGTGGAGCCTGGGGTCAGCTGGGGAGCCCAGGATCAGCTGAGGACTCCTAGCGGCATGCAGCATACCATGGAGTCCCCTGCTGATCCCAGGCTCCATGGCTTTGAAATGCACAAGAGCCCCCACTGGGGTCTCTTGTGCATTTCAAAGCAGGCATCCGCATGCAGCCTGGAGTCAGCAAGACTTCCCGCTTGTCCCGGGCTGTACATGGAGTTCAGCATTACTCCTTTGAAACGTACAAGAGCCCCAGTGGGGACTCTTGTACATTTCAAAGGAGGAATGCGGAGTGCCCATTCACTAATGGATCCAAATTCCATTGATTAGTCAATTAGTCATTTAACCACATTTTTAAAATCCTGAGCATGTAATAGAGTGCAAGAGTCACTTCTTGTGTCTAGCTTACAGCAGTCCTGCTACAACATCCAAGAATGATGTTTGTTTTTTTTGCAACAGTGTTATACTGTTGACTCATATTTAGCTATAACCCCAGATCCCTTTTTGTAGTACACCTTCCTAGGCAGTCGTTTCCCACTTTATGTGCAACTGATTGTTCCTTCCTAAGTGTATTTACTTTTGTCCTTATTGAATATGATCCTCTATCCTTCAGATCATTCCCTCGGTTTGTCCAGATCAATTTATGTTCCAAAGCACTTGCAATTCCTCCCAGCTTGATATACTCTAGAAATAGTATAAGCCACATACTCTATGCCATTATCTAAACCATAGATGAAGATACTGAAGAGAGCCAATTCCAGAACTGGTTCCTGCTTGTTATGCCCTTCCAGCTTTACTGTGAAGCACTGACAATTACTCTCTGGGAACAAGTCTTAGAGGGGTAACTGTGTTAGTCTGTAACTTTAAAAACAAGGAGTAGTTCTATGGCACCTTAAAAACTAACAAAGAAATGCTCATCATCTGATGAAGTGGGTTTTACCCACTAAAGCACATGATACTATATTTTTGTTAGTCTGTAAGGTGCCATGGGACTACTCGTTCTCTGGGAACAGTTTTCCAACCAGTTATGAACCCAGCTTATAGTAACTCAAAACTCAAAAGTTTTACTAATATCAGGATGTACCACAGCTCCAGCTTCCCCCCCATCCACAAAGCATGTTACCCTGTCAAAGAAAGCTATTAACTGGTTTGAGACAATTTGTTCTTGACAAAACCATTCTGTTACTTATAGCTTGATTATCTTCTGTATGCCTGCAAACTAACTGATTGCTTAATTATGTGCCCCTTATCTTTTTATATACTGAAGTTAAACTGGCTGGGATCAAGTCCCCTGATTAGCCCTTACTGTCCTTATTATAGACTGGCACTGTATTTTCTCATTTCCTGTCCTCTGGAATCTCACCTGTCTTCCATGACTTGTCAAAACTAAGTGCTATGACTTAGATATTTCCACAGATATATCTACTTGTGTATGTGTGCAGGACTTCATGTGCAAAAACTTTTAGGTTTTCATAACAAGTTTTCCCTCAAAAAGTAAACTGAAAATGTCTTGGGAATAAGGACATTGGGAATAAGGACATTTTATTTCTTATTTTACCATCAGCATCAACTAAGATTTCTGGACTTTAGATGGAGAAGAACCATCATGATAATCTAATCTGAGCTCCTGTACATTGCACACCACAAAAAATAGGCCCCTCATCTCTGGCTGAGTTACTGAAGTCCTCAAATCACAGTTTAAATATTTTAGGCTACAGAGAATATCCACCATTTACTCTAAGTTTAAACCTGCAAGTGACTCATGCCTAACAATGCAGTGGGAGGTGAAAGACCCCATGGTCTCTGCCAACCTGACCTGGGGGAGAAGTCCTTTCCAACCCCAAATATGGCAGTCAGTTAGACCCTAAGCATGCGGGTAAGAGCCAACAGCCAGACACCTAGGAAATAATTCTTTGGAGTAACTCCCCCTTCTAGTGTCCTTTTTCTCACCTCTGGAAACATTTGCCGCTAGAAGCTGCAGATTGCCTACAATGGCCTGTAGCCCATCTCATCAAACCATCACCCTTCCATGAACTTATCAAGCTCAGTCTTGAAGCCAGTTAGGCTTTTTGCATCCCCAACACTCCCCACCCTATTCTCACTGGAAGAAAGTTTCAGAACTTCAATCCTTTCTGATGGTTAGAAACCTTCATCTCATTACAAAACTAAACCAGCTGATGTCCAGTTGACATCCATTTGTTCTTGTGTCCATTTTAGCCCTTAACTTACATAACTTCTCTCCTTTCTTGGTGTTGATCCCTCAGTCCTTCAGATGTGTTCAGAGATAGAATTGTATCACTCTTCAGCCTTCTTTTGATTAGGCTAAATAAGTCTCCTCTTATAAGGTTTTCCATTCCTCTAACCATCCTAAGTAGCCCTCCTCTGCACCTGATTCCAGTTTGAGTTCATCTTTCTTAAACACGGGACACCAGAAATGCATAGTTCTCTCTACTGCAACAGTAGTTAGAGATGCTTAATATCACTTTAATCTGCATTACAGTTTTCTGGTTGCTACCTGTTGAATGCCCTTTTGCAGAACTTACCCTTCCTGGCTGAACAATCTCATGATGCCCATTTAAACTGTACTGAATCTGCATGAGCTTCTGAAAGTTATCCTATGGGGGGAAAAACACACATTAAGAAAATTGCCCTTCAATTTAATGAAAATGCATCAGACAGCTTTAGCAAACCTCAGCTTCTACAGTTAGGATACTTACTCCCTGTTTCATGATGTCATTGGCATGGTTGGCTACTTCTATGACAACAGCCAGAGCACCTAAAGTGGGAAGGAACAGAATTTATTCATACTGGCTAGACAGTGGTTCAGTGTTCAAAGACATGCTGCCCCCTTTGGCTGGTGCTAAGAAGCTAAAGAGTATGACCCAAAGCCCGCATAAGTGTCAGAGGGAGCCCTTCTGCTGACTTCAGAAGTCTCTGGATTAGGTCTTAAAAGCTGTGTACTTGCAAACCATGATCCCCTGTGGCTGCACTATTGTACTATGATAGCCACCATATTTCTTAAAGCTAACTGAAACAACGTCACTCATTAGGCCAACAAAATTAAGCTCATAGCCAGCTTGCCTTACTCATACGACCTGTCCCTTTTACTGCAAGGTGACCACTTGTATTTGTGACTGTATAACGTGAGCAGGATAAAGCCTCAATGACAGCTCAGCAAAGGGACAGAGCCAATAACCGTCTTTTTTCCATTCCATCGTCCCTGAAATGCCGGTCACAGAATTTAGAGGATTTCCAGTGGAACTATCACTGTATTTTTGTATTTTTAATTTTTCCATCATTGGGTTTATTGCTGATTAAGATTATATTCAAGTTTCAAACTTCACACATTTCTTTTTTAAGTGTCCAACATTTTGTACCCATGTTGTACTGAAGATGCAAAATTTATAAAAGGGAAGAGTTAGCCAAGAGGTGGAGCAGTTAGGTATCTCTGTATTCAATTAAAAAAAAGAACACAATGAAAAGAAGTGTTCCCAATTACTGCAGAAGAGTAAAGTAGGGATGTTAAGTTTAGTTTAATCAACTAATTGACTAGTTGATGAATTTCCTATCGACTAGTCTATTAGCTGATAAGTGGGGAGCCGCAGCAGGGTTAGCTGCCGGGCCAGGAGCTAACCCTGCTGTGGCTCTGCCTTTTAAACAGATTAAGAGATAACAGGCTCTTAATCTATTTAAAAGGCTGGCACACAGCAGAGGGACCCTGAGCAAACCAGGAATCAGCTGTCCTGGCTCATGCGGGGTCCCTCCTGCTGCGCTTTAGCCTTTTAAATATATTAAGAATCTATCGGCTCTTAATATATTTAAAAAGCAGAGGCATGTCTGGAACTAGGCACAAGCCGGGAATCAACTGATTCCCAGCTCATGTCCAGTCTCCGCTACCCCTCCTTCCCCCTGCAGAGACGGTGCTGGAGGGGAACTGGCTTTTAAGCTGGCTCCCCCCAGCACCAGCTCCTGCTCCCCCACCCTTGCTGCCTCTGATAAAGGCAGCAAGAGTGGGGGAAGCGACTATTTGACTAATTCCTCGACTATCCGATAAGCAAAAGCTTATCAGATAGTCGACTGGTAGCTTACATCCCTAGTGTAAAGGAACAATGTGAATTACTGCAGAAAGCAGCAGTATTTCCTATGGAATTTAAGTTCACAGGCACCCGCTCACACTTTCCTTCCCCTTGCTACTTCTGATACAGAGGCAGCAAGGGGAGGGGATGCATGTAACTGTTAGGATTAATCAACAAGCCCAGTCTTGTCTGTTAATTGTATAAATGAGTACACGCTAACATCCCTAGTATGGAGTTTTGGTAGTGGTGATGATGTGGGCACAAAGAGGAAAGAAACTAGAGCTTAAATTTCAGTTCTTGAATTCATTTTGCAGGGACAGCTGTTTTTAACTTATAGACTTTGGACATTCTTCATGGGAAAAAAGCACAGAACCCTTCAACATCATTTTTCATAGTAACTTAAAACTAATACAAATATGTTTACTGGCTCACTACATTACATGCATCTAAAGTTTTCAAATCTTCTCATTGTTCATCTTTAACAAAACTTGAGATATTCAATCTAAAGAAATGCATTTACCTTGAGTATCCCTATAGTCTGCTGAGTCTTCTAAAAGATTCTTTAAATAATCTGCATAATAAAGAACAGATAGTAAAGAAATACTTTGGGAAAGAATCAGTATTATAAAAAGAATAAGAGTATAAAAATTGCTGGAAGAAACGTACTTTTGGATGGACATATGCAATAAGTTACTTCCTCAGTGGAATAAAAAAACAACTGAAATATTACACTCCAAAAATTAGTATTTTAGTAACAGAAAATATAATCTCAACAGCAGTGCAGCTACACAATACCTGTGAAATGCAGAGTATTTAAGCTGAATGTTTCAGATAAAAAAAGCAATGCTGAGCACTGAAATTAAGTATAAAACATATTGCCTTATTTTACTCAGGAAAAACATTTACAGAAACCATGTTGTTTTCAGGCAAATGATATAATTTGTATAACTGCTATATTTTAGAACAAATCAACAGGCAGAAGTTATGAGTTAATTATTCAGTATGAAAATGGACATCTATACAAAGTTACACTTCATGCACTTATTTGTGTTTAATTTTATACAAATCATGACAGATTCTGATTACAAATGCTACTGTGTTTTGTGTTAGTACTTAACCTGATCATAATAAATAATCAGTATTTGGCAAAAGAATGTTCTGATTGTTTTATCATGTGAAAGAATTTTTGTTCTAATACAAGGAAATCTACAAATAAAACAAAACACCACAAATCAAAATTTAACCCTTTGTGATTAATGTTAAATCTCGTCTTTGCCCACTAGATGGCACACCTGATCAACAAAACATTTCTTGCTTTCAGGTTTTCAACATTTATTTACAAGACAACAAATCTAACCCTAAATGTCACAAGAATTGGGAAGCCTACCATATTCCCCTGTAATTTCCATTTCCTACAATATTTAATCAGAAAGTATAATGTATTGCCAAAGGTACTACATGTATCCCATCTGCAGCAGGCATCTGTTCTAGACACCCCAAAGTTCTAAAGTGGCTAAGGAGCAGAAGAAATGCAATCAAAAACTCAGAAAAATATACAATATTTTATATATATATATATATATATATGAGAATAAATATTGCTATAGATTTATTTTTAACTTAGTGAATGTATTTGCTCATTGGCCCGAAAGTTTTGTGGAGGATCTAGTGAAAAGTAAGGGCATATGTCAGGTGAGGGTGGAGAAAAGCAGAGCAGTATGTTGGTTCTAATGTAGGAGAAGGGAGAAAGAGAAAAGACCAATTCAGCTGAGGTAGAGGACCACCCCTTCTTTTGCCACATATGAAGTTCTGTCTGTTAAAGGGCACCAGGCAATGTTTGTTTTTTTAGTACTTGTCTCTTCCATGACACTAACCCTTCTCCTACCATAAAACACAAGTTACTGACTCCTTTTCATATTCCAAGAGAGATTTTTGCTGTGATGGCTACATGAAATAATCAACCAAGTCTTGTATTTTTAAACCAATGTGGTTATGCTTGTTCAAATCCCAAATGAACATTTTAAATTGATATATGCCATTTTAAAACCAATTTTATATGAAATCTATTCCTTATTGACAAGAGTTAAAAAGCCAATATTACAGAATCAACTTAAGATAAAATAATGTATTTTTACACCAATTTAAGATATCCACACTAGTGTTGAAATCAGTTTAACCAAACTGGTTTAAAAATGCAAACACTTTAAACTAGAGCAACTACTGTGCAGACAAGACCTAAGAATAGGTAGGTAGAAACCTAGTGGGATAGTTGGCATTTATTTTAAAAAGCTGATTGCATGTTTTATCCTTCCCTTGCATCCTTTGCATAACGTTTATCTTCATAGGCTGTGAGCTCTTCAGGGCAGGATCTGTGTTTTACTATACATGTTTTGCACATTACCATAATACATATAACAAATCAGAATTAAAACACACTATGATGGTTTCTGTGACCAGGCACTCAACATGGGACCTCCTGAACTAAAAACGTAATCTTCTACCAAATGACCAACCAGCCTTTGTAGCTGATGACAGGAACAATCCTGTATCCTCTGTGCCCTGGACATAATAGGGAACACAATACATTGACCTTTGTGTTACAATATTACCCTAAAAAAACTATCCATTGTTACTGGGAGCTTACATTCAAGACCCAAAAATGATTTTAAATTTCCAGTGTAATAGGAACCCAAACAGGGAACTGATTATTTCTTGATATACAAATGCTTTATGGCATACACTAAAGTTTTGGCTAAGAAAAGCAGATGAATAATGATGTATTATAAGGTGCAATTCTTTTGACAGGTACATTTATTTACTGACAAAAGTACAATTAAAAGTGCCAGCGAACTAAGAGTGCCAGACAGAACAGAGAGACGAAAGGCAAGTTTCAGCAGAAATGTATTCATCTGAAACTCTGCAGTCAAAAGAAGTGTGTTGATCTTAAGTTACAGCTCTATGGAGTATCCAATTAAACTTGCAGCTGCTAAATGCTGAAATAATATTTATGTAATTTTGAACATAACACTCCTTTGCGCATCTGGCTAGTAGTCTCCGTTCATGGCTAAAACCTATAGCTTCAAAGTAGATTCTGAACAGATGTTTCTAATCTCGCTTCTCCATGAATAGACACTGGAAATTCTGTGCTTACAACAACCTTTCTGTAGTTAATGGCATCAGACTATTACACAGAAGGGATTTTATAGAAATATATACCATTATGTTTTGCTGAAAAGCTGTAATTTAGTACAAGCACACTTAACAAGAACAAACAATTCTATGAACAAAACCCAATCAATGAGACATGATGACCTCTTTTTAGTTTAAAAAATACTAGGGGGCTGCACCCCTGCTTGCTATGCTCGCCAAGCCCCTGCCGCCAGAGAGGGTCAGGCTGAGGCTCTCCCCTCAGCTGCCAGGCCTCCTGAGGCTGGGCCAGCCCTGGCTCTCCCTTCCGTCCCGCTGCCAGTGTGAGAGGCTGGGACAAGCCGAGACTGCGACAGGCCTGGCTCTTTCCCTCTGGCTGCCTGGGAGTTGGGCCAAGGCCGCGTCTAGCTTGGTTCTCTCCCTGTAGCCACCAGAGGGTTGGGCTGAAGCCACAGCAGGCCCGGTTCTCTTCCACCAGCCATTGGTGGGTCATCCCCCCCCAGCCAGGGAGGGCCAGGTGCTTAGGCCATCCCGGACTTGGCTTTCCCCTACCCCTGAGAGTCTGAAACCAACCTGACCCTTGCCCCCCACACCAGTGGCCCCTGGTTCTTTGCCCTCCCCGGCCGCTGGGGTCAGGGGCCAGGGCAGGGTCGCGTCAGCCCCAATTCTCTTCCCAGCCTCCAGGAGGCGCCAGGCTGAAATCACACCAGCTCCAGCTCTTCCCCCAGCTGCTGGGAGGGGCTGGGCCGAAGCAGCACCGGGTCTGGCTCTCTCCCTGGCAGTGGGGACAGGCCAGGTCACAGCTACCCCATCTCCTACCCCCACCAGGGAGGGCTGGGCCGAGACTACAATCATGGCTGCTATAGCTGTTTCCCCCCAACCCCCGGTTTGAAAGGGAGGGAAGGGCTGGGGCCACAGGCAGCCCGAGTTCTCCATGTGGGCCCTGGGGAGGGCTAGGCGGGGAGTGCACGGTGCTTGGTTCCTGTGGATGCACAGTGACATGTCGTCACTGTGTCGTCCCACAGGAAAAAGTTTTATGTATAGAGAGAAACTAGTGATCATCACTATTTAAGCACAAAATCTGAGTCAGTGAAGTTCAAGCATTATTTACAGAAGATGTACAGTATTCTTAAAACAAAATATAAAAACTAAGAGGAAGGGTGAGAGATATGGTCTAATTTTCTTCTTCCTTCCTATTGCCTGACTTGAAATAGGCTCAAGGAAGTATAAATATAATCACTGAAGCCTACTTTTTTTAGCTTTTAGCTTGTCAAGGCCCTAATATAAAGAAAAATATATATTCTAAATTCCCCATATGATGTGGATTTAATTGAAATAAGCTACAGGTCTGTGCAGGAGACATATGAGAGTCTATAACGATGTCTAGCCCTTGGTATGATGGACCACTGATAGCTTCAGACACAGCTACAGGGCATAATACAAAGAAAACCCAATAAAAAACTGAAATGGAGGGTGAGGATGTGCCTTGAACTGAGACAGAGTCTGCAAGAGAAGGTAAAGACTGAGAAAATGAGCAGAATGCAGGAAAGAAGGCTCACCCTAGAAAAGGATGGAACACATGAATATTGCACAGCCTCTGAGGTTATGTCTACACTAGCTCATTAATTCGAGCAAGGTAGGTAAATGAGGCGACCAGAGTTGCAAATGAAGCCCAGAATTTAAATATCCCAGGCTTTATTTGCATGTTCCCGTCCTCATTCCATGAGAAGTAACAGTTAGTTCGAATTAATGTTTCACTGCCGCATGTAGCCATTTGGTAGTGAGTTCGGGCTAGTGAAATTTCAGAATGGTGACCAGATGGGAACATGCAAATAAAGCCTGGGATATTTAAATCCTGGGCTTCATTTGCAACTCTGGTCGCCTCATTTGCCTACCTAGCTCGAATTAACAAGCTAGTGTAGACATACCCAGAGAGATACAGAGATTTGATAAGGGACACAGACGATTTGGGGAGGGAGAATAATTTGACTCCTTTATTTTCTGACTAGACAGTAAAGGCTTCCGACTATCCATCACAGCAACTTTTTTTAATACCTGTTATACTAGAATCAAGCAGTTAGTATGTGGAGATGTGAAAGCTCGTGTGATTAAAAGGAGGAACCATATAATTTGACAGATTTAAGAGCCATTGACAGATCCGGAGTAACAATTTCAAGAGACAGCAGTAATCTTGTAAATTGCTGTAATTGCAAAGGTCCATGGAAACTGGAAAATAGAAACTGGAAGTGTATCATAAAAACAAGGCTGGCCAACTAACACAGAGCACTTAGATAATGTTGATACTAATGGGCCCAGCAACTGCATTTTACTGATTTATTTTCCCTCTCCCCACCACAATCTGTCTACTTTATTTCCTGATGCATCTACAGAATAGGGAAATTTTGGCATTGAATGCAACAACTTTATCATTTAAAATCACCTGCATTCTTGTTTCACTCATGCTTCCCAACCCATTCTGATGCTGGCCCCAAGTATCTTTACTACAGGTTGGGCCTCTCTGGTCTAGCACCCTCACGACCTGACCAGTCTTGAATGAGGGGATTTTCCAGACCAGGGAGGACCCTCCCCAATGGCCCATACTGCCCCTGGGCTACGGCTCCAGCCAGGCCCTGCTACTGCCCCAGCCCCTTCAGGGCCCTCTACCTGATGCCAGCTCAGCTGCTGCCAGGGCCGGAGCTCCACGGCCGGGGCCAGAGCTCCCCAGTCCCAGAACTCCATCACTGTCCACGGAGCTAAGTGGATGCAGAGCTCCAGCCCCAGCAGCAGCCAGGGAGCTCTGCAACTGCCAGGCTCCGGGGCTAGAGCTCGGCAGCCAGGGCTGGGGCCAGAGCTCCCTGGCTTCCGCTGGGGCTCACCGGCCGCTGGGGCTAGAAGGGTTGGAGCTGGCCAGTGGGGCCACAACTCCAGAACTCCTCGCTGCACCATCCACCCTGTCCTGCCATGGGACTCCCACCTGAGTCACCAGCCCCCCACCTTCCCGCCCCACCACCAGACCTCGCTGTTCCTGGGCTCTGTGGTCTAAGAAGATCCATGGTCTTACTGGACCACGAATGTTGCTGGACCAGAGTCCCAGTTTGGGGAGGCACAACCTGAAGTCTCTGCAATACAAGATTTTCATGGAAACCACCCAGTATTAAGCAATTGCAATTGACAGAATGGATAGACCTCTAGCTACCTATGAGGCAGGTACAAATCTGATTTTATGACCAAGACAAATATAATGTAATGTGGATTGATACTGCAGGCTGAGCAATAGCAAAGAAAGTATAGCTCTCCTTTTGACATTATTGTATTGCGCTTTCTAAGAGCTAGAATTAAACATAATCAGCATAGATAAGAGTCTGAACTTCGAGCTTTTCATTCCTCCCATGGAACAGAGAACAATTCTGTTTAGAAACCAATACCCTGATCCTGCAATTTGATCCATGCTAGTAACCACTTACCCCTGCACAGAGTCAACAGGGCTCTACACAGGCACAAAGATCTGCCTACACACAGATACAGTTGCCTGACTGAGGCTCTACTATGGTATCTGCCAGACAGAAGAGGATTTACAAGACAGTCCCTCCCCCATGATCATGAGGAGCCAGTTTTGTTTTTGAAGCCATTAAGCAATGGGATCTGTCTCAACTGCATTTATCAACAAGGTCTTTACTCCTCCCTGCCCTTTGCTTCCACCCTTTTAATTATGCCTTTGGTGTCTTTGAGAAACCAAGACTCCTCTGAATTTGGAATAAATAGCAGTCCCTCTCCCATGTCTAAAGTTAGCGTCCTTTTAAAATAAAAGGATCAGATGTCTTTTTATAAGCTTTTACTTTGCCTTGCATTGAAAGAAGTGTGAACATTTCCCACGCACTAATAGCCTATTTTCACAGGGTTTCCCTGACTTCCCTCTTTGATTTTAATGAAACTGAAAATAAAATGATTAATTTTAACAATAATCTAGTGACTGCAATGTAACAGTTTATGTTATGTTGTGCATCAGCATTGCTGAACTAAGTACCTTAGGGGAAACAGCATTTCTTAAGTCAGCTGCTGCAGAGTCAGAAAAGGATCATGGAGGATTTTATTTTTGTAATTACAACATATACAAAGGGTATTTTTAAATGTCTCAGCAAGGGGCAGTATCATGAAAAAACCTGAATATTTATGAACTCTAGAGAATTCTAAATCCTTGACACTATCCTTTATAATGTGTCTTCCCTACATCCCTAAAGCATACACATTTATAAATCAAGCAAATGAACTTAAATCCTATAGTTTGGTTAACAAGAAAACATTTTTTAAAATAGCAGCTAATTTTAGGGGGGGGGGAAGGAAGCCAGGACTAATGGGATTTAGTACTTGGATCAGACCGTAAATTAAAATAATTTTTTTTTCCCAATGGCCAGACCCTTCCCCCTCCACCTATCATTCTCACATTTGAAATCAATGCTCTTTTCCGACCCTAATGGCATGATTGGATTCCGTAGGTGGGAAAACAGAGCAAACTATAACAAGGTTTGATGTTTGTGACAACTGCTGAATTTATCTACCAGGAAACCAATCACATGGCCAAGAATAAGGATATTTTGCTGTGTATTTTATGACTGCCAGTATTACTGAGGAGAACTTCTAGCTGCACAGTGCATTTTAAGGGATCTTCATACATTTATAATTAATATCCTTTGCTGAGTGCTGACAGCCTCAATTTCCAGGCATTTGTAACAACTGGCTTTCAAACTTGTCAATAGATATAGCTTGACAGTACCTGTTAAAAGCAGCCTATACTGAGGAATCCTCTGAACTGGCTTAAGTAGATAATGCTTGAGTGCCAGACTAGCACAGCGAGGACTCATCTGAAAGATGAAACACCCAAAATAAATACTCATAATGCTCCAATAGTCACTTCCCTACTACCCAAAGAAGCTGCACCTCTAAACAATTGACTTTTATTTTTGTGCTGCAACAGCATGCATTCCGTTATCCAGCTTTCACCATGTGGTAGTACATATACATCTGAGCTGGTTAGGGCAGCCCTCTGGTATGCACAAAATAACATTTCTCTGTTGGTTTGTTTGCTACAGCATTGCTAGCAGCCAGATCTGATCATTCCTCCACACTAAAGAACACACACAAAACAGTATATTTCACAAATTAAAGAAGATACACAGTAGGGAAACATGGGAATTCTATGCAAAAAAATCAAAGCATCTGCTTTGTTCTAAGATGAGGAGAATTACATGACTCTCCCTAGAAAAGGAAAACCTGTATGCTAGCAGTGAAGGCAGAGTTAAACATTTTTAAAGGGACAGACTCCAACATGTTTTAATGACCATGGGTTGGATGATTTGGCCCTTCCCTATTGCTCATTCCAGTTCAAATTTCCTGGAAATCATTTCTTTTGACAAAATGCTATCTGTACATGAGCAATACTCAAAAGAAGCACCTTCACTAACAGGGATATGTTTTCTCTTTGATAATTGCTCTTCTTTTTGTGTCCTGTATCCCTTTGCTCTCTCTGCCTCACTTAAACCTCCTCCTGGTTGCAAGTAGCCTATTTAACCATGCACACATCTGACATACATCTTATGTCGGCTCTGCAAAGCAGGGTTACATTTGGGGGTGCACACTTAGTGAGGCTTGGTAAAAAACAGGCCCTCTGTGACCAGAAGATAGCTGTGAGTAAGTTATGCCTTCTCTGCTGGAAAGGAAGTCGCACAGTACTGAGCTCAGTAGTTGCTTACTGTGTCAGTCAACAATTCATTCATTACTGAATTAATCTCTGCCAAAAAATTGAATAATCCTCACAAGTGCTCAGTGATGTTTATTCTGGATTGCATGTTTAGAGATCACAGCTCTGATCTGTTTTCAGGGGGATAAAGTGAGAGGCTGGCATGGGTAATCACTTTTGCATGATTATTGCACGTGCTCGGTTTGAGGAATTGTTTTGTTTTATTTTCAGGCTCAGGGAGCTCATTTTCCCATGTTTCCATTCCAAACCAAACATAGGATGTGAAGGCCAATATTCTACCCTCATTTTTCTTCTGCAACCTCAATGAAGTCAATGGGTTTACTATGGTAGAAGTCAGCACATACTCTGACCCAAACACTTATACTTTTAAAAGCAACTATTGTCCACCTTAAATCATATTTAAGAAGCCTTATTTTTAGAAATGTTAGGCCTTCTGAAAATCAAATCCCTTCAATAGGTCTCAAACCGGACTCACAAAATCATTAGTCATTTTTGCAAATCTAGGCCAGAGTGATTACATTCTTTCTTCTGCCTACCCTCTGGTCCCCACTGTGATCTAGAAACAAGTAGAAAAACTAAGTCCTAAGAAAATCTTTGCAGTCTCCTAAAACATCAGCAGAGTTAAAAAAAAATCAGGTCTTAAACTCTCTCTTACAAAAGAAAAAGATACCTCAAAATCTTTAACTACAGCAGCAAAACTTGGGTTCTTCTTGCATTGTTCATCTAGCAGCGCAACATTCTTATCAAATTCTTTTATGTAAGTTGAATACATCTTTAGGTAGGGTCCTTTTTTCACAAATATATCAGCAATTCTTTGATGATCAATCCTGAAAAAGAGAACACAGTAATTAAAACAGTACACAGTTACATACAAATAAATAATCTATAATTTAGAAACCAGCAGAGTTGACATCCTCTGTTATTTTTCTTAGCTCAGTAGTAGATGAAAAAGGTTTATTAAATAAACAGCTAGTGCACGCTCCACTGTGGAAACCAAAATGTGTATGTTAAATTATTGTTGTTAAATTCTTAGCTTTCCCTTTTCAAATGAGGTAAGCATACATGTGCTAGCATCTTGTCCTGTACAGTAAAATACAGAACGTAATTCTCAAACACTAAACATAATTTAGCTTATATGCCTATGGCCAAAATGATCAACAGGAACCTAAACTTAGGCTCCTGGATTCCTATTTAGGCACCAGACTTAGGCCAAAGAAAGTGTGAATGCACAGCACTTTCAAAAAAACCAGGCTACTTATGTTGCTGCTCAAATACAGATTCAATAAGTTAAACTTTAGGTTCTTCTTTTTTGCGAACTTAGCTCCGGTCCAAAATCTGGTTGCTCAAACAGGCATTTACATGCATATGTCCAATTAATGCATCCAAATGTCAATAGAAGCATTTATATGTGAAATTAGGATGTCCAGTCAAGTTGCTTTCATTTGATAATTAGATCCTTAGGCTCAGATGTCTGCTCTGGAGCTCAAAAAGCACATAGATTACAAAAGAGCAAAGTTCTGCTAACAATAAAATTCACTTTACTCCATAGTTAAACATGAAAACCACAGGAAAGACTGCATTCTTATGGATCATTACCAGTGAGATAGTCTCTCTTCTAATTCTCTGAGGAGGTCCCGATTAAGTTCATACAGCTGAGGTAGGTAGTACAGGATCTGATTCAGGATCCTATCCTCAATCACTGGCTTTCCTAGCTGCCTGGAAGCATGCGCCACCGCATCCCGGAAATCCTGTTGGAGAACAAAGAGAAAAAAAAATCTTGCTGAGAGACTGGCTTTCCAGCTACAGTATAGATGACAGTATTTTTCTTGCAGATATGCTGTGGAGTGTAACCCATTAGAGGGAGAGGTGATGGTACCATCTGTTTTACATTACTGTGTGGTTTTATTCATGGCCTTAGAGGGGAGTTATTCCCAGTGCCTGCAGAATTTTCAGATGCAAAAAGTCACATTCCTGGGTCCATGTGCTAAGCTGGAGCTTGCCCTCGAGTGCACAGACACCAGAATCGGAGAGCTACATTGACAGATAAGAAGCAAGTGGTGATTACACCGTGGAAGCTTGAGATGCTGACTACTATTAGCCAGTGGGAAATAATTTTGAAGCTGGAAAAAATCTATGCTGGGAGCCACTGTCATGCAAGTGTGTGAGGCCATTAATTATCTCCTGCTACACAGAGGCAAGCTGGGACTCTCAGAAATGCACAGGAGACAGTGAATGGATTTGCAGCAGTGGGGTTTCCAGTTTCTGGTGAGGTGACAGACAGCACCAATTTCTCCATCTGTAGGAAGGTGGGCTGGTACCAGAGTACATCCACAGAAAGGGTTATGCAAGTGTTAATGGATTACTGGGGATGTTTCACCAATATCAATGTGAGCTGGTCAGGCAAGGTGTATGACACCTTGTATCTTTAAAACACACAGGACTGTTTAAGACTGCTGCAAGCAGAGATCTTCTTTCCTGACCAGAAGATTACCATTGGTGATGTTGAAATGCCTGTTTAATTATAATTCACATGCTTTTGGTAGCACTAGGCATTCTGCAGTATTGGTTACAAAGTAAACGATTAAATTATTTCAAAAAAATATAAATTTATTGCATAACAAAAACAGTGCAAAGTCTTTTGTGCAGTTAAAAATGGTACAATGTAAACTTACAAAATGAATTAATGGAACAGAACTTTAAAATGAGAATGCTAGCACAACATTCATGTCCAGTTCAGTCCATTTCTGCCAACCATACACCAAGCACGTGAAGCTGGGATTTTCCTTCCTGTCCCCCGGCATGGAGCAGCAGGGATAGGGATACAGCCCACGATGCCATGTGGAACGTTGGAAGGGGCCGGGGTAAGGAGCTATGGAAATAGAATTCCTCACTGACTGCAAAGGAAGGAGAACCCATGACTGTTGGACCTGCAGGTCAGGAAATTGGCAGTGTTTGTGTTTGCTGTCTGAGAACCCCCATTACATCCTGTTGCGTCTTCCTCCCCTGAAACTGCTGGGACTGTCTGTGCTTTCCTTCTCCAAGCTGTCTGTTCAAGAGCCAAGGAAGCAGTGGCTTTCGGGATCTTACAGAATACATCCTCTTTAGTCTGCTTCTTTGTCCTCCTCAGGATCAGACATACCACAGGTATGGAAGGCAACTCCCTCATGACTGCAGCAGCATCCTACAGGAAAAAAACAACAACAGAGAGTTGTATCGCTATATTTATCTTTCACTTTCTGTTGTGACTAAGTTTCAAAACTTCCCTTCCTTATTCCCATACACATTTTAAATCAGACCGGGTTACTGACACTTCAGCTCTGGAGTGCCTCTGCACATCACTGCTGTCTAGCTGCAGCCATAATGATTTGGGCCTGCTTTGAGGGGGGTAGAGGGGAGGGAGAAAAGAGGGAGGAGTGGAGGAGAAGAGGAAGGAATTAAGTTGTATAAAATAAAATTATCTGTCCTCAGGGGAGGGCAATGACACTGAATACTGGCACTGTTTTCCACAGGCAATGGTGATTTAAGCTGGCATCTCATTTCTAAAGGCATAAAGGCACAGAGCACAGCTACTACTGGCATCCCAAAGCTGCCCAGGCCCATACACCACTGGTCTCTTTACGGCAATAAAGCCATTGCTGAATGGAATGGGACAGTGTTCTATTAAGGGAGGAGAAGTAGGGCAGCTATCTCCAAAAACCTTTAGGAGAGGATTGCAGAGCACCTCTACGAAAGATCTCAATAACATCACTCAGGTGGATACAAGGGACATTGCTCCCTATGTAAATAAGATGCTCCACATCTCCCCTCCTACACACCCATAGCTCTGCAGAGGAATGAAAAGCAGGTAACTCTACCACTATCAGCTGTAGAGCTACCTCTGCTTGTCGAAAGAAAATGATGGAAAGCAACTGTTTGCATCCTGCCAGCTTGGGGATGGGCCCATCATCATGTTTAAATTGTATAAGGGTTGAAGGCTTGCACACACTTACCCTAAGTTCCTTCTCCTAGATCAGGGCCATCCCATACTTGGCTGGGAGGAATGGCTAGACTGTCAAGGTGTCTCAAAAAGATCCTAGCTAACTGCATGCCCAGACCCATTGCCCCATGTCCCATTGCCTCACCGTTCACAGTAGGAGTATCGTCACAGACTCCTCCAAGGTTCTCACACTGGTCTGCAGGATGACAGTGGGGTCTTCACCAAATAGGACATGCAGCTCATTGTAAAAGCAGCCAGTCTGTGGCTCAGCACCGGACTGACTGCTGACCCTCTTAGCCTACTGGTAGGCCTGCAGCAGATCCTTCATTTTCATGCGTTACTATTGCTGATCCCAGTCATCCTCTTTCATCTGCATTCATCCTCTGTTGCATCTTCTCATAGACATCAATGTTTCTACAGCTGAAGTACAGCTGTGTTGGCATAGGCTCTTCTCTCCCACAGGTCCAGGCAATTCAAGTTCTCTCATCTAATCCAGGAAGGAGTGTATTTAGCAGGTGTAGCCAGCATAGTTGGTGGGGCAGTTACACACAAAAAAGGAGACCTGTCAGGTATGCTCACCAGGCAGGACAATGAGGAAAAGGCGTTTCCAAAATACATGGTGGGGAAGGAGTGGGGTTAGGATTGGGGGTGGACTGTGGTCAATGTTGGGCATCATGGGACTGTTAGGGTCCATACAGGATGCACAGTGTCTATGTTTGTACTGGATTCACAACTGTACATTGACCACATCTCAGTGCCATTCAGGAAAATGGTTTTACTGTGTCACCATAACAGTGTGTTGGCAGAAGACAAGTTCAAGTGTAAGCACATGCACAACTACGTCAACTCAAGACAATTTATGTTGGCCTAACTTTCTAGCAAAGGCCAGACCATAGAGAAAACTAAATTAATAAGCACACTGTAGCTATCAGGGTTGGTTGTTTGTCCTTTTTTTTTTTTTAAGTATCAAATAATTTGATACTATCAAAATATTTACCTATGTAGGGAAAACTTTAAAGCAGTACATTTTCTATCCTACAAAAACCTCCCAGTCAGATCAGCCTATCACGTTTATTTGGTCCTCTGACCAAAGAGCAGGAAAAACTTGGCCCCACTGAAGTTAATGAGGGTTTTGCCACGGTCTTCAGTGGAGTCAGGATTTCACCCATGGTAATGGTCTACTATTGGGTCTTGAGTACCTTTTCCACTACTTAAAATGAAATTTACATAATTACAATAAAAATCACATAAAACACCAATGTACCTTACCATATACAGTTAGACAACAATTTAAGTATGAGCTAAGTCAATGTCCCTCTCACCATCTCCAAGCAATACCCACTCAAGCTCCAGTATCTACCTTGTTTTCTTACCATGACCCCTATTGCAGGGTTCCATGAATCACAAGAGGCAGGGACTGGGTAATTTCTAACAAGAAACCGCAGGTGGTTTTTGGGCATTGAGTAGAGAGGAAAGGTCAGGAACTATGCCATTAGAGTTAAAAAAACAAAGCAGATGGCCTTATTCATATGCAAATGCTCTTTCACACATCATTTGTGCAGACTAGTGGCACAGAACTTGCTACCAGCTGCATCTATGGGATTTCCTGACCTGAAGGTTTTAACTGGAACAAGAGGGAAATTATCCCATAGTTGGGACCCTCCTTCCAGAGAATGTTATGGTATCCTCTTACACTGAGGATACATCTCCAGGGGAGGGAAATCCAGTTGTTAGGAAAAGGCAGGTGTTAGTAATGGGGGATTTGATCATTAGAAACATAGATAGCTGAGTTTGTGATGACCAGGAGAGCCGTATGATGACTTGCCTGCCTGGTGAAAAGGCTGCAGATCTCTCGAGACCTCTATATAGTCTTATGTGTAGTGCTGGGGAGGAGCCAGTATTTGAGGTACATGTAAGTACCAATGACATAGGAAAGGGTAGAAGAGAGGTTCTGGAGGCCAAATTTAGGCTGCTAGGAAAGAGACTGAATTCCAGGACCTCTATGGTATCGTTCTCTGAAATGCTTCCAGTTCCACATGCAGGCCTAGATAGGCAGGCAGAGCTTCAGAGTCTCAAAACGTGGATAAGATGATGGTGTAGAGGGGAGGGGTTTAGATTCATTAGGAACTGGAGAAACTTTTGGGATAGGGGGAGCCTATACAGGAAGGACGGGCTCCACCTAAACCAAAATGGAACCAGACTGCTGGCACTTAACATTAAAAGAGTCGTAGAGCAATTTTTAAACTAAGGGCTGGGGGAAAGCCAACAGGTGTGGAGGAACACATGGATCAGACAGAGACATCTATTAGGGGAGGTTCTATTAATAGAGATGCTCTATGTTCTATTCAGAAGGAGAGTATGGAAGTATGGGTCAGATAAGATGAGACAATCAAATGAAAAAGTCTCACACATCAAGAAATGGCAGACAGATAAATAGTTACAAATTATTTAAATGCTTATACACAAATGCTAAGAGTTTAAATAATAGAATGGGTGAATGAGAGTGCCTAGTTTTAAAGGAGGATATTGATATAAAAGGCATCACAGAAACTTGGTGGAATGAGGACAATCAATGGGACACAGTCATATCAGAGTACAAAATATATCAGAAGGGCAGAACAGGTGGGGGAGTGGCACTATACGTGAATGAAAATGTAGAACCAAATGAAGTAAAAGTCTTAAATGAGCCAAAATGTTCCACAGAATCTCTATGGATAGTAATTCCATGCTCCAATAATAAGAATATAGCAGTAGGGATATATTATTGACCAACTGATCAGGACAGTGACTGTGACTATAAAATGCTAAGGGAGATTAGACAGGCTATATAATTAAAAAAACTTGATAATTGTGGGGGATTTCAACTATCCACATATTGACTGGGTACACATCACCTCAGGACGGGATTCAGAGATAAAACTTCTTGATACCTTAAATGACTGCTTCTTCAAGCAAGCTGGGTCTGGAACCCACAAGGGGAGAGGCTATTTTTGATTTAGTCCTAAGTGGAGCACAGGATCTGGTTAAAGAAGTAAATACAACTGGACCACTTGGAAATACTGGCCATAATGTAATAAAACCACATCCTTGTAGTGGGAAAAACCCCTCAGCAGCCCAACACTGTGGCATTTAATTTCAGAAAGGGGAACTACACAAAAATAAGGAGGTTAGTTAAACAGAAATTAAAAGGTACAGTGGCAAAAGTAAAATCACTGCAAGCTACATGGAAACTTTTCAAAGACACCATAATAGAGGCCCAACTTAAATGTATACCCTAAATTAAAAATCACAGTAAAAGAACCAAAAAAGTGCCATTGTGGCTTAACAATGAGGTAAAAGAAACAGTAACAGATACAAAGATATATTTTAAAAAGTGTAAGTTAAATCCTAGTAAGGAAAATAGAAAGGACCATAAACTTTGTCAAATTAAGTGTAAAAATATAATAAGAAAAGCCCGAAGGAGTGTGAAGAACTGCTAGCCAAAAACTCAAAAATGTTTTTTAAGCACATCAGAAGCAGGAAGCCTGCTAAAAGAACACTGGGGCCCTTGGACGATCGAGAAGCTAACAGATCATTCAAAGATTATAAAGTCATAGCGGAGAAGCTAAATGAATTATTTGCTTCAGTCTTCATGGCTGAGGATATCGGGGAGATTCCCAGACCTGAGCCATTCTTTTTAGGTGACAAATCTGAGAAATTGTCCCAGATTGAAGTGTCATTAGAGGAGGTTTTGGAACAAATTGATCAACTTAACAGTAACAAGTCACCGGGACCAGACGGCATTCACCCAAGAGTTCTGAAAGAATTCAAATGGGAAACTGCAGACCTATTAACTGTGGTTTGTAACCTATCCTTTAAATCAGCTTCCGTACCCAATGACTGGAAGATAGCTAACATGATGCCAATATTTTAAAAGGGCTCTAGAGGTGATCCTGGCAATTACAGACCGGTAAGTCTAACATCAGTACCGGGCAAATTAGCTGAAACTATAGTAAAGAATAAAATTGTCAGACACATGGATGAACAAAATTTGTTGAGGGAAAGTCAACATGGTTTCTGTAAAGGGAAATCATGCCTTACTAATCTGCTAGAGTTCTTTGAGGGGGTTAACAAACATGTGGAGATTCAGTGGATACAGTATACTTAGATTTCAAGAAAGCCTTGACAAGGTCCCTCACCAAAGGCTCTTAAATAAAGTAAGTTGTCATGGGACAAGAGGGAGGGTCCTTTTGTGGATTGATAACCGGTTAAAAGACAGGAAACAAAGGATAGGAATAAATGGTAAGTTTTCTGAGTGGAGAGAGGTAACTAGTGGGTTCCCCCCCAAGGGTCCGTCCTGGGACCCATCCTATTCAATTTACTTATAAATGATCTAGAGAAAGGGGTAAACAGTGAGGAGGCAAAATTTGCAGATGATACCAAACTGAAGACCAAAGCAGACTGTGAAGAGCTTCAAAAAAATCTCACAAAACTAAGTGATTGGGGAACAAAATGGCAAATGCAACAAGGAGTCCCATGGCACCTTATAGTCTAACAGATGTATTGGATCATAAGCTTTTGTGGGCAAAGACCCACTTCGTCAGATGCAAGTGAAATTTAATGTTGATAAATGTAAAATAATGCATATTGGAAAAAATAATCCCAACTATATATACGATTTGATGGGGATTAATTTGGGTACAACTACTCAAGAGAGAGATCTTGGAGTCATTGTGGATAGTTCTCTGAAAACATCCACTCAGTGTGCAGTGGCAGTCAAAAAAACAAACAGAATATTAGGAATCATTAAAAAAAGGGATAGAGAATAAGAGAGAATATCTTATTGCCTCTATATAAAACCATGGTACGCCCTCATCTTGAATACTACGTACAGATGTGGTTGCCTCATCCCAAAAAAGATATATTGGCATTGGAAAAGGCTCAGAAAAGGGCAACAAAAATTATTAGGGGTTTTGAACGGGTCCCATATAAAGAAAGATTAAAAAGACTTGCAATTTTCAGATTAGAAAAGAGGAGACTAAGGAGGGATATGATAGAAATCTATAAAATCATGACTGGTGTGGAAAAAGCTGAAGAAGGAAAAGTTATTTACTTATTCCCACAATATAAGAACTAGGGGTCACCAAATGAAATGAATAGGCAGCAGGTTTAAAACAAACAAAAGGAAGATTTTCTTCACTCAGTGCACAGTCAACTTGTGGAACTCCTTGCCAGAGAATGCGATGAAGGCTAGGACTTTAACAGGGTTCAAAAAAGAGCTAGATAGATTTATGGAGGGTAGGTCCATCAATGGCTGTTAGCCAGGATGGGTAGGAATGGTGTCCCTAGCCTCTGTTTCTCTGGAAATGGATGACAGGTGAGGGATCACATGAGGATTACCTGTTGAGATCTCTTCCTCTGGGGCATCTGGTATTGGCCACTGTTGGCCAACAGGTTACTGGGCTAGATGGACCTTTGGTCTGACCCAGTATGACCGTTCTTATATTCTTACAAGGGCAATGGTTTCCAAATGTTTTGTGAAGATGATCCACCAACTGCATTTTGTGGAGGATTTTTTTTGTTTTTGTTTTTTTGCAATTCACTTATACATACAAACTATTCAGAAACTAGGGATGTGAAAGAGTGATCAGTTAGCCAGTTACCCAGTAAGTAGTAATCTTAATGGGTGATACTTACTGGGTACCAATTAACCAGTACTCCACAGCAGACCCTGCCCACAGCCCGAAGATTGCTCCAGTCCTGTGGCGATTGGGAGCCAGCTTCACAGTGCTTGGGCTCCCAGGTCCTGCCACCAGTCCCTCCTTCCCTTGGGGGTCCCGCTTAATTGGTTAACTAAGGTTTAACCGGTTAACTGATTAACTGGGATTTTACATCCCTAACAGAAATCACCATTTACTATTTTAAAGCCAGTAATGCAGCAACTGTAAGGTTTTTGTATTATACCTCATAAAAAAGCATTAAAGAAATAGTCATCTGTGTTGTATGAGGTATTGCTGTAAGAATTCAGCACTCATTTAAAAAACAAACAAACAAACCTGAGCAAACAATGCTGAAATAATCCATAGGCACATTCCTGGGACAAGCCCCTGTTCCCCCCAACAGATCATGCGGCAGAGTCCTTCCCCTCCACAGCCTCTTTCTTGTTCTGCCGAGAGGGCACAAAGCACCTACAGCAGCACCCTCTGCCCTGGTACCACAACCCAACCTGCTGTGGAGAAAAGATGCTGGATTTGATCTAACTGCCTGGCCATCGTGACGGAGTGGTGACCATGCCAAAACCCAAGTGGTGCTGTGAATCTGTGTGCATGAAGCACAGAATGAGGCCCAGCCACCTGGGACAAGAACCACTGGTGAGGGGTGAGTGCAAGTTGTGCTCACTCTCCAACACCCCTACCCCAAATCTCCCCTCTGCTCTGGGCCCATGACTCAAGAAGAAACTTCCTATGACCCACTGGTTTGTCAGGATTCATTGTTTGGGTCACAGTATTTTAGGGAACCGGTTAATACTGCAATGTCAGGAATTGCAATAATAAATACAGAGTGAATGAGCTTACAGGAGTTCTGATGAGCTTTGGGTAAATACATCATGTTTAGTACTGGTAACGGGCACACTGAGAAAGACCAGAAACTTTTCTGAGTCTGACACACAAGCCAGCTGAGACTATTAAATGTTGGAGCTCGCTGTTTGTCCCTCAGTCTTAGAGGGAGTCTACACTGGCACTTTACAGCGCTGTAACTTTTTGGCTCGGAGGTATGAAATCACACCCTGAGCACAGCAAGTTACAGTGCTGTAAAGAGCCACTGTAAACCTGGCTACAGCATAGTTAGCTTAGCTACTCCCCTTGTGAAAGTGGTTTACATGGAGTCTGGGAGAGCTCTCTCCCAGCGCTCATGCCAGGACCACATTTTCCATTTAAAGCACTGCTGCGGATCTACTTTAAACTTAATGGTAGACAAAGCCTTAGAGCAGGGTGGGTAAAAGGGCCTCCGGGGGCCAGATCCAGGCAATTAGGGCCTCTGGGGGCAGGGCGTGCACAGTTTTCTCCACCATGAAAGGAGTGTGCAGTACTTAGAAGCCTGATTGGCTTGGGGCCAGAAGAGGAAGCACACTAAATCACCTATGGGGAACGTCTGGGAGTGGGTGGTGGGTGGAAAGACTTTACATGCTCCCCCACCCCCAGACCAATTATGGTCTGGGGGTAGGGAAGCAGGGAAGTATTCTGGCTTCGCCCCATCAACTGGAGACCTCACCCCTTCCAGTGTGGCTCAGTGCCACTTCAAAAATTTTGGAAGTGGCCCCCAGGAAAAAATTATTGCCCACCCCTGCCTTAGAGGGAATCTTTTCCTCAGAATAACATGACCTGAGACAGAGGACAACACAAGAATTTTATCTGAACATTGTAGGACACAACATATGAACCCTTGTTTATGTACAATGCGAATCCATGGAAGAGGCTTTTTCCTCATAAGACACTGGAAGAGGAGTAGAGAGTCAGTTTTAAGCACTAACTGATAAAACCACGAACTCCTTTTATGATTATGACCATTTATTTAAGTTACTGGTATGTTTTTGGGCACAGGAAGCTGCTCCCTATGGGTATGATCCAAGGTCCACTGAGGTCATCATTAACATCAAAGCACTTTGAATCATGTTGTGTGTGACTTAATCATCAAATGAAAAGACAATCAAGATCAGGGGAGTGAACAGCCTCGGTGGGCCCCTGGGCAAAGTATTTGTGTGAGGGGAGTGGCTCTGTGCTCCCGTAAGGGGAGGGAGCAAGGTAGCCAGCCCACAGTGCCACCCAAGCCAGGCTCTTCCTCCTGACTCTTCCCCAGTGCTCGGTGCTGCCTGGAGCGCACCACACAGTGCCCCAGCAAAAATTTAAAAGGCCAGAAGTTCCAGGTACCACTGCTACTGCAGTAGCAAATAAAATTCAACCTACAAACGTGCTCAACGAAACAACAATGAGAAAAAGAAAAGGTTCTGATTTCTTGGGAATTATCAAATCATAGTTACTGAACACGCACTATGCAGTTGATACAACCCACATTACAAATTCATTTGTGCCCAGGCAGTTCTATTGAAGTAACCCTCCTGAGGTTAATCTTGAGCTCAAGTTAAAAAGATTTGAAGGCAGACAGCAAAAGCCTGAAGAGTGAGGGTGGGAATAGTAGAGGGAAAATTTAAATGGACAGGAAAAGTCGGTGACTGTGTCTATGGTCACGGCCATCAGTCCACTGATTATGAAATTCATTAAGACAGTACGTGTGTACCAAGAGCCCAGAATGGGTGCATTTTAACCGAGTTAAATCAATAGAAAATACAGGCAGTCCCCGGGTTACATGGATCCGACTTACATTGGATCCCTACTTACAAACGGGGTGAGGCAACCTCGCACTAGCTGCTTCCCCCCAGCAGACCAGGGAGACGCGAAGCTAGCGCCCCCCCCCCCCCCCCAGCAGACCAGTGAGACGCGGAGCGGCTTTTCTCAGCAGACACCTCAACTTGAGAATAAAGGACTGAGGGAAGTGAGGTGTGGGAGAATAAAACTGAGCTCTGGAGAAATGTTTGGCTAGAGTTTCCCCTACAATATGTACCAGTTCCGACTTACATACAAATTCAACTTAAGAACAGTCCCTATCTTGTACGTAACCCGGGGACTGCCTGTAAAGGGAGAAAAATGAAACTTTGCTTAAAAAAATGCATTCAGTACCAGAATAGTTTTTTATACAAGAATAGAAATTTAAGAATTACAGTGAAATTAACTGAATGTACTTGCCTGCTTCCTTCTAAAGGTAATCTGCTCACTATTAATGAGAAAAACATGCTCAACTAGCCTAACATGAATCATAAGTGTTAAAGTTAACATATGTATGCATACTTTGCACTCTGATCAGCATCACAGAAGTACCTACATGTGATTACATTTAAATAATACACATTACATTCACAGATTTTTATAGTTATGCCAGAACATAACACTACCAATACCACCTCCTTCACTGAATTGTTCAAGGCTGTCATCTCAGCTGTCACAGGCAATATATTGTTTGAAGCAACACCGCAACAACATTAAAATGAATTTTTCAGAATCATACTTTATATTTAAAACCACCTCTCAAGCAGAATTCATTGAGCTATACTAATGCTGCATTTTTAAAAAGATAAAATATTCACTTTTTAAAGTGAGACATTTACTCAGTTGAACGGTAATATTTGTTATTCAAGATAGAAGTTTCACATGGTATGCATCTGACACACAAATATTACTGAAAGATTGACCCAGCATTGCTCGGTTCCTTAATTCAAATAAGTTCTGTTTTTCTTCTTTGAAATCATTGTTTTGGGTTGGGGCTCGGAATTAGGGGTTCAGTATGCAGGCTGCTCCAGGGAGAGAGGACAACCCCAGCCTTCTCTCACTGAAGCAACTTGAGTCCAGATGACAAGTGCCTGTCCATGGTATGTCTACTAGCTGGGGGACAGACACACACAAACTGACATAGTCTTTAAAAAATATACAGGTTGGACCTCCTTGATCCGGCACCCTCTGGATCTGACCTATCCCAGATGATGGATTTTGCCAGACCAGGGAAGGTCATTTTTGATCCCCCGGCACCAGTCCCCTCCAGCCCCAGCCCCAGCGCTGGCCTCCTGACCGCCTCCACGCATTCAGGGCTTCTGCAGCAGTGTCTGGCAGTCCCGTCCCCTCCACACACACCAGGTTCCTGCTGCAGCTCCCAGCACCACCACCCCCTCCGTGCCCCTATTCCTGCTGCCGCACGAGGCTCCAGCTGCCCTACTGGGCAACGCCACTACCATGCATGGGGCTCCCACTAGCTTGCTGGGAGGCCGCACAACCATGTGTGGAGCTCCTGTTGCCCTACCAGCCTGCCCGGCTCCCAAGTGCCAGACTATGGATGTTGCCGGAGAGTCCTGGTTAGAGTTTCAACCTGTCAGAGACAGCTGTCCCTTTCTCCATCCCTGCAACCTTCTGGCCCAATGGTGTTATAGATGTCCTGGTTCCCATCTCTGGCCCCTTGCTGCCCCTTTGTGGTCATTCTGCAGCATAGCTATCCCTCCTGCTAGACCTCTCCCTTTCCATTTTATGAGAAAAATCGAATTCCAGATACATCCCATTGTCTTGGCACAACCAAACCCTTGCCTTGCTTTAAGTTGATAAAAAGGAAACTGCATTCCAAATGTGGTGGTACTAGCTCTTACCATTTAGAAGGAGTTCTTGAACCAATATATAATAAGAAAGTGAGTGAGTGAGTGAGTGTAAAAAAAAGGTATGTTGACATACAGTTTGCAGGATCCAGTCTTGTGCTATCATATCTAGTTGTCCCCAAAATGTGTTAGCAATGGACAGCATTGTGTATTACAGATTGCCTCAAGTGGCATGATCCAGTAGGGTAACTAGTGGTTTCTGGCAGAGCTCAGTTACCCTAAGAAGTTTTAAATTACTTAGAAATACTTTTTTTTTTCCGGTTACTTTCTGGTAAGACAAATGCATGAATAGCACTACCTTTTGGTATAAAAAAACCAAACAACTTTACACCATTGCCAGCACTTTATAGGAACATCTGAGCTAATCTAGAGTCAAAAATCCTTTGACACCATTTCCTCAGCTAATTATGCAACTCTGAAACTAATAGAATGGACCCTGCTATGATTCATTTGTCATCAAAACATACCATTCTCTCTCTCTCCCAGAAAGGCCTTCTGTCACTGTGACTTGCATCCTTCTCACTCAAGTGTTGCAAGTGCCAGGCTACAAGAAGAGGCCCCTGTAACCTCGTGTGAGGTTGGGGAACAAGGGCCAGAGCCAGAAGCCTGCTGCCGGCAGCAGCAGCAACTTCAGCGCCAGGAGCCTCCTGTTGTTTCTGTCAGCCTCAGAAGCCTCATGCTGGCGGCAGCAGTGGCAGCCCCAGCCTGAGGGTCAGGAGCCTTCTGCCACCAACAGCAGCCCCCAGGGCAAGAATCCTGCTGTTGGCGGTTAACTGGTTAAATATTTAACTGGTTAACTGATTAACTGGGATTTTATATCCTAATGTGGACTTTGGAATTCTGTATGGTTACATATGTGCGTCATTTGAAATTTGTGAAATTAGCATTCCACCAATCAGAAAGGTACGGATCAGAAAGCTTTTTGACTACGTAGGGAGAGAGACATTTTTTTAAGCAAAACCTGATAGTAAAGAGATAAAAACAAAGTCTTTTTTTCAAAGTGCAATTTAAAAAGACAGCTGCATAATTTTATGCTGATTCTGACATCCTTCCGTTTGGACTCCACTCATATCTTCAACCTGGTTTATAGTCACATACTTCTTGTAACACAATTGCTGGTTAAGTACAAATCCAAATAGGTCAAATATCAGTTTGTGTCAGGAAATTTTCTACATTTGGACAGTCTTCAAAGCATGCACGCACAAAAACTTTCACATTCTAAGAAAGGGCCAGGCTACTACACCACCACAAACAGCAAGTACAATTTCATGGGACATAGCTGTAATGGATCTTGCAAAAACATGTTTAATGCAAAACATCAATAAATATACTTAACTATATCACTAATTCTTTATAATGAAGTCAATACATGTTGATTGTACTGTTTTTCAATTGCATGGATTACCTCATCAGTCTAGGATAGGTGACATAATTCTTTATCATTTGCATGACTAACACAATAATGTAATTCATGTCTTTAATAGCACAAGATACCTCAATTTTTACGACACAGTCAATTAGAGATGCTGACAGTATCCTGATGCAGAGAATGCACTTTTTAAACCCACCAGTGCTCCCTGCCACTCCAAATTATAGCATTAGCATTTCCTTATAATCTAGCCAGAGCTGTAATGCATTATTAAATGTCTTGTCCGGATCTGGCTCCATCAATCAGCAATTCTAAAGCACTCCAGGAGTTGAGAGAGCTGTACTGGCATCCTCACCTCACATCTGGCAGTAGGTAAACATTCCTACAGTTGGACCTCCTTGGTCCCAGATCTTCAGGACATGACCAGTCCCAAATGAGGGAGTTTGCCAGGCCAGTGGAGGTCAATGCTGGCTCCTCTGCAGGGGCCCTCTGGCTTCTACTAGGGGGCTGTCAGTCTCCCAGCTGAGCTCCCCTCCTAGCCACTCACGCTGGCTTCCAGGTTCCCCTCCTGGCTGTTGACCCTGCTGTCAACCTCAACCACTAGGCTGGGCTCCTGGCTCAGCCCCAAATCCATCCACCAACCCCTCAGCTGCTAGCCTGGCTCTGTTCCTAGACACCAGGCCCCCTCAGCCGGCTCCCATGCCCAGCCACCAGAACTTTCTGGTCCAGATCTCAGATGTTGCCGGACCAGAGAGGTTCCATTGTATTTACTTTTTACAGTTAGAGAAAGTGAGGCAGAGAGGGTCAGAAAACTGTCCAAGGCCACAGAGGAAATCAGAGCCAGTGCTAGGATTAGATCTGAGGAGTTCCTCACTCCCAGCCTTGTGCTTAGCTCTGTACACCATATTGCTCCTCCAATCTATTTTGATTGCTTCTTTGTAGTATTTGACTGCAATTTAGTTTATGCTACAAAGTCTGAATCTAATCCTTTGATTTCTAAGGGAGTAAGTTATTTTTAGTGAAGATATGCTGCGAGATCAGCAACAAGCTAACCCAGAAGTTTCAAACCAGTGGCATGGCTCCACTGAAGCCCAAGAAGAGTGCACAGTGGAGGAGTTACAGTCGCATAACCTCAGATCCACACCTCTCAAATATGAACGTGCTGGTGGTTGCGGGTAAAGCAATGGCTAGCTCTTGGAAAGCCACCTGACTTCTCCTCCTGTGCCAGCACTGGCCCCTAATGCAGATGGACCTAGGAGCAGCTCCTGGGCGTGTGGCTACAGGCTCAGGCAGCATCCCACAGGCCCAAGCCTCTCTCCTCTGTTTCTAGCACATAGTTAAATTATAAGAGCATTTGCACCTGGCCTTAAGTGTAACCAAGTAGATGCTCTCATCTCAAGTAGCTCATGACCTGCTGTTGACTGGCAGTCAGACACAGAAAAAAAGAGTGAGGGAAAGATATACCAACCAGGGGCAGAAAATAACAGGACAGACTAAGGAGGGAAGAAGAAATGGCAGCTAACATATGAGGGCATGGCTGTGTGTGTGGGGGGGAAAGGGGGGGCGCTACAAAAAAAAAGGTGGCACCCTTCTGCCAATTCTTCAAAGGAGGGAACCTGCACCAGAAAATGTTTGGGGCCACTGAGTTAGCCTATGCTGCATACTGAATTAGAGCGTTCAAAATAAATCCCACATACTGACAGTATGTGCTTGTGCACTCCACGCAGGTATGAGAAGCAGCTATTGCCCTACCGATGGTTGCAGTTTCCAGCCACTTACAGCAGCTTTGCAGTTCAGTGTCTCGACAACAAAATTGCCAACAAACCAAATCAGTGGCCGATTTTTGAAAATGTATTCCTGTATGTAACCGGTCAAACACTTTAACCTTTCAAGATACCGTTTCATGCATGCACATATGTTAGGAGCTGGAAGATGAGAACATGAGACACTTTGAATTCTTCCTGCTCTATGACACAGACCACGTGACTGGGAATATCAAGTGCCCAAGTTGATATATTTTAAAAAGACCTGATTTTCAGAAGTTTGGCTCAGTACAATCTGAAAATCAGGCACCCATTTGCCATGTCTCAAGATGGACCCCCAAAAAGCAAGATACCTACAATCACTTATGACAATCTTGACCCCGCAACATAATCTGCTACAGTCCTGTATAAATCTTACAGGAAGCCTAGGGTCATGAGCATTAATTCACTTTGCTTAGTGAATGCTCAAATGACAAATGGAGTGTGCAAACCCTGCTAAGCTAGCATTCTCTAAACTCAACATCCATCAAGCTCACAGCAGGTGACTTGCTAGATCTGCCATTTTAAAAAATGCTGATTTAATGCCTGCTGATGGGCCTGTTTTCTTTTTAGCCAGCTCCTAACCATTATAGCTCACCAGTAGCAAAGAGTTTATTTGTATTACAGCAGCATACAAAGTCTTCCATGAGCCCGTCATGCACGGCATTGTGCAAACACCCAGAAAGACGTACTCCCTGTTTTGCAGAATTTACCCCACCCATTACACTGGCATGTGGGTAAAGACAACCAAGAAGTGACTAATCCAGAGACTCCATCTGATAAAACGTTGACAACAATTCTCCAAAGGGAAGAGCACTAATAGTTACAGCTTAATTTTGTTCACTCTACAATTGCTGAGGCTAAATGAGTCTTTCAGAGCCACAGGTCTTGGAAAGGGGGCACACACGTATACCTACTGACTGTTCTGGAGGGAGACATTTGGCCGGTGCAAGGCATAAAACCTGCTGGATACTGGAAGGTGGGAAAGAATGCAGGTCCTGCCCCACGGGTACTCACAAATGCAGAGAGTAAAGGTTGTATAGGCTCCCTGCCTTCTGGGGTATGGAACATTTCAACCAGTGATAGACAGCTTGCTTGTTCTTGGGCTCTGTAATGCACTGCAGCCAGATGAGAGTGGTCTTCTGTACTGTGCATCCTCCCTCAGGCCTGAGTATATCCCTCTACAAGCCAGTCAAACCCCAAAAGATGGCAAAACACTATACTGTAGACTGCTGTTATTTTGCTTTTTGCAGCTCCTCCAAGGAAAGTTTCTGCATTTTAATAGAATTTCATCCTCCAAAAAATGTGCAAGCCGACAGGATTATAGTTAAATGAGTCCTTCACCCCAGAGCAACTCCACTGACAGAAGTCATTCTGGTAAACTTCATTGTACTAAACTGAAGGCCAGTATCTCAACAAGTGTCTTAACACCAAACATAATGCTTAGGAAAAAAAACAGCATTCAAATGGGCTCTTGGAATGTGTGAAGGAGTTCTTTCAGCTAAACCAACTTGGTTAATATAGCCAATAAAATGAAAGCAAATTTACACTTGACTGTGTAAAGCCAGCTTGCACCTAATTCTTTAACTTTCACCTCAAGTGCTGTTAATATGATTGTGTAAAATGGCACCTTCTCACTCAGCTCTGCTTCCTGAGTGTGTTAAATATCATGCTTCCTGACTTCAGTGATTTAAAAAAAAAGATTGTATTGTTTTGTACACCTGTTAGTGCTGCAGAGCCAATGTTGCTAAGACCAAGTAAGCCAAATTCTACTTCACTGTGTACACAATCCACAGAATTGATTACTCAGCTCCGAGTAACTGCAGCTGATGAAATACACTGGGCCTCTCTTGGCCAGCAGAACCTTTTTGTTACAAGTGATGAAGCACAGAGTGGAAAGCGCCCAGGCTTAACTTTGGGCGTTCAAGCTGAGTTACTTGGCTGGCAGTCAATAAGTTCAATAAGTGGAACAAAAACTATTGGGACATAAAAGTGGAATCCTACAACAGCAGTTTTGCAGTTACTTTTCACACAGAACCTCACTTTGGGTATGTCTACACACAATTTTTATTTTGGGAGAAGGATGCAAATAGTGCTGCGCATTTGCATACTTCCGCTGGTTTATTTTTTTCCGGGAAGAAGCTCTTCCGGTATTTACCCACGTCTACACGCGGCCGAATTTTGAAATAAACCCCTATTGTGAAAGGCCCCTTATTCCTCCTACAGTGAGGTTTACAGGTGTCTTTCTACTCAGATACAAGCTGGATAGGATTGATTTTGTTCTGTTTTTATGTTGTGGTACGTACACCTTGGTGAAGCACAGTAGAAGAGTTAGTTGAGACATTGTCTTAAAGACAGACACAATATATAGTGGAAAGGTTGGAGGCAGCATAGAAAGGAATAGTGGAGTGGACTGGAAGGAAAAAGGGAAGACATTATTCAACACCCACACAGATTTCTATATTCTACTGCACTTTTGCCATCAGTCCACCCCTTTGGGAGGATAGGGTGGACTGAAGCACCCTTCCTCTCCAATTCACACAGGAACATTGCTGGCTGTTCCCCTTTGTCACAGAGTGAAGGGAAAGTGCACTGTTTGCTGCATTCCTCACTCTGGCTGGGAAGCACAGGGGGCAGATGAACCTGGATCTGTCCCAACTGGGGGACAAGCACCCCTTCCCCGGCTGCACTTACTGGAGCTGCTGCAGCCAGAGAGAGACACTTCTCATCTAGCCCCACACTGTTGTGGTGAGAGGGTTGGTGTAGTCCTTTCTTGCTCAGGGCAGCATGCATGCTGAACCCCTCATCCCCAGCCCCACCCCAAAGCAATGATGTAAATAAAGAAAAATAAAATTAATTGAGTTAAGAACCCAGGCAACACTAGGTAAATCTTCTAGCATAAAATAAGAAAATGACACTCAGTGACAACTGGCAACTCTACGTTTCTCTTAATGCAGCTTTCTGTATTGTGCACTTCAGTTTACTAGGTTTAGAATCTTTCACTCATTAAACAAGCCATAAGGATTAGCTAAACTAAACTATTTTTCTAGCAACATTCAAAATAGCAAACTGCTTGGGAATTTACTTTTTAAAAATCACACTTCTACTAAAAGGCATAGAAGAGTCTTGAAGAATGATGCACTCCAAAGTGAATTCTTTAAGTTACTAACCAATTAATTCACTAATCATATTAGGGTTATTAAATTTTGATTAACTAACTAATCGAATAGTCAATGGGATTTCCATCAAATATTCGATTAGTCGATAAGAACTTTTGCATTCCACCTTTGAAATGTACAAGAGCCCCAGTGGGGACTCTTGTGCATTTCAAAGCAGAAGCACCTGCATGAAGTCCGGGGTGAGCAGAGGACTCTCCGTTGGCTCCACGCGACGTTCCAAGAGTCCAGCAGGGACTCTTGTACATTTCAAAGTTGGCCACTGCTGTATCCCTGCCCCGTCCCACAGAGCTGGAGCTGGGGGGGAACCAGCTTTTAAGCTGGCTCCCTCCAGTACCTCCTCTTCTTCCCCCTCCTTGCTGCATCTTTGTGAAAGAGGTAGCGGGGAGGGGGCAGAAGCGACTAGAGTGTCAACTAGTAAATTAGTTGTTTACATCCCTAAGTCATATCCACACCTTCATCCACATCCTTTTCTCCCAAAAAGCAGTTTTCCTTATAGTGTTTCATTCATGCAACTAGGTGCTACATGTTCTTCTTGCACTGCTTAGACTTGATACATTTTCCTTTCTTAAACAGGTAACAAATTTCTTCAAAATAGTCCCATATAGCATCTCTCACATTCAGAATCCTTGGGGCTGGGTGTGGGTGTGTGTGTGTGTGTGTGTGGCGGGGGCAGTAACACCCTTTCACCTGCCTGGTGATTCTGTTCCTTTTCTGCATGGTTTTATGAGAAACTCTCATTCCGGGCACATCCTTTTTCCTGGCACAACCAAACCCTTACCTTGCTTTTGGTGGGCCTAGTTCTTAACGTTTAGGAAGTGTTCTTGAATAAACAGACTAACTTATTCAGAGACAGACAAATTCTCTCAAATACATATTTGATTATATCAAAATCCTCTTATTTTGGAACATCATGGCCACAGACCATAATGGTGATACCCTATTTTATTTCAACGTAACTCAGCTTTTCCAAGGGAACCCCATTCTATACTTCTTGTTCATTGGGACTTATTCCAAAATTAAGTGCATTCTAAGCCAATCTTAGCTTTTTTGATAACTTGATTTAAATCAATGCTCTTTTCTGTGATTTAAATCAATCCACTTTAGCCATGAGGTTTACTTTACAGCTGGCAACTAATTAAAAACTTACAACTTATCTATTTAAACATTATCTCTTCATAGTGCTTATGAACAATGCCTCAAACAGGTATTTAAGATGTTCAGTGCCTGTACTAAGTACAATGCTAATTGTAAATTATAAATTGGCCATTACTCTGACGTGGTCTTTAAAAATTTGAGCCCCAATACACTCAATTACTCAAAAAATATAACAAAAATCAACAGGTGGCTTGGTAATATTTTTGTTTTCTGTGTTAGAGAGAATGTCAGTTTTAAAAGCACAGAAAAAATACAGCCTTGTTTCCAATCCGGCAGAATATGCTGCACAAGAGACTTCTTAGTTAAAAACCAAAAACATTTAATATATAGACTCTTTCCTCCCTGAGGGAAAAACTTCTTGGGAGAGGTAGAATGAAGAAAACTGAAAATCAGGAAAATCACAAAAAACGTGATTACAAACTTTATCAGTATACTCTTCTGATGTAAAAAAATAGTGTGCTCTCAACTTACTAGTTCTGTTTATACAATCCACTTGCAATACTTTTGCTGTATATCTTTCAATGTGTTAGACAGCAAAATCAAGTGCCAATTTGCTATTTCTATCACCTTCTAGAGCAGTGGTCTCCAACCTTTTTACACCCAAGATCACTTTTTAAATCTCCGAACAGGCGAAGATCCACCGCCCCACCCCTTCCTTGAAGCCCCGCCCCTTTCTTGAAGTCCCACCCCTTTCTATTCTCCTCCTGTCCATCATTTGCTATCCCCAGCCCTTACTTATACACTCTGATAAATAGTTCATTTTTAAATTATGCGATGTAGAAAATTAAAATCACATGTTCATAGTTATGAAATAAATGGTTTGTTTTTTATTCATGCTATTTACAACTAAAATGAAGCATTTATAATTATACATTTTGTGGGGACAGAGTTCTGTGGCTGGGGGCAGGGGAGAGGGGGCAGAGTTCTGCAGCAGGGGACAGAGTGCCAGTGGGGACAGAGTTCTGCAGGTGGGGACAGAGTTCTGCAGGTGGGGACAGGGGAGTGGGGTGCCAGGGGAGGCAGAGAGTCCCCTGTATCTGCCTCCTCCCAGGATTCCCCCACCCCCAGAGGGAAGCCAGCGCGTGCCTGCCCTGGGGCCGACCCCCCGGTGCAGGAAAACCCCGTGCACGCCTGCCCCAGGGCTGACCCCGCGCAGGGAAGCCCTCCGCATGCGCGCCTGCCCCAGGGCCGACCCCCCCCCCCCCGGGCGCAGGGAAACCCCACGCACACCTGCCCCAGGGCTGACTCACCCCTCCTGTGCGGTGCAGGGAGCCGATGCTCCCTCCCGCAGTACACCCGGCAGAGTAGCTAGATCAAAGGTTTGATACCAATTTACCAACTATACTTGAACATTAATTTGCACCTTTCCATTAGTGGATATTGGTATTGTATGTGTTTCCATAACAGCCGGTAATGCAAAATACATACCAAGTTACAGCTCAAAACATACAGTACTAAAATGATGACTGTAGTACAAAAGACCGGATTTAAATAGATTATTTAGAAATCAGGCAAAATATTGTTCTTGTTCTCTCTCCCATATATTACATATTCAAGTTGGTAAGAACATTAAGGATTTTTTAAATATTATTCAAAAGTTTCAGAGTATTATTTATGGAGAATGATTGTTTAGCTGGAATAATTCTGATAGTTCATTAACAAATAAGGAGCTGTAGTAAAACAGGGACATATTCTAACATTTAATCCAAACGCCTATTAGTTTAAATGGAAGTTTTGAATGAATCTCAATAAAGAAACAATGACAATACATTTATTTACCTATTATAATTGTTAGGGAAATATTCTAGCAACTATAATTTTTATACTGATGCCTAATTAGATTTATTCACTGTTTTAAATGGGGAAAATAATCAGAAAAATACAATTTAGTACAAAACTGTGTAAATACTGATTTTAAGAGAAGAACAAAGAACATAATGTACAAGATACTCACAATGTGCAAGAGCTTTAGCACATCCACAAATCTGTTAGAAAAGTAACAAAAAGCAAATTATTACATTTGAACTGCAGAATTAAAATAAGCTGAGTAAGTATTTTGAGTTCAGCATTAACACTTACACTTTCTCCGAGCTCATGATTTCCTTGGCAATATGGTAAACTTTCGTTTTCTTTCCAGATGCTTTACCCTGCAGATAAAATTATATGTTACCCTGTGTACACAAATTGCACAAAGATGAACTTCTAGCCAAACTTCTTACTAAAAATATTACTTTATACTGCTTGAAATTCTGTTGGTATTCAAACATTAATTCTTGTGAAATTGAATTTAGAATATATTTGGATAGAATGATGTGTAAATGCTAATCTATAAATAAGCAGTAGCCTCCCTATCTAGAAACTGGAAAGCATCAGAGCCCATATTGAAAATGACAGCTGTCAGCTGCTGAAAGAAATAGCGTGTGGATAATACTCAATATCCATATTCATCAATAATTTAATTGGCTTATTTGTGAATACTGAATATATATATATATATATATATGCGCTCAAATGGGTTTTAGGAATATTTGTCAATAGATTTAGAGGGGTAGCCGTGTTAGTTAGTAATAGAAAAAAGTTAAACAACTAATAAGTTTTTTTCTCTTCTCCTTTCCCTCCCCATGCCCTCTCTTTTGCTGCTTTTTATTTGCAACTTGGACCCTTTAAACTCCTTTCATCTGAAGAAGTGTGTTGTGCCCACAAAAGCTCAAGATGCCATCTACATTTTTTGTTAGCCTCTAAAGGGGCTGCAGGATTATTTGTTATTTTTTTTAAAGTTGTGTCAAAAGATGAACACAGGCTTTGTTAATTTTTATGCTGCTTTTAATAAAGACAAATTTACCAGGAAATAGCATTTTTTTTCTTTTCAAAGTAACTGCACATCTGTCTTAAACCTCAAAGAATGAACTGAAAGTAAATATAATCAATCTTCCTTAGATACTCTATTGTACATAAAAATATGTAATCTTTCTAAACTAAGATTTCACTCCTGAAACACAAGTGCACACAAACATACATACATACATATATATACACACACACACACACACACACACACGCGCCTCATTATGATATGATAACACAGACTGACTTCTAGTAGTGCTGTTTAACCCAATCACACTAGAATGCCACTCTCACTTTCACCCAAAATAAAAAAAAAAATATATAAGAATTCTCACAACTAATCCCCACAACCAGCTGTCTGATTTTTAATCCTTGAATTATGGGATCCCTGAAGAAGAAAAGTGCTAAATAAGTATAAAATAACAAATCCCCAGTGAGTGAGTGTGAAAGGAAAAGAGTGAGAGACAGATATATGAATATTTAAGATATTGGCTAATAAAATGGAACATTAAATTATTTGCTTTACAGCACAACTGTGCTACAAACATGTACAAAGGATACCAGAGAATTTACACTTTAAGGCTCAGGCCCTCCTCAAGCTGTCACCCAAATTCTATCCTTGTGATAGAATACTGATGAGCTCCAGTGAAGACAATGGAGCTCCACGGGGGCGGAAGAATCCGCCTACACACAGCAGCTTGCAGGATCAGGGCCAAAGCTTAAGATCAATTCAAAAAATGTGGTACAACAAACAAAATGATGGCAAGGTAAGAGGCATGCAAAGATGCTTTTGCACAGTTTAACTGTATGCACAGTTTGCTTTTAAAAACTAAAATATATATATATATATATATATATCTCTATAGCAATAGTCCTGGCTTGCCACCTGCTTAGCTGTTACATGATGGCACTATGTCCATTATCAATGTAGATTTTCCAGTACAATGAGGAGTTAAAATAAAGGAAAGAGAACATGAAAATTCATCCTAGATAGGCAGGTATGTAACACAAAACAAACAGTAGTAGGCTGAATTTCTAGTGACATCATATGCAGAACCATAGCAAAAGAGCAAGAGGGATTTACCTTGAAAACTTCAGCTGTTTTTATTCAGCTGCTGCATACTTGCTAATAATTTTTAAATGAACTTGTGATATTTCTTGCTGAAAGTTTTATTGCTTCATTTCCTATTTCAAAAAGACTAATGCAGATGCAATCCCATACAATTTTATTTCTATCACTATTGTAGAATGTGGAATCAATAAAGTGACACTTCATATGGTTTGCTGATCTCCAGGAATTTCAGAGGCCACATACTGTATGTTTGTTATTCTGATGTCCCAAAGCACTATCCAATCCAACCAAAGGTAAGGAAGAGAGCTATCAAGCCACACATCTCAGAAACTAAACTATGAATGTCAGAGCAATTTGTGTTACCCACTAGTGAAGCTACAGTGATGGGAATATTCTGCACTTACCCAGTGGCGTTTATTAAGTGCTTTACAAACAAAGATATCACCCCCGTTTTATAGATGGGAAATGAGAGACAGAGAAACAACTTGCTCAAAGTCAAAACACAAATGAGAGTCACAGCTGCAAAGAGAATCCAGAAGGCCTCTCTCTCAGTAGATACTCTCCCTCCAGTCTAGGCCATTGTTAGGCCATAGTATTAACACTGCAAGCTTTGGTCTAGATTCGAAGCTGTCCTTTGAACAGCAACTAGCATATACATTATTGAGATCTGGAAACAAAATTATAGTTTCTACAATCCTCAGTTAGGCCTTAACACTTTGTACTACACGTTGAACCTTTCTGGTCCAGTATTCTCTGATCCAGCCATCACAAATGTTGCTGGACCACAGAGCCCTGGGCCAGCAGAGTCCCAGCATCCGCCAACCAGGCTAAGGAGCTGAGAGCCCAACGATTTGTTAACAAACCCTGGGAGAGCTCAGAGCCTGTCAGAGAGGCTGACCTGGTTGGGTGCCAGACTAGGGAGGTCCAAGCTGTACACAAACACAATAATTTCAAAAGTGAAATTAGTGAATGGATATGATATCCATTCATATCAATGAGGTTTGTTTTTGGCAGAGCCTGCACATTAGCATCTAAAAAGAATCATTAAAACCAACCAAATTCAGGCATTTATATTATACAAGGATATGGAACACAACCTTATCTCTTTCTTTACGGAAAGCATAACTAAGTATATAGGAGTAAACTTACATGCAGTCTGTAATTTTGCAAGATAATAATGGGCATCGCTCCATAAATGACAGTTGAAAAATAATTTTAAAAGTAATCATTAGAAAATAATAAAATGCTAATGCAAAATATGAGTGAGATATTGCCCATTTATTTTTTCAACACCATTTGGAAGATCTCTCAGATCAGCTGTCACTGGAAATACCACATTGTGTTTGTTCAGTCAGAAGACCATTTGGAAGGCAGGAAAATTTGAAGCACAATCTTCAAATTTTGGGTGTCAAGAGTCTCTCAATTTACAGGTGACAAAGGTAAAAGTTGAGGTGTCCCTTTTCAACAGTTGTACTGTACTCACTGTTGTGGGCAAGAAATATAATTAGAGACTGGATGTGTGCGCCAAGAAAAACAAAACAAACCAACCAAACAGCTGATTAGCAATGCAAAGATTATTTCATTTTCCTCTGCAGCTGCAAGAACAGTTAAGAAGTTTCAATCTAGAGGCAGATCTTTGGTAAAGATAATCTGCAGTTGTCAAAGTCCACATGCCACAGGCCAGCTGATCAAGTTAAAAAACAGATGGCTCGCCACCAGTTCCAAGTTACATGAAGGTAAGAGTATATGAGTATATTCTATGAAACACGAAATGTTTAATGAGCAGAGCAGCATTGCGCTGCGTGTTTCTAGGAATGCCCTTCTAAGTGTGGTGAGAAAGATATTTCCAGTAAGGTGTTAGCTGATAGAACCACACACAATTTTGGTTAGCCACACAGCAGCAGGCTGTGCTGCTGACTCCCACCCACATCCCAACCTCCTCAAGAGAAAAGTTGATTAATTAAGATCAGGGTTCAGGGAACTAGCAGAGAGATATGAGGAAATTCAAAGCTGTTACACAACATTTGCACCTTGTTGAACTTGAGCTCTTCTTTCTGACAATGGAAAATTCTGTATCTAGTTCTTCTTGGCAGGCAGGTGTCTGAAATAATATTCCACCACAATACAGCAAAAATATACCTGCCCTGAAAGGAGGTGAAACAGCAGATATTAATGAAAGCAGAGACTAGACTGCAGTGAGGTAGGTTTCAGGGATGTTGGGAAGCTGAAAGCAACTTCTGCTGAGGATAAGAAAAGATGACAAAGGAAGCCCCGGGAAAGGAAATAAAATCTCACATCAACAACTGATTAAAAAAGGCTGTTTTATTACCCAATCACCTGTGGCTTGAAAGAGGAAAAGGAAAAGGAAACACATTGGGTGCCTTCCAAAGACATGCCATCCAGCATGCACAGCAGCAAAGAAACAACTGGAACCTAGGCATCATGGCTAAGGTGGCTGCAGGACTCTTGGGGCAGAACAAGTCTGCTAGGATGGGCTGCAAAAAGGATCTTATGGAGAGCGCACGCTGCAACACTTTACCTCACTTTGAAAGCACTGAATTGTAGAGCTATAACTGGTCCTGTGCAAGCTAAGTAACCAGGACTAGCAGAGAGAAGAAAAGAAAATCCTCTTTAATAGATACCTCTGCTTTGATGGAATAGGTACAATCAGGAAAGCCCAGAAGTCAGATCAGTAACTCTAAAATCCAAGAAACAGGAATCATACACTGCTCCCAAAACAGGGTGAAAACTGGGTCCTCAATCTCCTATGACTCTTAGAAAGGAGCAACTGAGCAATGGTCAAGAGGCAGTCTCAAGTGTTTCAAGTCCAAGGAAGCTACCAGTTTGTGGACTGTGTAGGCAGCCCAAGATAGTTTACTGATATAGAAAGCTTTTGTGGCCGAACATGCAACTCTCAGAGTGCTGTTCTGCTGAATAAGAAGCTGTCACTGAAAAGTAACTTTTCCTTCCTCAACACTTGGCTGGAACACTCCTATACCATCATAGTTTCATAGGCCCATGCCCCTAAAACCAGTGAGCTGGCACCTGGAGGAGCTTCAGCTGTTCTAGTGACCTGTTTTCCAGTCCCTACGCTTTGGAAACTGACGACTAGGGTTAGAGAAGCCAATGTTTTTCAGTTTACCCCACAGAAAACAGGAAACTCTGGCACTCAAAGGTCCAGAGCATGAGATTGAGAACTTCAGTAAACGTGCAGTGTAAACCATGCAGAGCAGTCAAGTTTGACTGCTTCACACTTCACTTCAGTTTGTGGAACTCTACATAAATAGGTGGGTGGTGTGTAGGACTACAGGCCCACAAGTCTTTGAGCAATGCAGCACATAATTTTTATGACTATTCCTAAACACGGATTCTTCACATCAAGGACCTCTGCAAATCCACGGGAAGTTTGAAGCTTTACAAAAAAATTACCATTATCATAGTTCAAAACACATCTGAAAAATGATAGCTTATATTTATACATGACATCTCTCGTGCACATATTCCCCTAGTGCCCTTTACAAACCATATGGGAAACTGAAGAATACTAATAAGCACAACTTTAAAAATCAAAATACACCTGCTTCTCCTCTTGAAGATCCAGTTCACCTTTGCTAGAATCAGAATTTGTGTCGTCTTCCTCATCAGAACTGTTGATAATTTCTTCATCCGACTGAATGTCTCCCAGCATCGCATTGTGGTCACTGTGATCTGATGCCCTACAAGTGGGGAAAAAACCCACATGATTGGTTTATATTAGCATAATTTTTCATTTTAATTTGAAAACCTTTCCACCAGAGCAACAGGGCTAATTGTTACTAGAAGTGCAGATAGCTCTGGAGAAGCAGAGTAGATTTTCCATAAAGGACCTATGACTCTTCATTGCCATAAGCAGCTGAGTGCCATACAAGTTAAATAGTCAAAAGGGTTTTATGTTTTCATCCTTCACAGATGCCAGAGTTTATCTCCATCATCCTGAAAGCCAAGCTTGAAACCCCTGCTAGAGAGAGAGAGAGAGAGAGAGAGAGCGTGCGCGCGCGCGCGCTATTTCATGTGCCAGAGGGATAAAGAGAGACTGTTTGTTTTGCTCTGCTCTCTCATGGGATCTCTCTCTGCTCTCTCACTGAGCATTGTTCTATACGTCGTGCTCAATTTGACCACCTTTTGGGGGGGGTAGGAGTGGGGGTTGTTTAATCTTAAATAGAGGTACATAGACATAAAAGTTGAGGCTTGATTATCAAGGCATGCAGTAGTTAAATAGTTACATTAGGCTGAAATTAATGGTACCTAGGGTCAATTCAATACATACCCACTTTTCTGAAAAAGAGGTGGCAGAATATACATTTTTGTGATCCATAAAATCAATGAAAATAAAAACAAAGACATTAAGCCTTTCATACAGCTGTCAAACCTATAAATACAATCTGGTTTGTAGTAATAGATTCATGGGGGGGGGGGGGAGAGAGAACCACGTGTCTCAGTTTTCACTAACTTTAGCCACATTTGTAACTTGCAGAGATTGTGTGCGATAAACATGCATGCTGACCCTATGCACAGTCCTCCTTCCTCTAACCAAACTTGATGCCTTAAGAAAGGACTTACTGTTTCTCAGGAAGAAAATTCTCAAGCAAAGAGGGGAAAAAAGAAGACTACTAGATTTATAATAGCCGGTTGCTAGTTAACTGCTTCTTATAAGCAGCACAGAGACAGCAGAGCCCAAAATGTTCTCAAACTCACACAGGAACAGGTCAATGTATTTTAGCCTCAGGAAGAGAGAAATTTACAACGTCTTAGCAACACCTTCAGCTATGGAGTTAATCAGCTAATAACGTCAAGTTAAACCAAACCAATACAAAGATTGTGGGATCAGCTTTCAAAGCCAGCAAGGTGCTCAATGCCCTCCTGTCCCATTTACTCCAATATATGTGGGCAAAGAGTAGTTACTTACCCTGCAGTAGCTCTGGTTCTTCAAGATGTTACAGTCAGGATGGATCCCATTGCAGGTGAGCACACGATGTTTTGCAGGTGAGCACACTGGATGTTTTTTGTACAGCAGCATCCAGCAGGCTGTGCATATAACCTTTGTCTCTCATAAAAGAGGACGCGGAAACCACGACCTTTCCTCACACCCTCATGATGCAAAGCCCATGCAGGACCAACCACCCTTGCAAATTGGTGGCTGGACAGCAGCAGTCCCTCAGGCCACTGGTAGTGAGTGCCAGCAGAATCAAACAAGGATTGAAGTACTGCTCTCCTGAACTTGGCATGAGCCTTACTAACCATCTCAAGCACGTAATATTTTATGAAAGTTGGGGGATGACTCCTTGTTACAGTTAAGGATGTTAAAGTTAGGTTATTTTACTAATTGAGTAGTCAATGCAATTTTTAATGGCTACTCGATTAGTCGATGGGGAAGGCAGCCAGATCAGTCCCGGCTCGCAGCTTTGCATTTAAAATGTAGTAGGAGCCTCGTGGGCAGGCAGCCCAGTTCAGTCCCTGCTCACACTAGGTCTGGGACCAAACCCCGCTGCAGCTCTGCAATTTAAAATACAACAGGAGCTGGGGGGAAGGCGTGATGGGGGGAGGGGGGAGAAGGCTGCCCAACTCGTACTGTGCTTTAAATTGCAGAGCTGCAGCAGGATTTGGTTCTGGCACGAGTCAGGACTCAGCTAGGCTGCCTGCCTGGCCGACAGCAGCCCCAAGCTGCAGGGGCTGCTGTTGGACCAGCCTCCCCCGCAGGAGGAGGGGGGCAGGTGGCACCACGGAGCCGGTGCTGGGGGACGACAACTGACTTTTAAGCCAGTTCCCCCCAGCACTGACTCCTGCTTTGCTACCCCCTTGCTGCCTTGGATATAGAGGCAGCAAGGGAGGGGGGAACGCGAGTAGTTGACTAGTCCACAATTGGCTTACGTTCCTAGTTACAGCCTTGCAGATTTTATAGTGACACATTATGGAAGTGGGTGATAAATGATCTAGTGAGTGTGGCTTAATGTCTGAAAAGAGAGAGGCTCGCCAGCCAACTGATAGCACTGTGTATATCCACTTGGAGAGTCTTTGCGATGAGATGGCCTGGCCAGAAAAAACTACAAGAAAACTGGGAGAAAGCAAAAATGGCTTAGTCCTACAATAAGACTTCAAAGATATAAACACCAGAGTTCTGGAATGACTGATCAACTGGACACTGTGAAACTGAAAGTAACTAACCAGGCAGCAGAAGAGACCCCCTTCCCAAAAAGGGCAAATACTGTATGGTGCCTGTATTGGGCTGGGAGCAATAAGCACAGCTGGGGTCTGTGTGGTTTTCACAACCAACCCGGCAGGAGGGAGACATTTTCTCTCTCTCTCACTCACTCACACTCCCACACACTCAAACTCATGCCTGGACTGGACCTGGAGCCCCAAATGTATTTTGTTCAGAGTTATGAGTATTTCGGAATTTAGAAGATTCCCAATTGTTAAAATAATAGTATAAAGCTCTGAGTATCGCGTTGTTCCTTTCCTCCCATCCAGAAACCAGTCTTGAACTTGGAGACAAAGGATGATGGAGGCAAGCATTACCATCCTGAACTTGAGGGTAGGTATGTATTTGGTCAGTCTCCTTGGGTCTAGGATAGGATGAAGACTTCCCTTCTTTGTCAGAATGAGGAAATACTAGAAGCTGCCTCTCTCCTAGGACTTTACTGGAATCTCCTCTATGGCTCCCAGATGAAGCTACAAGGTCACTTTTAATTATAGCAGGCTTTCCTGAGAAGGGAAGAGTATACAGGGTAATGAGTGGAACTGGATGGAAGAGTCACAGGCAAGGATCATCCTGTGTTACAACAGATCATGTCTGGTGGAATAGAGGGAGGCAGATTCTGCATGTAGCGCTTATTCATTGTATCTGATGTGGCTCCCAACCAAGCTGTTAAGTTTGCTGACATGCTGTAGGACGAGGGTGCATTGATGAGGAAGAAGAACGGCAGTGCCCTCTGCTCTGTTTTGGCTTTTTTGTTTCTGGGCTTGTATTCAGGATGCTTGTGAAGGTAAGGCAGGATCCAGAGCCTTGAGTGGGAGGTGGGCAATAAGGCTTGTGGTATAGCACGGAGATGAAAATACCTAGCGAGCATAAGGTGGCCTTCGAATCTTTCTGAGAGTGCAGAGAGCTTTCAGTCTACTAAATATCTGTGTGACGGGGCATCGCCGCCCTGCACTCCCGAAACCTGAAACCACTGCATGGGTGGCCTCCCACCCCGGGAGCCATGGCGAGCGCAAGCCTCAGTGCGAACAAGGAGGGAGGGGGGAAGAAGGCGGGGACGGTGGAGACCTGCACCGTGCAATTCGCAGCACGGCCACATCAGGGCGCGCCGGTGGAAGTAGGGGTGAGGCGCACGTAGGAGGAGGGGAGAGGCGATGCACAGCAGGACGTCACTGGCACGGAACTGACGTCAGAGCGCAGAGGGGAGCAGGGGATTCAAAAGCAGAGGGTAAGCAGTCAGATGGGGAGGTGGAGAGTAGCCAGGGAGGTAAGAGCTAGAGGAGGACGACAGGAAGGAGATTGAACGGCCTCGGCTAGTAAGCCGACAAGGCGCTCTGGCGGGGTTGAAGTCATGCAACCAGCGTCTTGACAGAGGGACACCAAGAGTCTGAGAGTGGGGAGAGGAAGCAGCCCAGGATAGGGCAGCATGTTATAGCCCGCGGGCCGACGCATTGCAGCTAGGAGCCCCGTCAGCCAGACAGGACCGGAAGCAGTTCCTGTCCTTAGGGCCCTGGGCTGGGGCCTGTAAGTGAGGGTGGGCCTGGGCCCCACCCCCCTCCATAGCCAACAACTGCAATTATTGGCTCCAGGGAATTCAGGAACTGGCACTCCCTGAGTGGGACCAGTGACCTTGGCGGCAAACACTTGCGAGGGCTTGCGAGAGACCGTGTATAAGACCCAGAAGGGAAAGCTGACCAGGTAGTGGGGACTGCACAGGGGCTGTAGTAAGGCCTATGGCCATACCAGAGCGAACGCCCAAGGGGCCTGGTCACAACCTGCTTGCTCTCAAAGTTCAAGTATTCGACTACAGCCTGTACCCCTCTTGGGATACCCAATGTTTGGAGCTATCATGCCCTGTGCTTCATCACCATGGGCCAGGGACTTTGCAATGGTGTTGGAGGCATACATTGCAATGCTGATCTTTAAATTATCATGTAGTGCTGCTCTGTTGTTGTGTAGAAGCAGTGTGAGGAAGGATGCCACATGGTCCCAGGCTAGGAACTCATATCTGGCCACTAAGGCCTGGCAATTAGCCACAGGCAGAAGAATATGACTTTCTTTCAAAAAGGCTGAGCGGTTTTTGGTCTTTGTCCTTGGAAGTATTCTTGCACTGCTTAATCAATAAGAGAGGAAGTGCTCCATCCCAGCTCACACTGGGTCCAGGGGCTATCCCTCCCCTCCCACCACTGCAGCTCTGCAGTTTAAAAGTAGTATGAGTCAGGTGGGAAGGCAGCCCGCCTACCTACTACATTTAAACTGCAGAGCTGCAGTGGGGGTAGGTCCCAGATCCAGTGCAAGCTGGGACTGAGCCGGGTTTGTTTAGCCCAGTCTCTCACCAGGTCCAGCAGCCCCTGTCCATGGGGGATCCCAGTGAGGAACTAGGACCTCTGAGGACACGGGCTGCTGCCAGAGCAGCCCCTGCCCACGATCAGCCCTGGCCACTGTGGACAGGGACTGCTCTGTGGGATGCAGAGCAGTTTCTGGCCCCTGTGAGCCTGGGCCTGCCATGGGCTCAGGCTACTTCACAGCAGCCTCCGCACCCCTATTACCTGATAGAGGAAGCAGTGCAGGGCGTAGGGGTAGCTGGCACCGCGGAGACGGTGCTGGGGGGGGGGGGTGGCACCCCCTCAAAAATGAGGTTCATAGGATCTTTCAAAAGGCTTTTCTTTTCGAAAGAACCAAGTCTAGACCGCAGTTTCACTTTCAAAAGAGTGTTTTTGGGGAAAAAAAAAAGCCGTGATGTGATTATGCAAGTGAAGCACGGGAAATTCAAATCCCAAGTGAAGCACGGGAAATTCGAAAGAGGGATATAGTCTAGACATAGCCTTAGAGAGAAACAAAGAACAGGCACTGGTCATTAGCCAGAGAAGCAACCTGAATTAGTTATAGCTTAAGTCTAAGGAGAAGGAAGAGAGATTTGTATCGCTGCCTAAAGAAAGGCGAGGGCCTGAGTGAGCATTCCTGAAGAAGACTACAGAGAGGATTACGGGTGCAATTACCCTGAAACTGAGACAGACAGTATATCTAAAGCTCTTAGAGAGAAATAATTTCTTATCTGTTCTCATGACAAAAACAAGAGGCACCACACTATTTTCTAACCCAACCCCATATTTCTATTAGTGATATTAAATGCCTCACAAGGTATAATTCTGTCACACTAGCAACCGATACTAACAATATTTTCTTCTACTTCTTGGATGAGATTTTCAAATATACACAGGGGATCTGAAGTAGATTTATAGGTAGTTTTGAAAACTTCAGTCCTTATAATTTCACTGTTATTTATCCAAAGTCCTCAATATCCAAGCTACAGTATATTATTAAGACTTTATGTAACATGTAATTTGAACTAATCATCTTGTGTCAAAGGTAGAAAAAACAACACTACAAGTTCCATTTTTTGTAGCAAATGATATTCTGATTTTTGTAAACATAGGTTTCTGAAATTCTATGATCCCAGGCCTGCCGAAGTCACTGCTGGATATTTTGAAGGGGGTAAAAGTGCTTCACATTTTGGAAAGGTTCCTAAATTCAACTTCATGGTACACTTATGTGAGATTTTCACCTTGAACAAAGGTTTGTCTGGATACTTCATTAATATCAGAAAGATAACGTATATAAAATTTGTAACAAGATTTATCTTACTATATATTTTAGAAATGTGTGTGTGTCCATCTGACTGTAAGTCTATTTGTTCAAGAACTCCTCCTAAATGTTAAGAGCTAGGACCACCAAGTTCAGTATGCAGCTTCCTCTTATAACTTACAGCAAGGCAAGCATTTGCTTGTGCCAGAACAACAGAACGTGCCTGAAATTTGATTGTTTCTCATAAAGAGAGGCGGGGCTGGTGAGATGGAAAGTTATACTATAGAATGACCACAGGGATGCTGCAAAGGGGAACAGCTATAACTCCACTGGGCCAGCATGGGGCATGATGGAGAAAGGGACAGCTATCTATCATATATTTCAGAGAGTTTGGTTTTGTGTCTGATAGAGGAAGCAGTGCAGGGCGTAGGGGTAGGTGGCACCGTGGAGACGGTGCTGGGGGCGGGGGTGGCCCCAGACAGAAGACATGCACCCTCTCCCAGTTGTGCCACTGCAGCTGTAGCGGACATAAACAGGCATTTCTCACCTGGCCCCATGATGCTGTGATTAGAGAGGGCTGGGGTTGTGCTCTTTCCCTGTGGCAGCCTGCGTATAGTACCCCTCATCCTCAGTTCCACCCCAAACAATGATTTAAATGAAGAAAAACAAAATTTGAGTTAAGGTTCTGAGCAATGCTGGGTAAGTCTCAGAGTACCAAATAAAAACAAAAAGCAGTTTAAATGCTACAATAGTATACACAGCCATATTAAAAATATGTTATCAGCTGGTATTGTGGAACATACCTCAGCCTATGTGACTATACCTCAGATGGTAGATGCATATGAGCTTCTTGAATGTATAGGGAAGTTCAGAGTGTCTGATATAGTTTGAAAGGTCTCTCTGAGACCAACAGGACACACCACAATACTCCAGCCACGTTTCTTATGGTCATTTTATTTATAAACAAAAAGCACTAGCGATCAGAGCTGCCACAGTGCCTCAGAGTAATTCCTGTTCATCTTTACAGTCCATTCATCATGCTAGCTATTTCCACAGCTCAGTGGTTCACTGCACAACACAATCCCTCAGTATTGGATCTCAGTGGTTTAACATTAGGATAATATTTCTATGTAGATTATTAATGAAAATCAATCCCAACTTACTAAATTTTGTGGACTACAACTATCTTGAGTGCTTATGGATGCAATGCAAACCCCATTCAAGAATGAAAATACTCCCATGGGATTTAGATCAGCCCGTGTTTCTTTTAAGCTGTATACTTGTGCAGCCACTCTTAGAAAAAACTCTGTCACCATTTATTAATTCTCTCTAATAACCAAATTTTCTACCAAAGCTCTCTTCATGAAGTAACTTTTTTTCTGTTTTAAGCACCCACACTGAATTTTGTAATCCTACTCTCTCCCAAAATCTCCATCCTGACTTTGTTTCCTCTTTGTCAGATATTCTTTGCCCATAGCCCCAGATTAATAAGATGTTTGGTAAGAGAAACTTCTGCATTATCAGTCATGTGAAACACCTCACTGCTAACTCACTAAACTGTCCCTTGAGTAAGAATATCCTATCACATCATGTGAGTCAGCTGTCTATAGATAGATGTGGTTAAGCTTTTTTTATTTATATAAATGTAAAGATAAATGTGTCTGATAATGTAGCATTTCAATGGTTATTTAAACAGTAATACTATATTTTTCTTATTTGCTATGTAAGACACCTATAAAACCACCTATGACACCACACACACACACACACACACACACACACACTTTAAAAATGTGGCAATTTTGTATATTACGACAGCAATTCTGGCAAGAAACAAAACTGCTTATGAGTATGAATCTCTTGTGGATTTCTAAACTAAGTATATTTGAAAATGCTATAATTAAAAAGGCAACTGTTTTTAACAGGTTTTTTTCCCTGTGAAGTATATACATGTCAACTCCATCGTAGTTATAAGGGATGTTATATATCAATTAATTAACTAATTGAATAGTTGATGAGAGTTCCATCAACTATTCGATTAGTCGCTAAGGACTAGCACATGTTCCACCTCTGAAATGTGCATTTCAAAGATCCATTTATGCATTTCAAAGTTTCAAACACCATGTGGAGCCTGGGCCAGCAGGGAGCTCCACATGGCATTTTAGTTCTGCTGGGGCTTTTTGTACATTTCAAAGAGGAAGCACCACCGCTGTGCCCCTGCCCCAGCCCACAGAGCTGGTGCAGGGTAGAACCGGCTTTAAAGCTAGCTTCCACCACCACTCCCTCCCTCCTGTCCCCCAGCTGCCTCTTTGTGATAGAGGCAGCAAGAGCGGGGAAGCGACTAGTTGACTAATGTGTTGACTATCCGATAAGCTTTTGCTTATCTGATAGTCGACTAGTCGCTTACAGCACACTTGGTACTGAATGCTATAACCACTAGGGATGTATGTGCTAGGGACGTTAAATACTGGTTAATTGAATAGTTAATTAACCTCATGAATTCTTATCGATTACTCAATCATTCTATAGTCCCTGGGCGTGAAACTAGCAGCCAGTGCGCTCCAGCCCCGCTCCAGAGGAGCCCCTTGCCACTCCACGCTGCTGATTCTGTATCAGAGGCAGCAGTGCAGGGTGCCAGGTGGGAGATGATCTGTGAAGGGAGTCAGTTTAAAAACTAGCTGCCCTTGTGCACAGGCTCTCTGTCGCCCCACACTGCTGCCTCCGATACAGAGGCAGCAATGCAGGGTGGCAGCAGCCCCGTCTGAGGAAGGTTCTGAGCTTCTGAACCCAGCGCAAGGAACTGAGCTGGGCTGTCTGCCTGCCCACCTCCTAATATACTTTAAATGCAGAGTTGCAGCAGAGGTACAAGCCGGGACTGAGCCGAGTGGCTAGCCAGCCTGCTAAAAACTTTACTGGTGGGGGACAGGGGGAAAAATGTGTGTAGTCTATAGTATTAACCTATATGCTTTTTCTTATTGGTTAATCAACTACATTATTACATCCCTAGTATGTGCGCACAAATCTTAAACTCTTGTCTCTAACTTTTGGCTTAAACACTAGGGATGTTAGAATGTAACTGACTAATTGTTTAACCGATAAGCTGATCATACTAGAAGATTTATCTGGAATTGCTTGGGTCCTTAAGTCAAATGAGTTTTATTTTTTTCTTCAATTAAATCATTGTTCTCAGGTGAAGCTGGAGATGTGGAGTTCCATGGGTAGTGCGTAACAGACAAGGGATGGCATTGCCTTCCCAAAACTGCCTGGCTCTTCAGCCACCCAGGAGGGCTGGGGCCATGGCATGGCAGCTCAGCCCTCCAGCTAGCTAGGAATGATCAGGCTACAGCATGGCTGCCCCAAGTCACCAGGTGCTCTGACCACCTAGGAAAGGTGGAGCCATGCCACCCACTGGAATGGAGGACAGTGAGGAGCCTGGAGATGTTCAGGCTAGACTTGGCTCCATGGTGAGGGCAGGGCCGGATTAAGGGGAGGGCTAGCCGGGCAGCTGCCCGGGGTGTCAACCTATGCCGGGTGCCTGATGGCAACTGTAAGGCGCGCTGCACTGCAATTAGGCACCGCGTGGCGCCCCTTAGAGCTGCCATCAGGCACTGCTCGCCTAGGGGTTGCACGGCACCTGATGTACGTCTAAGGGTACGTCTAGACTACATGCCTCTGTCGCCAGAGGCATGTAGATTAGGCTACCAGACATAGGAAAATGAAGCGGCGATTTAAATAATCGCCGCTTCATTTAAATTTACATGGTTGCCGCGCTGAGCCAACAAACAGCTGATCAGCTGTTTGTCGGCTCAGCGCGATAGTCTGGACGCGTGGGTGGCGACATCAAAGGTATTTGTCGACCACCCAGGTATGCCTCCTTGGATGAGGTATACCTGGGTGGTCGACAAATACCTTTGATGTCGACACCCGCGCGTCCAGACTATCGCGCTGAGCCGACAAACAGCTAATCAGCTGTTTGTTGGCTCAGCGCGGCAGCCATGTAAATTTAAATGAAGCGGCGATTATTTAAATCGCCGCTTCATTTTCCTATGTCTGGTAGCCTAATCTACATGCCTCTGGCGACAGAGGCATATAGTCTAGACATACCCTAAGGGGCACAGTGTGCCGGGGGGCAGGGCCGTGCGTGCACTGTGTGCCCGGGGGTGGAGCCATGCATGTGTTGCGCGCCCGGGGCGGAGCTGCGCATGCGTCATGCGCCTGCTGCCCGGGGCACAGGAATGGCTTGAGCTGGCCCTGGGTGAGGGCAGGCAGTTGCTGAAAAGAGGGCTGGGGCTTGTCTTCTTCAGCTGGCCCTTCACTCACCGCCCAGGAAGGGTTCATTATGCAAGCTACCCGGGGAAGAGAGCACAACCCCAGCTCTCTAGTCTGAGGGTATTCTAAGTTAGAATCCACATGCATCTGCACTGACATTGCACTTTAAATGCACTACTGAATTTCAGATTCTTCCCACTGATGCCAGTGTAATTCACAGTCCTAGCAGTTGCTGACTATTGTCTCTGGGGTTCTTTTCCCTGTCTCCATATTTGTCTTTAAGACATATGTATTATACAGAAAGATTAAATGAGGATGGGAGGTAGCCTGATACAACATAATTTATTAGCATCAGTGACAGATGCACAGAAATAATAAGCTCACTTTGGGACCACTTTCCCTTCCAGACACAACGTTTGAAATCCACATGGGGACTCCCTGGGCTGCTCTGGGCTCCAAGTGGGCACTTTCATTTCAAGATTGAAACGCCGCTGAGTCCCATGCTGAGTCCCAGGCTCCATGCAGCACTTCCACTTTAAAATGTCGAAGAGCCCCAGTTGCAAAGTTGGAATGCCGTCGCTGTGCCCTGCCCCCTCCCATTTAAGCCGGCCCTCCCCAGCACCTCTACCTCTCCCCCCTACACCTTGCTGCCTCTTTCTAATAGAGGCAGCAAGGGCGGGGGCGGGGGATTGACTAGTTGACTAGGGTGTCGACTATGTGATAAGCTTTTGCTTATTCGATAGTCAACTGGTTGCTTACATCCCTAGTTCTAAGATCTTTGCCTGAACCAGACAACTGCATACAAGCTTTATCTTCACTTAGGCTTTGTCTCCACTTAAGGTAAACCTGGTGAAAAAGGGACCCTGATGGCTCTGGTCAGACCACTGACTGGGCTGTTGACGGTCCAATTAGCAGTACCATGCAGTGGGGCTGGCAGGGTCCCTGTTAGTATCCACCTTGCTGGGCTCCTGGGAAGTAGTGGCACATTCCCACCCTGCTGCTATGCACAGGGGCAGCTAGAGGGCTATATGCATGCCGTCCTGCCCCAAGCTCTGCTCGTGCAGCTCCCATTGGCTGGGAACCACAGCCAATGGAAGTTGTGGAAGGTGGTGCTGTGGACGGGGCAGCGTGCAGAGCCACCTGGGCACTCCTCCACATAAGAGCCGGAGGGAGCACAAGCAACTGCTACTGAGAGCTGCTTGAGGTAAACACTGCCCCAAGCCTACACAAGCACACCCTGCAGCATCCCAACCCACTACCCCAGCTCTGATCTCTTTCCTGCCCTCTGAATCACTCCGTCTCAGCTGAAAGCACCTTTCTGCCCTCCAAATCCCTCATCTTCAGCTTCTCCCCAGAATACATTCCCGCCCAGCCAGAGCCCTCACCCCCCCCACACCCAACCCCTTCCAGCCTGCCAGCCCTTCTGTCCTTCAAACCCCTCAGTCCTCCTAGCAGAGAGCACCCTCCTCTACCCCAAACCCTTCATCCCCAGCTCAGAGACTGCACCCAAGAAACAGCCTTCACCTCCCACATCTCAACTCCTCAGCCCCATCCCAAAGTTCCCTCCTGCACCTCTAACTCTCATTCCCGGCCCCACACCTGAGCCTGCACCCTCTGCTGGAACCTTTATCCCCACACACACTCCAACCCCCTGCCACAGACTGGAACTCCCTCCTGCACCCTGAACCCCTCATTTCTGGGCCTCCCTCAGAACCCCTGCCCCAGACCCAGAACCTCTTCCCACACAGCAACCACCTGCCTTAGCCTAGAGCTCTCTTCCATGCTCCAAACCACTTGGATCCACCCCTACCCTGCACCCAAACCTATCATCCCTTACCTCACCCCAGGAGCCTGCAACCGCAGCTGGAGCCCTCAACCCCTCTCAAAGCCCCCTGCATCAGCCTCCACTGCCCCCTCTCACTCTGAACCACTCATTTCTGGCTAACCCCTGGAGCCCTCATCCCATCCTCCATCCTGTCTCTCTCAGTTAGCCTAATGAAAATGAGCAAGCGAGGGTGGGGAGAGTGAGTAATGGAGAAAAAGGTGCAGATGGCATGAACAAGAGGCAAGGGTTAAGGTTTTGTGTAAAATCACTTCAGGATAACTGAAATTCATTGTCTCTGCCAGAGGCATAGTCCATTTGTGGTCCTATGCAGAAACACTTTTGCCTCCCTCCTGCACAGAACACACAGTAAAGGGGGTCACTTTGAGCAGCTCAGGGCCCAAAGTAGTTGGCTTGTGGGCTTATGCCTAGTGATGGCACTGGTCTCCACTTGGATTATACAGAGGGACAGCTGTTAGCATTAGTTAGTTAAGTCAATTTTTTTTTGGTACATCAAAAGATGTAGCCACAGGGCTTGTCTTCACTGCAACTGTTAGCTCAGATCAGTACACTTGAGTCATTCCATTCCAGACAGGCTAGCTCAAGTGAACAGTAATAGAGATGTAGCCGTGTTAGTCTGATCTTGCTGAAACAAAAGAGAGAGGACTAAAAGCAGCCAGCACTGGGAAACAACAGCCAGGCTACAGACTGAATTAGTAGTTGAGGATTTGTTGCAATTCAGGCTGCTGTATCCCCACTACATTACCAGCTTGATCATCAGCTGCACTCAAGCTTTGACCTACACCTGGGTGGCCAGCCTACTGGAGCTTAGGGCACCAGGAAAGCCAGAGATTTGCATGTGTGGAAAAAGTCTGGATTAGGGGGCAAAGCTCAAAACTATAAGAAGCAGTAAGCAATGAGAGTATCATGCAGCAAAGACAAGTACACGGAGTAACCCCCATATATCAGTAGGTCTTGCTCCAGCACAAAAAGCAACAGATGAGATTGTTTGCCTTGTCATAATGTCAAGCCAACAAAACAATCAGTGAATTCTGACCTTCCTTTTGTTTTGCCTCAAAGGTTAGAATTGTGAGTTTCAATGATAAGTGATTGTGAGCTCTGCCTTTGCAGATACTCAGAGCACTGAAAGATAGAGGAACCTCTGCAGAATACTTTTTAAACAAATAGATCAAGACAGCTGTCAGGATTCACACCCCCTTTAAGGGTACAGTCTCTTCTCATCTGTCAAAGAAGGTCATAGACAAACACAGGTACCCTACATGAACACTTAGAGCCTTCAAACAGCATGACTAGAACGGAGGAGGGGAGAGAGCAATCAAGCACAGTAGCAATTTGATTTTAGAGAGTTTGGACATTTCTATCAAAACCATGATAGTTTTGATAATTATCCTTTTAGAAAGCTTCAAGAATCCAATCACAGTAGAGAAGCCAGAGAATAATCTTGTCTTTTTAGCTAGCAGACTATTTTTTACCTCAGATCAAGGACACTGCATATCCTCTCCCTTCAGTGAGCACTTGGAGGAAGTTGACTCTCCCTTCCACATAAACGTTTTGTGGATTTTTCTCTAAGATCTCTCCTGAACTGATGAGTATCTGGTGGTTAAGTATTTATATAAAATGTTTACTATACCACTTTTCTAATCATTATACCATATTACATACACTTGCAATATTGCATTGCCTTTGAAATCTGCTAACACAGAATACCTTTTTAAAAAGGGAAAACTAAACCAAACAAGTGCTATTTTTCGTTCCTATTTAGCTCAGATATCAACTGCAGGCTACTCCTTCCAGAAGTAGCTAAAGACAGCCCTTATAGCAGACTGACAGTGTCCTGTAATTGCATACGAATTTTTCATTGTTCTGTTAAAGCTTTAATTGATGATTCCTCTATGCACCTCCTGGAAAATGATTTTCTGACAAAATTCTTTTTTAAATAACATCCTTTCTGAATCAAGTCATTCAACATATATAGGAAAGGAACATGAACAACATGTACATCTAAGTCAGTGTGTCCAAATCAGCCTCACTGCACAAACCATGATAAGCAGAACAGATACCATGTACAGGTACTGAAATAACTCCACAGGAGCCGTTGTAACATAGCATGCCAAAATACAAATGCATGTTATAACGTGCATATCTGACATGATGGGGCTGAAACACCATCAAGCATGCTTACCAGAAAATGCAATATTCAATGACCAAATAGAGTGACTTGTATCATTGCCTTGAGACCCGGACAAAGAAAATCCTTCATACCCAGATCTTCCCTTCATCAGGGCTAAGTAAAGGCTATCTTCAGCCATACTTCTTCCAATGTGGCCCTCCCCTATTAGAATTAATAATAAACACGACCACTGCTTTGGGGCCTTCCTTATGGAGGTACTTGCTAGGGAGCCCAGTATCACTCCTTTTGAATCAACCCGGGGCTTTCCTGCTTCCAAAGGTGACTTTGGCTAACAGGGACCCCATCTGGTGTTAAATGGCTCAGATTAGAAATTCAGTGAGGTTCCTGTGAGAAATACTGAGGTACTAGTATTTAGGGATGTTACATTTTGATTGACTAATCGAATAGTCGATGCAATTTGATAAGGGCACCTCCGCCTTTGAAGTGTAGAAACAGCCCCAGGGGGTGTTGCAACACTTCAAAGGCGAAAGAGCTGGGGGGAGCATGGGGTCAATGGGGCAGTCTCCCACTGGCCCCGTGCTCCCCACGGCATTTCCAAGTGGCACCACCCCATGGAGCCGAGAATCAGCTGAGGATTCCCCAGCTGACTCCTGGCTCGGTGTGGCACTGCCACTTTGAAACACTGCAGGGAGCCCGGCCTCAGGCTCATCACGGCATTTCAAAGTGGTGGTGCTCTGGCCCCAGGCTCCACATGGTGCTGCCGCTTTGAAGCACCGTCTCCTCTTCCCCCCCCCCTTGCTGCCTCTTTCTGAGACAGCGCTGGGGGGGGGGGGGGAGAGGGAGACGACTATTGTGTTGACTACTCGTTCACATCCCTACTAGTATTTTTGTCGTCCTTTCTAATAACATGTATATGAAGATTAATTCTAATCAACATTTCTTATGAACTCAGAAGTCACACACCCCTAAAAAGGATCTCAGAGGAGAAAAAAAAATGACAGCTGCAAACACACAAGCAAAAAGGTAAGACCTCTAAAAGATAGATCTAATTTATAACCATGATTTTTACCACGTAGGCAGGGGAGGGCAGCCTTTTTTGCACTGTGGGCCACTGACCCACAGCAAAAATCAGTCGGGGTTGCACACAACTGAGAAGCAAAAAATAAAAAAAAATGAACAACTCATGTGGCCCCTGACAGAGAAGAAAGACACTTCCCACATTCCTCTCCCACACCAGAGCTGGGGTGCACAGGCAAGTAAATTGTGTGCTTCAGCCCTGGCAGGGGTGAGGAAACTGGAATGCCAGCATGGGCTCCCAGGCCATTGGTTCCCCACCCCTGACCAAAGGGTATGTCTATACTGCATCTAGCAGTCTGCTTTACAGCCCAGATAAGACTCTACTCGAGTTAGTGTGCTAAAAATAGTTCTGTGGTCCTCACAGCATGGGCAGTAGCTTGTGTCCAAGCTCAAAGGGCTAGCCTGAGCCACCAGCCACACCACTAATTTTTAGTGCACTAGCTTGAGGGAAGCTAGCACGAGTCTGTCTATCCAAGCAAGGAGGCAGGCTCCCATCTGAGGTTTAGACATAAGAACAGCTGGTGTGTTAGGCTAACTACCATGAAAATTTAGCAACCCAACAAAATATATATTTGCCTGTCCTCTATGACAATTAACACCAAGGAATTAATTAATTTACTTGCCAGCCAGGTACAAACAAAGCCTAACCAAACAAAAAACCTCACTGTCGGTAGAATTTAAGATAGTTATAAACAGTCCATGCTAAAAGCACAACATATTCAGATGGGGAACCATACAAAATGAGAACACAAGCTCCTAACAATATATATTAAAATATAAAAGCTACTTCACTGCATCAGTGGTATTATAAAGGTCTGGTACTTCACTCCCCATCCTCTGAAATAAGAATTAGCACAAGTCATAAAAGCTGAACCACAAAAACACTTCTGTATTTACAGATCATAATTTTTGTGCTTTTTTTGACAGTTACATCATGATTTAAGGGCATATCAGCTCCCTTCAAGAAATGTGACACATTGTTTGGATTTTTTTTTATTTAAATCTATGGTTTTCCCTAAACTTTGAGATTTCAGACAATGACCAACAAAAGACAGACAAAAAACAGCACTGAAAAGATATTTAATTAAATCTAAGAAATATAGAGTGACTTAATTCTTAAAAGCAGTGCTGTTTGTACAAACATCAGCTGACAGCTTCCTGAGGAGTACACTGAAAGAAACTTGATGAGAGTCACTTTGGCTCAAACCATGAACAAAACAACTCACGTTTTTCTTATAATGTTGGCTCTAATCATGCTCTCCTCTCCCTCACTTTTTACACACTTTAGAGACACATTGAAGGAATTGAAGTTAGACACTTTTTCTAAGCTTTGACAATTTTAGACTCTGATCCATAATCTTATCAGCACAAAGAAGCCACCAATGTCAGTGGGGTTTTACACACCTGGTGTGGTCTGCCCACATGGGTCAGTCAGACTGGATTGCTCTCAAAAGTATTCGTGAAGGTAAAATTCCTTTCATTCCCCATAACGATTTTGGCAGATTCCATTTTGCATTTTTGCAAGAAAAGCGATTTTCATACACAAAGGCGATCCCCCATTTTAAAGAAAAAAAAACTTACATAAACAAATTGGGGATTCATAAAAAAATAAATGTCAGAATTCAAACCACCATGGCAAATGTGTTCCTTGCTGCACTGAATCTGTTGTGTTTAAGACATACAATATTATAATTCTGTAGTTAGATATGTATAATTAAGTACAACTAAAATATTTGGTAATTTTGCATGCTGAGAGACTAAAATTTAATTGAAATATGAAAATTAAAATTAAAATTTAAGTAAAAAATTTGGCCTTACTCTTTCCTAACATTTGAAACAATATTTATGAAAAAATGCAACCAAATGTGTTTTTATTTTACATGCATAATACAAAAAATTAAATTACCTTATGAAACACAGTATCAAAGAGTTTTAGTGAAACATTTCCTGAGTTAATGCTCAAAATAGCTTTCAGGAAAAGGCTGTGGTCAAGCCATATAAATGAGTGTTTCATTAATTCTCATTTCATATCTGACTTTCAGCTCCACATTTATGATATGGTAATCTTCTGCATTAAGTTGGGAGATGTGATTTACGAAGTACACCACTGTTGGTAAGTTTGAAACAGGAAGAGTCTGTGTGGAAAAGAAAACATACTTTGGCAATAAGGAACTCTCCTTTGTCCTTCTCTTAAACATGACTAAGATGAATGCATGTAGAAAGAATGCTCAAATGAAGACAGTGAAAATCAAGGGGATATGGCTTAGAACAAAAGAGGGGAAGACTGCTTATGTTATTTTTCACGAGATCAAGTGTCCCAAACCGTAAAATTAAAAAGGTCTAACAAGGAATCCAAGAGGCAGTTTTATACTTAAATAGAAAAAAAAATACTAAACAGACCTAAATGGGATACCTTTTCATTTACTTCCTTGTTTGCCACTCTGAAGAGCTCTGAGTGAAAAGATGGTGCAATGATTTTGCAGTTGTTGCCAAAAATCAGACCTTAACACCATCTGCACGGTAGAATTTAGAGTTTTCCTACATCTGTTTATAATTAATTTTAAGGAGTGTCAAATATTTTTGAACAAACCTCTTAGTTATAGCCTGTTGACTTGAAAGAATTTTACAGTGTTGAAACTGATCCCAATTTAAGGATCAATTACTAGACAGGTCAAACAGAACTCTGCAACTGAGATCGTTAACTTGGAGGTCAGAACCATATTGCCTTTCCAGTACTGCTAATATGGGTAGGGAAATCCAGTTATAGAAAAGGATGAGAATCATTCATCTGGGGTCATGCAGGCTGTTAGTGTATTGTAAGCTGTCTGAGGCAAGAGTGGTATCTAACTGTATTTGTATAACACTGGGATCTTTATAGCCAACAACTAAAAAATTTCATAATTAGCATTACAGGCTTTTAAAAATATATTTTGATTATTGTATAAAGAATACAAAATTTCAGCATAGCTCTGCTTATATTGCACAGATCTGAGATTCTGCCCATTTTGCCTGCTCTGACCAGATTCCTAAGAAAATGTAAATCACATTCAGTAAAAGTCTGCAGTAGGCAAGAATATCATAATACACATCAAGATTAGGATACAGTATCCACACAGCAGATTTTTTTTAAAGATAATTGGTTTTGCAATGCAAAACGCAACATGTTAGAACAGCATTGTTGTGTATCCTGCTCATTTTTTTCCAGTGTTTAGAGTGCAGTAGATGTTGCTAAGGTAGGAGATGAAAATATATGCAAAACATAAAAAGGGCTGGGGTGTGTGTCTACTAACTCATCACTTATTCTGATTGGGGTCTTCAAAAAAATCTCCTGGGGTGAAAAAATGTTAAGATCAATTTATTTAAAGTTGTGTTTTCCTTTATACTGAAGGCAATACAATCTCACGTGGAGCCAGCACCACGCGTCAAACTTGACAGAGCCAATGCTTTGGGTTGACAAAATGTCATAGGAAAATGGACAGGAATATCCTTGTAGCACTTTAGAAGACCAACTAAAATAGCAACAATTTAGCAACTGTGCCATCTACAAAAGCAATCTATGGGTAGAAAGTGACACTGCTGGATGGTACAACAGTTAGCTTTATTTAGAACAAGAGCAACCCATATGGTGAAGTGAATATGCACTAAAATAGCTTTTCTCTGAATGTAGACACAGGATTTGTCACGTGCAACCTTGAGTATCCAAGCTGTGGTTAGTATGGCCAATTTCCCTAGTCTAGACAAGACCAAGATGTACAGGAGCACACAGAAAGCACTCAGAGTAGCAGAAGGAATCTTCCAGAAGCAGCAGACACTAACTGATATTTGATACCCAATACATTTCATTCATACAGCTACACAGACACAAATATACTATCCCAATATGTAGTTAAAAGATATTAGCAAGAATTGTTTATTTGCAATACAATTTGAGAAACTGAAAAACTTTTACTTCCTTTCCTATTGTGTCAAAACTACTTCCTTCTTTCTTGACAAGCCTAAATCTCCTTGTATTTCCCAACTGTTGCACTCATTAGGATCACCAATGATGTCACCACAGTTCTTGACAGCAGCATGATAAAAATATTCAAGGTAGAACTTTTGTATTACAATTAATTTAAGGATTTGAAAATTTTAATTTCACACACACTGGAACAAAAAGTAAAATATTTCAATTACTTTCCAGGGACAGGCTGTGTGTCAAAATGGCTCAGGGCAGGTCTACACTAGAAATGCTATTTTGGCACCACCATAGCACATCTGGTGAAGACACTATGCTGACAGGAGAACACTCTGGCGTTACCCACCTCTACTAGAGACTGAAACTACAGCCACGTCTATACTAGACCCATAATATTGGCTTACAATACGCAACTCATGCTACATAAATAATGTAGCTGGAGTTGACATACCTTAAAGCCAAGCTTGGCACCATCTTCACAATAGGAAATTGAAGGGAGCAAATACTCTCATTGGCTTCCCTTATTCTTGATGAATGTGATGAGTACTGGTCCTAAACAGACGTGCCTTCAGCGTTGGATTTAGCAGGTCTTAACTAGACCCACTACATCAAACACCAGAAGATTGATCTCGGGCACATAAGTATAAATGTGGTCTATGTCAGCAGGAGAGCATCTCCTGTCAACATAGCACCTATGTGGACAGTGCTTAGGTTGCTGAAACTTGCATTGCTTGGGAGGTGTGTGTCTCACACCCCTGAGCAACGTACTTTAGAGTCACCTAGGTGGTAGTGCAGATGTGCCGTTAGATTGAAAAACATGAACTTTGGGGGGGGGGGTAAATGTGTGTGGAGAGAGGTGTTCTGTCTTTTTCTTTAAGTGTGGAAGAGCGATGATTTAAAAATATTTTAAATGACGGGGTCATTTCATATAAAATTGTCAGTAGGTTAAATTATAGCCCTAAAGTACTTGACAGCGTTCCTTTATATTATGGAAAACAAGCCTATAGGGAAAGTAAAGAAAACTGACAAGGATTTGTATCAGGAGTCCACCTGTCTGCTTAAAATGCCTTTCATAAGGAACATCCCACAAAGTGTTTTAAAATAACTCTTCAGACAGAGCACAAATGCATGTGACATAGAAGAATAACTAGATCCAAGCATATGTCCCCAAAGAGGGAATCTATGGCTGAGAAGCAAAATCCCAGAATTCTGTACAAGCCTCATTCCTATATGCTAATATTTTACAGAGACTAATCATGCTGAGCCATGTTCCCTCTAATTTTTTCCAAACACATATGTAATAAATTTTGTTATGTGCACCAAGACATGTGCTGATGTGCACCACCACTACAAATACATGCTGCCAGCTGTGGGTGCTCTGCCAGTCAGCTGGGTAGCACCTAGATCTTTCCTGAATGGGTGCCTAAGCACTCAGCTTACAGGGAATACTGGTGCTGAGTGTTATGAGTGAGTAGTAAGAGTGTCTCGTTGATCTTCATGCTGGTCTCTAATTTTATAAGTAGCTAATTTTATATATATTTCATTATCAAATGTAACACATTTTTCATAAAAAAAAATCAAACTGTCAGTATGGTGACATGGACCTTCTGTATAGTAGCACAGAACAGCACTGACTAGTCTCCATTCTCCATCCATGGAGAATGGGGCTATAGACTTCAGCTCTGCTGCTCCATTCTTAGTTTCAGCGCCGTAGGGGATGCCCGGGCTTGAGGCTCTGCTGCCAACTTCAGCTGGATGGGAGAGGGCGACATTGGGCTCGGGGCTTTAGGGATGGGCGGGGAGAACTGGGGCTGAAACCAGAGCTCCCTTTGTAGCTAAAGCCCCAAGGCTTGACATGCCCTGTGAGGCTGAAACTGGGAGCAGAGCCTAAAACCCTGGCGACCCCCTAGGGTTTCCAGGTTCTGTTTTTTTACCACAAAGTCCAGTCGAAAAGGGAACAGACATTAAAAGTCAGTTTACAGTAGACAGAGAAGTGAAGTCACTTGGGCCAGATCTTTGAGAACACAGTTGGTCATCCTATACCCTTTGCGATACTGAAACTGAGAGCAGAGCAGTGGGGCTGAAGCTCCAAGCCACAGTACTCCTTGCACCTCCGTGGCCTCCCCCCCAATCTAAAACCCTGAGCGCGGGTGTTCCTGTGGGGCAGAAGCCCCAAATCCCATCCCCACCCAGAGCCCTGACTTCCACCACTATGGCTGCAGCCCCAAGCCCCTATTGCTGAAGCCCTGAGCTAGAGCCCTGAGGCAGTAGTGTTTTTGCAGAATGAATGGGCTAAAGTTTTTTATTTATTTTTGCCTGAGCTGTTGCCTGATAACTTCTAGCTCCAGGTGGTGTCTGATTGACTGGTAAGTCTGTAATTCTGGTGTTCATATCTCTGAAGTTCTACTGCATAGCATTTTCCTTGGTTTTACAACAGGAGAAGCATCTTTCAGAGTTCAGCAAACAAGAAATCTCAGATATCTTAAATGTCTTTAAAAAGGCTGTTCTAAAAAGCCAAATTTAAAAGTCCTCCTAATAAAGAGTTTAGCACACACCCTGTGAAACTGCTTATGAGACATTATCCTATACAGACATTTTTTCAGGGAAGCAGGCTTTTCCCCATCTCTGATAGTATCTATTCATAAAAGCGGGCCACCAAATTAACATTTATCTTTGGGTCCAATCCTGCAGCCCTCACTGGTGCTATGTAAGTCCCTATTGATCATCACGAGAGTAGTCCATACAGGCTATTTAGTTCAAGAAATGGTTGCAAAATTAAGCCCAGAGTGAAAAAACAAACATACCAAAGACGGAGTTTAACCACAAAGACAGATTTCAAACCTCAAGCAATCACTATTTAGCATACCATGTTCTGGAAAAGTTTCCATGAAGAAAGCATCTAACTTACGAATCAGACAATAACCCACAGTTTTAAAATTCTTCCTCGGTCCTGCTTATTAGCTCTATTTTCATTTATTTACACTTAAGCATACTTTATGGTTTTCCAAATAATAATTCTAAATCAGGTCATTGGAAAAAATGAAAGAGAAAGTATACAGTTATACTCATTCAGAGCTCTGAATGTATCTCAAAGAAAAATCCTCTTACTAGGCTGTATCAGCAAACAATGCAATAAGAAATTATGCTAACAATTACAGGCAACAGAACATTCAGTGAAAATCAATTAGCAATCATGTATAGCTGCAAAAACTCAGGAAAAATTGCCAATATATTTAGGAAACAGGTCATTAACCCATGAAAAGCTGGAGGAGCAGAGAAACTGAGCCTGAAGTACAAGACAGTAGCTTAGCAAATGCAAGTACTGTAATATTACTAAAAAAGGAGGTCCCAAAGATTCAGGAAAGTTTAAGTCTATTTGCTTTCTGTCATCTCATACGCTGTGAGTTATGCTGAGTTCTCCTTTGCATCTTTAGTTTGTTTAGTCTGTTGGCAAAATTTTCACTCAATTTCAGTTTGTTTCCATTCAAGTGTTTGCCCTCTTTTTGAGGAAAAAAGTTTACTATAAAAAGGAGAAAGAAAAATATTTATGATTTTTGTCATTCATTGAGAAAAATACAATACTATTACTGTGAAGTAATTGAGCTGTAGTTACACATCTCTTTCAGTAGTGTCAAAAGAAATATTATAATGTTACTTCGGACTCGCATAAAAAGCATTAGCTTTTAGTAATGCTTCTTGTTTATGCTGTCTCTTGCTAAATTATAATAATTTAAACTTGGCATGAACATAGAAATGCACTTTCTGTCCCTCCCCTTCCTAGCCACCATTATATTTTAATTAGAAACAAAATGAACTAGCTTAACCCCCCCACCCCCCAAAAAAGCTAGTGCATCCCTTTTCTTTTAGGGATGTTAAAATGGTTATTCGTTTAACTGTTTTAAATCCAGGCTCTCTGCCCAGTCCCATCTCTGATCCAACTGAGGCTCCCTGTGGTCACCAGAGAGGGAGTAACCATTAAGCATACAATTAAGGCTCATGCCCTCCTTGGTGGACACAGAGAAATGTTTGGGAGAAGAGTGTGTGGGGCCAGCCCCACAGTGCAATCTGGGGTAGAGAAGGAACACCACCAAGGCCTGCTCTACCTTCAGCTCAGCTCTGTCCCCATCCCATATCTACTTAGGGTTGCTAAGTCCAATTTTGTGAGACTGCCAGCGAAGTTAGTAACCCTGGCTCCACTCTGCCACCAGCTCAGCTTCAACACCAGCTCCACTTTGTTCCTTACTCAAGCCTCATCCAGCTCCACCTCTGGCCCTAGCTCCTCCCCATCCACACTTCAGCCCATAGTTCTCCTCAGTCCAAGTGCCTTTGCAGACATAACTGTGCAGTAACAGGGAGGAGGAAGGCGAATAGATGTAAATACTGTTGGGGGGGAAGTGCAGGAAGAAAAGTTTGGGAACCACAGTTTGAAGATTTTAGGCCATCCTCTAGAGCAGGAGTTCTCAAACTTTGTGATACCACGACCCCGCCCCCCCCAAGTTGCTCGGGACCTCCAGTTTGAGAAACGCAGCTCTAAAACACCATAAATTGGATGCTGTTGCAAGGTCAGGATTAAATGGACCTGTGGTCTATTCAGATACATCAAATCTCGTGTTCCAGTGGCTACACTGGTTACATGCTTTAATAGTAATGTTTCAGGTACAGGATTTTCAACCTACAGGCTGTGCTTCTAAATACAAGGTATTTGCACTGCCATTTTAAACTACAACAAAGATTACTGCTCAAAAACTTCACATTCCAGGCTATGGACATTTTAAGAAATGTGGCCTTACAGAAACAGGGCAAGTTCAAGTGCAACAAAATAGGTTTATATTACCCAGGGAACCAGCTGCTTCGAAGTGTTACTCTGCTTCCTTTTTCAAAGTCTTTAACTATTCATGAATACTGCAGAAGGTTTAAGTTATGATGAAATACAAAAGTCTTCTGAGCTACAAATTGTTACTAGATTGACCCTGGTTCTCATTTGACATCTAAAAGAAAGCTGTGCCAAGACAGAAGCAAGCACTTTACTCGAGGAAACAACAACCATACAAAAACTGTACACAGTTTAAGACCAATGCATGTGGGTAAATGTATAAAATGTCACACTCAACCTTATGAAGCTTAATGAGACTACAGGCAGTCCCCGGGTTACGTACAAGATAGGGACTGTAGGTTTGTTCTTAAGTTGAATTTGTATGCAAGTCGGAACTGGTACATATTGTAGGGGAAACTCTAGCCAAACATTTCTCCAGAGCTCAGTTTTATTCTCCCACACCTCACTTCCCTCTGTCCTTTATTCTCAAGCTGAGGTGTCTGCTGAGAAAAGCCGCTCCGCGTCTCCCTGGTCTGCTGGGTGGGGCGCTAGCTTCGCGTCTCCCTGGTCTGCTAGGGGGAAAAGCAGCTAGTGCGGGGTTGCCTCACCCAGTTTGTAAGTAGGGATCCGATGTAAGTCGGATCCATGTAACCCGGGGACTGCCTGTACTTCTCACAATAAAAATCCCCCACTTTCCTACGAAGACAAGTAACTTGATGTAGATGACAAGCAATTCAATAAGCATGTTTATACTTTAAGGGTGCCATTTCAAATATTTTCTCCCTCTTTACGCCATACACCTCATTGCAAAACAAGTTTTCACACCAGTGAGATAAATAAAAAAGTCCAAAGCCTTTGTACTCTACATGTAAAAAAGCAGCAGTGATGGTTTTCACAGAGCCTGTTCTATACACCAGCTCTGCAATTCATTTTCATAAGCACCCCTTCCACCAGAGTCACATTCAGCAATTCCTTGTACTATACTTTTGGAAATGTTTGCTCAACACTATGCCGTAAATAGCTACATATTCTGTTGAAAATCTGAGCATGGATTTGAACCAAACCCTAAAAAGAGCCAATCTTTATTAATAAAAGTCACCAAAGCAAACCTTTAAGTACCTCTTCACCACACAGAAAGCTTTCCATTTGATTGTTCAGCTAAGAGAATTTAAGAAGGTTCATTTGGGACTTGGTCTATAGGAGCTTATCCAGATTTAATACAAGCAACAGTTAAATATTACCATCAATTCCAATTTAAGGATACTCTAAATTCCAAAGCATAGTAATTGGCTTGTCTGTCTTTAAGTCTGATTAGACATTGGCAATGATGAAAATTCACCATTTCCCTGATACCAAATTCTACAAGTAGAAGCAAGAGTTATTTCCCCAATTAAAAAAAAAAACCCTTCTGGACCACAAATTGTTACTAGATTAACAGATACAGGTGAAAATGCATAGGGGTATTGTACTGTTTTGCCAACCCATAATTATTCAAGCATATTTCCTAAATTCACCATCCAAACAACAACAACATTTTGTTTGTATCCAACACAGAGAGATGGATCTATTTTACACACGCTTTCCTCCTACATTACCTGCCATGTCTTGAATGGCTGCTTGCAGCTTCATATGGTTCTTCCACCTCATATACATTTGAGTCATGGTCTTCCACCACACTGCTGGAATTCTGCCATTCAAAACATGGATTTTTATCAGAAGATAGAATAAAAGGCAAATTTTCATACTCTGGAATTTCTTCATAGTGCTGCACATTCTCATAGTCCGGTGGATAATCGCTTATAAGAGAATTCAAGTGGGTTTGTGATAACTGCTTTCCTGAGAATGTGTGTTCATCTAAAGACTCTACTCTTCGACTGTTTGGAATCTCATGGTGACTCCTATGTCTCTGTCTTTTCTTTTGTGATGCTGGGCTACCTATTTCTATAGAACGTGCCCTGGCAGATTTGGTTTTCCTTTCGCTTGCTATGGATGTTACATTCCAGTTGTTACCAACACTATTCCCTTCCTCAGTGGAAAAACTAGCTATGGCACTATCCATGGACTGGCTGCCCTTGGAAAAAAATTTCTGGAAGTCACTTTTCATTATGCAAACAGACAACTTGATGTTGAGAAGCTTCTTCAAAGCATTTTTCTTTTGGGTATCTTTGGAAGACTTGTTCGTTCTTTCCATATCCACGGAAGATAGAGATTTAGCTCTAGGCTTGGTCACAGCAGTTGAAAAGTCAGAGTTTGTGGCAACGTTGGCAGTTTTTAATGAATCTGGATTGCCTGAAAATGGCAGAATAGGGTGAGGTAATTTCCAGACAGGTTTCTCTGAAGAACGTTTTGGCATACCATGGTAAGACAACGTACCTTGTTCATTGGCCAACATATGCCTTAAACAAGTTCTGTCAAGAACCTTTTCTGATTTTTTATCTTCATTGGAAATGTAAGAACTTTTCTCAACAAGCTCCTCAGATGCGGCTTTTTTGAGCAGTCCAGCAGCAGGCAAGCTGTGTCTTTGAGGTTTTTTAGGAATAATCCTTGGTGAACTTTCATCTTTTACATGAATCTCCTTATGTTCTCGTGTCTGTGAGGAGATGTGAAGGCTACTGGAGGGAACCAAGTCCTGATTGCAACTCAATTTGAGCTGCTTAGGCAAACTCATCGACAGTGTACTGCTTCGTATAAAACTAATCCTTTTGTCCACAGCAGCTAACATACTAGCATCATCTGTCATTTTATCTGCAGGACTTTTTAAATTAAGGTCTTCATCCAAGGAATGTTCAACATTTTCTGTCATGAGAGAAGCTTCTTGTAGAACCTGAGGTGAGATATCCTGTGAGGTTAATTCTTCAGTAGATTCCTTCACCCAGTGTATTTTCTCAACAAGATTTTGAGTAATCTCAAATGTATTATTCTGAAGCACTTTTTCTGGATTATCATTATATGAAACACTCTGACCAAGAACATTAATTGTTGCTGGTTTTTTCAAGATGTGCTCAGAAGGTCCAGCACAATCACTCTCTGAATTAATTGGTTCTCTTGTTACTTCTCCAGTAGTGTCTATACCGTCTTGACGGACTAGACACGCAGTACGTGGCTTTCTCGGTTTTGGAACTGGAAGCACTTTTGAGACAGGTACTGAACATACTATAGAGGAAGGTGGAGTTTTCACATCATCTCCTTTCATACAGACTTCACCTGAAAATATAATATCACTTTTTACATTGATATTTTCCAGAGTTACTTGGTCCAATGAGCAACAGCAATTGTGGTTTTTTTCAGTTAAACTAGAACAAGTTTCACTCATATGAATATCATTAGCATCTCCCTTATTTTGGTTATTTTGTGGTTTGACTGCAGATTCCTCAGAACCAGATGATGGTACAAGATTTGTAAACTCTTTTTCATTATTAGAACTATCACAATCATCCCTTTCAAGTTTATCTGGACACTCATGCCTCAGAAGATTGCTAGTAGGGAATATACTTTGAGTTAGAACATCTTTCAATGTCCCTTCCAGAAAACTGCCCTTTAAAACTACCCTATTTCTATTAGCCACTTTTTCATTGTGATTCTCATTTATTGTCCTACTTTTTACAGATGGTGCAATTTGTCCACCTATCTTGATATTCTCTAAGTTCTCCAGGTGTTCAAAAATTATTTGAGTATTACATGTGCTCTCTCCATTTCCAAGTTTATGGATGCATTCAAAATCGCAAGAACACAGTGGAATAATGTAAGCTGTATCCTCAGTGTTTTCTGCTGGATCTCCATTTTCAAAATTTAAGTGGTCTAGAGTTTCAGAAGACTCTCCTGTGTGTTCTTCTAGGCTTTTGGTGCATTTTCTCAAACATGATGGAGGTCTAACTTCAGGAACAGATGAACTCTTGAGAACCTTTGGTTTTGGTGCTATTGCTGGCTTAGTTTTCTTTATTGTTTGTACAACACCAGCAAGCACAATGTCTGGCTTGGGTGCAACAGGAGGAGGTGATGACTTGTATCCTACCACAAATTTTGGTTTTGGGGCCACTGGTGGCTTCTTAATTTCTAAAAAGGAAAAAGACAAAAAAATTAATCATTGTGAGCCTAGAAAACAATTTACTTTGCATTACAGAGCTTTAAAGGTTAACATTTTTACATTTAAACAATCCAATGATTTTACACTACTTCACTTTTCTCCTACTGCACTTCTTATACCAGTATTTCCTCCTTTTCTATAGGAACACTCAAGTAGCTCAGGGGAAAAACTTCTAAAATAATGATTTTCAAAATCTAAAGCCTGTTACAAGAAATGTTTATCGAAAAAAGATCAGAAAGTATTTAAAAAGTACTTTAAAAGAAATTATTGCTTGCCAATACACTGATGTGTGATGAACACTGACATCTGAGACTCTAGTTTTGCAGTTTAAGCAGAACACATAAAAAAGTACTTTAAAAAATACTGAAAATTAAAGCAGACTTTAAAAATTATATTATAATTAATTATATTACAATAACTGATAACCTCCTTTCACTTTTAATATCCAACTATTTAACCTTACCATGTCCCTTTCCCCTTTCTTTTTGCAGAAATATCTACAAATGGGTTTCCATTTTCAGTGCTAAACTATAATCCTTTCCTTACTCTAAAAAGTGAGAAAGATGACAGTGTTAAGGCTCACACTACACTACAGCTTATGTTGGCATAACTTATGTTTCTCAAGAGAGTGAATAAATCACCCCCTCTGAGTGATGTAAGTTACACTGACAGAAGTGCTAGCATGGACTGCGCTATGATGGCAGAAGAACTTATCCCACCAATAAACCTACTACTGGGAGTAGATCTACTGATGGCTTAGAGTGGCTGCATTAGAGAGCTTACAGCTGTGCTGCTGCATTGGTGCAGTTGCAGTGTTGTAAATTCTAAAGTGCAGAGGTCGGCAACCTATGAATCACTAGCTAAATATGATGCTTTTCAAGCTTGAGCCCAGTCTCTCTTTGCTTCCTCCGCAGCAGGGTGCCCATGCTGAAGCTATAGCAGGCCTAGGCAAAACCATCCAGCCCATGAACACAGAAGGGAGCCCCCAGGCAGACTCTCCTGCTTGCATACACCCCCACACTGCGCAGAAAAGCAGCAGCTGGGTCATTTGTGTTCCAAAAACTGTGAGCAGGGAGGGAAGGAAGGAGTGGTGCCTCATGGATGCTCCCACCCCCAGCACAACCCTATTGGCCGGTTTCTGGCCAGTTGAAGCTGCTGGTTTAAAAAACAGGCAGCATGCAAAGCACCAATGCCCCCATCCCTTGGTCTCTTATTCACAGAGCATATGGCCCTGCAGCTGGGGGCAGGGTGTAGGTGCTGGGTGGGAAGGGAGAGCAGGCTCCTGAGAAATGTGCTAAGCTGCTGCTCTGGAGTCTCACTGGTAAATCTCCCGGCCAGAGACTGCCTCTTGGCAGCCCAGCCCCTGCCTCCTCCCCCAATCCTCTGCTCCTCTATTCAATATAACCCCAAACCTCTGCCTCCCTCCTGAGCCCATACCCCCTCCCACACCTTTAACACTGCCCCACCGCCCCAAATCACAATCCTCTCCTGCCCTAGGCCACAACCCAAATCCCTGCACTGCATTCCCCTGCCCTAGTCACAACCCAAACTTCTGCACTGTAATCCCCTGCCCTAGGTCACAGTTCAAACTCCTGTACCCCAATCCTTTGCCTCGGACAGAATCATAGAACTCTAGAACTGGAAGGGACCTTGAAAGGTCCCTCACAGCGGGACCCAGTACTGTCTAGACCATTCTTGACAGATGCCTATCTAACCTGCTCTTAAATATCTCCAGAGATGGAGATTCCACAACCTCCCTTGGCAATTTATTCCACTGTTTAACCACCCTGACAGTTTGGAAATTTTTCCTATGTCCAACTTAAACCTCCCTTGCTGCAGTTCATCAGAGGCCAAGGAGAAAATTTTTTCTCCCTTCACCTTGCGACACCCTTTTAGATACTTGAAAACTGCTATCATATCCCCTCTAGTCTTCTCCTGTTCAAACTAAACAAGCCCAGTTTTCAGTCTTCCCTCATAGCTCATGTTCTCTAGACCTTTAATCATTTTTGTTGCTCTTCTCTGGACCCTCTCCAATTTCTCCACATATTTCTTGAAATCTGGCGCCCAGAACTGGACACAATACAACTGGGGCCTAATTGGTGCAGAGTAGAGCAGAAGAATGACTTCTTGTGTTTTGCTCACAACACTCCCGCTAATGCATCCTAGAATTATGTTTGCTTTTTTTTTTTTTGCAAGAGATTCACACTGTTGACTCATATTTAGCTCGTGGTCCACTATGACCCCTAGATCCCTTTCTGCAGTACTCCTTCCTAGACGGTCACTTCCTATTCTAGATGGGAACCATACAGCCCTCAATTGTGGCTTAGCCCCCATCTGGCCACAGTGTCATAACACACCTGCACCCCCCCACACACACCAACCCTGAACTCACCATACTCCTGAACCCCCTATCCTGAGCCTCTCAGACTCCAACCCAAACTCCTGCACCCCAACATCCCCAGCTCTCTGTTGTAACACTCCTCAACATTGCGCCCAGAGTTCATTGTATACCCAAGTCCCCTGCCCTGAACCCTTCATACACCCCAACACAGATTCCTGAACCCCCACACCACCAATCCCCCATAAGATTGACAGAAGACAGGCTGAATGTGTTCCATGAAGCTGGATTTGACCTGTTATGATGTAAACTTCAAAGAAAATTGTGAAAAGATGCTGCAGAAGTCCCACTAAATAAAGTCTGTGAGTACAATGTTTCATTTATACTATTATTAATCATGTCAGTTATCACTAATATTAAGTTGTATATTTTCAGTCACACAAATGAGCATTCTTAGTCAGCTCTTTTTTGACCACTTCTGAATTCTGATGTAGTTTGGCTCTTTGGTTTGAAAAGGCTGTTAACTCCTGCTCTAGTGTTACCGTGTTCCTAACAGTAGTAAATCCAATTTACTGAGGGCAAGGATTTCTATAAAATTATGCTAGCGTTCAGCCTAATGGAGATAGAAAGAGCGCAAGAGACAGACAGGCAACTCTTCTTCATAAAAACAGGAAAGTAATGTGTTTTTCTGGGCTGTGAATCACTATATCTAAGCCCAGATTGTCTCCACTCAGTTCCAGAACTCAGCACCTTTTGCTGTGAAGAATCATTTTATTAATTCCATTTGCGAGGGGGTAAAGCTGATCTGTGAGGTGCAATACATAGGTCAGTTGACCAGTGAACTCAGAGTAGGCAGAAAGGACGCTAGTAGGGGGATTTCTAAAGGAATTTGCAGTAAGGTATGTAGGAATATGTGCTTCTACATACATAAGAATGACCAGCACAAGAACAGTTACAACTTGCCAGGGATGTGACATTTGCTGTATCTGTTTCCTGCCTGAAAATAGAGATTTCCTTTGCATGAACTGCAAGTTGATGGCTGTGCCAAAGGAAATCATCTGAGGTCTGCAAGGGCAGCTTCTGACCCCATGTAGCATTCAAAAGGTGGAAAAAAACATTGAACAACCAAATTTGGGCAGCATCACCCTAGACCCAAATAGAGAACCAAATTATGTCAAGGATGCAGGAGAGAGGAAGACAGAGGAGGCTTGGGAGTTTGTGGCACAGAGAGTAAAAAGAAGCGCGAAAGTTGGCAGAGCCTGAACCAGGACAATTTCTGACCACCAAAGTAAATTCACTAATTAATTGCAGGCATTTGGTGCAACTGTGCAAAGAACACAATGAAATATTCAGCCAGAGGAAAGAAACAAGGATCACACACAGGACACAACTGAGGAGTGATGTTCAGCCCAATCCCTGGAAATGTTAAGCATGACAGACGACCATAGCAAATCCAGACAATCCTCATCAGGGACTGAATGCAAGGTGGTGGATAAAACATTCTTCAGTGGATGGCAGCAGGACTGAGTGCCATCTTTCTAGAGTGAAGAAAATGCCCATCATTGAAAGGCTGAATGGACTTATGAAGATGATAGGCAAGGATCCATTGGTAATGTTCCACATTGGCACAAAGGACACTGTCTGAAAAAGACTCAGCAGATCATCAAGAGCTGGAGAAGAGGAAAGTGTCAGTGACCTTTGCAGGGATTTTTCCTATCCCACAGGTGAGATGGACAGCAGAAAATACTTGAGGCAGAACTGTTGACTAGATAAGTGATAAGAAGTAGAGAGATTTGGTTTGTGAAACACAGTCACCTTCTGTTCAGCAAGAAGGATGCATGGCTTGGTCCATCTTCAACTCAACAGAAGAGGAATCAATCTTCTGAGTGTCAGACTAGCTCAAGTAGCAATGAGGGCTTTCAACTACTACCTTAGCATTTTCTCCTGTTGATGCTAAACATAGTACATTCACTTAAGTATCAAACTCCAACACAACGTAAAAAGCCAAAGCATTAAGGTAAAGAAAAACAATTATTCAGTTGCCTATTTAACAATGCAAGACTCCTAGCATTGCTAGAAAATAAAGAAAACGGGGTTAGAAATACTCATTTATTTAAAAAATTGATAAAAATGGCATTGCTGAAACTTAGTGGGATGACTCACATGACCAGAATGTTAAAGTCACTGACACAAATTAGAAAAAAGTGGCAGAAGACAATAAGTGGGTTTTAACTCTACATTAAAGATATTATCTGCTTCAGTGTTACTGACAATTAAAGGAACATTTAGAGGAATGCTTATCAATCAATGTGCAAACTGATAAATCGCAAGATTATGCATGGATGGAGGGTCTTTAAACCACCAACTCTGAAAAGGGAACCAAACAAACAGCTCCTTAAACATTTATCTATAACGTGTAGAATAAAATTGCTGATTTTCCCACCTGGGGGAGACATGCTAATTATCTTATGTTGCCAATGTTGAACAACTTTGGGATTTCCAAGAACTGATCACTTTCTAATGTAAAAACTATGGCAATTTTAATTCTATTAGCTTTCTGATGGATAAATATAAATTAATGACTAAAAATTTACAATTATCCACACACAAGCAATCACAATCTATTTAATTTTCCATGTATAAACAGAATATAACACAAATCACAAATATTTGATCCAGTCAATTTCCCAAATCTGAGAACAAGCATGTGAAAAACTAGAAGATTTACTCAGCGTTTCTCAGGTTCACCAGGTGCCCCAGAGAGGGTGGACCGAAGACAATGATCAAGCGATTTGTCTCCTGCCATCCTTCTCCAGCCTGACAAACAGAGACCAGGGACACCATTTCTATCCCCTGGCTAATAGCCTTTTATGGACCTAACCTCCAAGAAATTATCTAGCTTCTCTTTAAACTCTGTTATAGTCCTAGCCTTCACAGCCTCCTCTGGCAAGGAGTTCCACAGATTGACTACGCACTGTGTGAAGAACTTTCTTTTATTTGTTTTAAACCTGCTACCCATTAACTTCATTTGGTGTCCTCTAGTTCTTCTGTTATGGGAACTAATAAATAACTTTCCTTTATTCATCCTCTCCACACCACTCATGATTTTCTATACCTCTATCATATCCCCCCTCAGTCTCCTCTTTTCTAAACTGAAAAGTCCCAGTCACTTTAACCTCTCTTCATATGGGACCCGTTTCAAACCCCTTTTCTGAACCCTTTTTAAGGCCAAAATATATTTTTGAGGCGAGGAGACCACATCTGAACACAGTATTCAAGATGTGGGCGTACCATAGTTTTATACAGGGACAGTAAGATATTCTGTCTTATTTTCTATCCCTTTCTTAATAATTCCTAACATCCTATTTGCCTTTTTGACTGCTGCTGCACACTGTGTGGAAGTTTTCAGAGAACTATCCACGATAACTCCAAGATCTCTTTCCTGATTTGTTGTAGCCAAATTAGCCCCCATCATACTGTATGTATAGTTGGGGTTATTTTTTTCCACTGTGCATTACTTTACACTTATCTACATTAAATTTCATTTACCATTTTGTTGCCCAATCACTCAGTGTGATGAGATCTTTTTGAAGTTCTTCACAGTCTGCTTCTGTCTTGACTATCTTAAACAGTTTAGTATCATCCGCAAACTTTACTACCTCACTGCTTACCCCTTTCTGCAGATCATTTATGAATAGTTGAACAAGATTGGTCCCAGGACTGACCCTTGGGGGACACCACTAGTAACCCCTCTCCATTCTGAAAATTTACCATTTATTCCCACCCTTTGTTTCCTGTCTTTTAACCAGTTCTCAATCCATGAAAGGACCTTCTCTCTTATCCCATGACAATGTAATTTATGCAAGAGCCTTTGGTGAGGGACCTTGTCATAGGCTTTCTGAAAAATCTAAGTATACTATGTCTACTGGATCCCCTTTGTCTGCATGTTTGTTAATCCCTTCAAAGAACTCTAATAGATTAGTAAAACATGATTTCCCTTTACAGAAACCATGTTGACTTTTGTCCAACAAATTATGTTCTTCTACGTGCCTGACAATTTTATTCTTTACTATTGTTTTGACTAATTTGCCCAGTACTGAAGTTAGACTTACCAGTCTGTAACTGCCAGGATTGCCTCTAGAGCCCTTTTAAAATATTGGTGTCACGTTAGCTACCTTCCAGTCATTAGGTACGGAAGCCGATTAAGGATGGGTTACAAATCACAGATAAAAGTTCAGCAATTTCCCATTTGAGTTCTTTTAGAACTCTTGGATGAATGCCTTCCGGTCCCGGTGATTTGTTAACATTAAGTTTTTCTATTTGTTCCAAAACCTCCTCTAATGACATTTCAATCCGGGATAGCTCCTCAGATTTATCACCCACAAAGGACGGTGCAGATTTGGGAATCTCCCCAACATCCTCAGCCGTGAAGACTGAAGCAAAGAAATCATTTAGTTTCTCCGCAATGGCTTTATCATCATTGATTGCTCCTTTTCTCTCTCGATCACCTAGGGAACCCACTGGTTTTTTAGCAGGCTTCCTAAGTGGGCCTGTATATGAGGGTTCAGTACACAGGCTGCCCTGAGGAGAGAGGACAACCACAGCCCTCTCTTGCCTCAGCAGCTTGGGGCCAGGTGAGAAGCATCTGTTCATGGCTACTGCAGCGAGCACAACCGAGGGAGAGAGGCACGTCCACTGGCTGTGAGACAAGTACAAAGACAAACTCTCTGAAATATATAGTATATAGGTGTCCCTTTTTCCACCGCTGCCATCTCAATGGGGTTATAGCTATTCCAGTCCCCATCTCTGCCCCTTTGCTGCCCCCCATGATCATTCTGCAGTATACATATCCCTCCTTCCAGACACCTCCCTTTCCATGTTTTGAGAAAATCAAATTCCAGGCACATTCCATTGTCCTGGCAAAACCAAACATTTACCTTGCTTGAAATTAGTGTAAGGAGAAGCTGCTTACCAAATTTGGTGGTCATAGCTTTTACTGTTTAGGAGGAGTTCTTAAACAAATAAACTCACAGATGGACAGAAACACATGCAAAGTTCCTAAAATATATAGTAGATTAATTGCAAAAAATAGATAAACATAAAATATGAATGATAACTGGGAATTGTTTAAATATGCTTTATTAACAGTGCCAAAGATATGAAAAGAAGTTTCTTTGATTAAAAAAAATCATAGTTAAGAGAGGAGGCAAATGCATTAATAAAAATTAAAAAGACACATAATAAATGGTTTGCCTGTTAAAGTCGTGCATGCTTTTTAACACCCACCAAATCCAAGGACATACATCTGGGAACAAAGAATGTAGTTCTCACTTATAAGGTGGAGTACTTTATCCTGGAAACGCAGTGACTCTGAAAAGTGCTTGGAAGATACTATAGACAACAAATTGTATTTGAGTTTCCATAGCAATGCTGCTGCAAAGGCAGCAGTTTTCGAAGGGGTAGCCAATGCCATATTAGTCTATTTCAGCAAAACCAATGAGAAGTTCTGAGGCAACTTAAAAACTATCAAATATATATGGGCATAGGCTTTCAGGAATTTGGCACAAAATAAAAACCTAACTATGAAATTCTTCCACTCCAACAAGCTAGGTAGGACGAGAGATATTATTGCTATTTCTATGTATATATATTTAAGAAGCACACAGACTATGGTGGAGGTCAATAGAATATTTAGCTCACCAAATAGATTTGAAATTATTTAAAAATCCATCTAGTGATTTTAATGACAACGGTTATTGCAGCATGAGTAACATTTTGAATCACTTGAGTCAATAAATCTTCAGCATTAGTTTTATATCTACAGGAAAATTAGGTACGAAAATAAAAAGTTCAAAAGAAGTGTTCTACATACATGACGTAATTTGTACTTCCCCACCACTCTGAAAAGTAGTGTGTTTTCCTCCATCTTTTGTTTTACACGTATGCAGTGGCTCTGATATTTCAGGTGTCCAAATAAGTAAACAAAATAGGAAGTGACTCATAACATCTAGGAAGATAACATATGGAGTTTTTAAAATGCATGGAAATAAACTTCTTTTCCAGAAGCTGGATCTTAAAAAATAAGCTAAACAAATTCCAAAAGGAAAACATTAATTAAAGACTTCAGTTTGTTTAGTGATCTGCTAAAGGAAAACAGGAAAGTTGGGATAATTTTACATGAACATGAGAGAAATGAATAAAGAACCTAGCAAACTCTTTGAATCAGATGTTGTTGAGATAAACCTGAGTAAAAATAATGTAACTTGACATGTTTTAAGGTTAAAAGGACACTAAATTCTGTAGGCCACATTTTTTTCAGCCCTTAAAAGTAATCAAGTTTGATAAGAAAAGTCATATTAGTTTTGTTTCTACTGTGTGATTCCCTCCTCTCCCTATCCACCCCGAATTACAGTTTCTGTGCTAATAAATAAACCATCTATTCTTCCACTGCCATGATCTAACCAAACCTCAACTTTCAACTTCTGCCTTTTCTCCTCTATATAAAATGCATGCATATTTAAGTACTCACTCTTTGCTGAAGAAAAAGGTTTTCATAAACCTCAGTACCTGGTTTTTGTTTTTATTTTCATTTAAAACAAAACATACTAGGGCTGTCAATTGATGTGCATTAGTGCCTGTGATTAACACAGGGAAAGATTAATCTATTTAACTTGTTAATCACAGGCGTAACTGCTGCACTGTCCCTTTGAAGCTCCACTCCAACGCTTCAAAGGGGCAGCACATTAGGAGTCCAGGATCAGCTGGAGTCCTCAGCTGACCTCCGGCTCCATGCAGTGCTGCCCCTTCAATGTGCTGCGGCAGCGCTTCAAAGGGGCAGCACAAGGCGGAGCTGCCCTGTTGAAGCACTGCTGCGGTGCTTTGAAGGGGTAGCACTGCAGAGAGCCCAGAATCAGCTGGGGACTCCAGCTGATCCTGGGCTTCCGCAGCGTTGCCCCTTTGAAATGCTGCAACAGCATTTCAAAGGGGCAGTGCACATGATTAATTGTGATTAATTTTTTTAATCGCAACTAATTTTTTTAAGTGCTTGACAGACCTAAAATATACACATACTACTGCAAAGAGGGACCGAGTGAACAAGATAATATTACTGATAAATGCACAGTGTGCGCCATGTGCTTCATGAGCTCATGTAGCTGTAAAACAAAACCTGTGAGTTTTGTTTCAACCACTGAAATGAGGCAATTCTTGTTTTTAATTAATTTCCAATAACAATAATTTAAATGGCTCTTTTAATAGTGACTAAACACAGTACTTGATAAACTAATAGATAACCATATATGGACCACTTCACTCATCACTGAAATAGAGCTAACTCTGGAGATAAATTCAATAGCATATAACATTTCACGAGAATAATATAGTACAGGAAACAAAAAAGAATATAACTGCTAGCTGAACACGCACTAAGGCAGAATGTGAGCTGGAATTTGTTCAGGGTTTACAGTCCTACTCTAACATGCACAGCGCACGCATGCGCACACAGATGGCAGAACAACTATTAATCGTTAGAACCAGCTCTAAAACACAGTTCCTCCAGTAGTCCAGTGCCTTATTCAGAGGGAAGAATTCCATATGTAGGGACAGTGACACGTATTTCTGCATTTCCTAGGTGTTTTAATCTATTTCTGGCAGAATTAATTGACAAGAACCAATATGGATTGGCTCTATCAAAATACTTTGTTCTTCTGACGATGCATTAAAATGACACCTAAGGAACACACGCACATTTTTTATATTAAATTGAACTAAGAATAGCCAACATCTAAACACTGCAACTTTCCTACAATGCTTCACAGCATTCTTTATTGGGAATCACTGCTTGTTAATAGCTGAATTATACCCCATAGTTTTAAACAGGCTCAACATGACTAAAACAACAGCTAAATTTACAATCTTAATTATTCGTAAATTAAGTGTAAAATTGTGTAAAAAAATTAAAAAATTGTATAAAAATAGTACCACCCACACAAGTCTCTTTGTGGACTTCCCTGTTAAAGCTCCCCCTCTTCATTGCCAAGGCCTTCATAATCTTGCCTCACACCCATTAATACTGTTTCTTCTACTCCTATTTCACTCCCCTTACTCCTTTCATATTAAAAAAAACAAACCTCAGAGGAGTAGTCATGTTAGTTTGTAACATTAAATACAATGAGCAGTCCAGTGGCACCTTAGAGACTTATATATAGACTCATGAGCTTTCATGGATAAAACCAACTTCATCATATGAACTGGAGACATCCAATGCCTTTCACATTAGTGGTTTTTAGTCCCCACACCTTTCAACATGTTTCCATGTCTCTCAGCTCCCACACTTCTTGCCAAGACAGATTTCCCTCTCATCTCAGATTTCTCCTCCTCCAAATCCATCCATAAAACTAACTTTATAGTAATCCTTTCAACCTTCTCCTTACTAGTAATTCCCCACTCTGTCTCTTCCCTTTCCTGTCCTATGTTTTGTCCACCTTTGGCCCTCAAAAACATGACACCTAAGCAATCAACTATGGTCTCAGTCCTGGAATTTGATCCATGCAGATAAGTCCTCCACAGGCTCACAGCTTCATGAAAGTCACTAATTTTGAAAACTCTTGGAATAATTGTTTGCTGTTGGGAAGCTAGCCAGCATTCCGGATTGCAGTACCATATCAAATTTTACTTCAACACTGAAACTCTGATCTCATGAATACTCTGTAACACAATTATTTTATTTGCCTAACTGTTTAACTCTCAGAAAAAAAATACAAGTTAGAGATCTCTACTTCTAGAAATGTAACTGAGAAACATGAACATGATTAGGCAGTGGTTAATATACATATTCCACTGCTTTATTTCTTAATTCATCAGCTCTAAATAGAGGCACTTTAGCATCTATTAAGCAAACACTGTATTACAAGTAATTGAGAACACATTCGATATAGGGCAGAAATATGTGTTCATAAATATTTTTTTTATTTTTAAATAGGCATGATTCACTATAGGACAATTATACTGCCTTTGTTTAACAAATCAATTCTGTATGATAGAGCTAGTTTCTTGAGCTATATTGAGAAGCATATTAAGTTGGTTACTCTTTGTTTGTGTGTGTGCTGTATGGCTTTTTTTTAAAGCCACAAATTAAATTAAATCCTCTAGAACCACATTTTTCCCCACACAGGAAACATCTTGTTGTTTAAGGTTTTCATTGTATTTAACTGCTGCCTTCAAAAAGTCTCATAAAGCAGTTCATCAGCATAATTTATACATAAATGTATTCTATGGAAAAAAACAGCTCTCATGCATGTCGGTTCATGCAGGCACAAAAAGGAAGTCTACTATAACAGATGGGCAAACAAAAGTACTGACAATGCCTCTTTATATGACAAAATAACCAAAAAAAGCCTGAGTAACTCCCCAAAACACAGGAAGGCAAGGTATGTTCTTGAGGTAAAACTGAGTATAGATACCAATTAACATTACTGTATAACCTTAACATAATTGCTATGAAGTGATAACATAGAGATAAAAATTTATTTTTGTGTGAAGAATGGATATTTAGAATTGCTTTGCCAAAAGAAAAAGTAATCTAACAATGTGGTGATGTAGTTTCTTCAGACTGGAACAATAAAATACATTTCAGTCAACTGGTCTGATTATAGAAGACATTTTGCCTTTGGGCACAATATCCTTAATGATGATGAATTACAATAACCAGAGACCAGTAAGAAAGATGCTTTCATTATATACCACATATTTCATTATAAATATGGCCAGTAAAGATAGCCTACAGAAGGTTTACCAGTTTTTTCCCCCAAAGAATGAGGAAGGAAATGAAATTGTCACTACAATGGAACTAGAAGATCAGTGTATTATTTAATTTTGATAATGTTGTGCTGTATTGCTGATATTGAACATACATTGCAGAATATCTAAGTTTTTCTTTTATATATAAGAAATTATGACTTTCAAAACATCAAAAGCACTAATTTTTGACAGCGAGGGTCGAATCACAGCAAAAGTAGGTCAAAGAATTGAAAACAGAGTCATAATAAAATACTTTTCAGTTATTGATGTTATATCGGTTGTTCAAACAATAAGTTTTAAGAAAAAGAAAATGTATTGATAAAGTGTAGCAATCAATACAAGTTAGAAGATGAGTTTTCTAAGCAAAGGAAACATTCAGAATACTAGAAGACAACTGCAAAAGTGTTTTAAAACGTTGGACACCAAAATAAAATAGAAAAAAGTGAAAAATACTCCCCCATTCACTTTGGAAACAAAAAGGTCAACTGTTATAACACCCCACCCCACCCCCAGTTCCAGCCCCCAAGTTCTTTCGCCTCCCTTGCAGTCCAAGCCAGGGCTTCTCACAAAAGGAAAACATACGCCCGAATATTTTAATGGGGAAAAGATCTCACTAGGGTCCACCCACAACTATGCATGGAACCAAGAACATGATTTATCCAAAGGAGGCTAAAATCCAAAGGAAGAAAGAATGATTGTTTTTGGCACCAGCATCTCCACTCACACAGCCTTGTCTCTGACCGCCTCATTGTCCTCTCAGGCAGCAGGGAGGAAAGCACAGTCCCTCGGAATCGTTGTCAGCGGAACAAATCCCCAGCCCCAGTTCCTACGCGTTAAGGAAGCGTTTGCAAGCCAGAGGGAGCAGACACGGAGCGCAAAGCCAGAATTGAGCCAGTCGAGGGGCAGAAGAGCCGCGCTATTGGCTACCGGATCCTTCCATAAGCAACTTTCCTGAGCGTGTCGTACGGCCAGCGAGGGGAATGTGACTTCCCAGAGAGAAGCCAGCCAACAGCAGCCTGGGGGTTAGGGCTGCAGAGACGCCACTCGCTCAGGACACTCGGAAGGGCTTCTTGGGAAACGCGCAGCCCCCCTCTCGCTGCACTTGCTAACGGGGGGAAACGGCAGGAGAGTTTCCTCGTCTCTGGGCGACCTTTTAATGAACCGCAGAGTCCCGTCCCGCGGCTGTGCCTCGGTGGCTGGCCAGGCAGCGCTCCGCAAGAAGGAGAAAAGTCACCAACCCTCCCTCCCAAACTTTCCCCCTCCCTGGGCACCTACCGGCTGAGCTCATGGTGCCAGCCACGCGCCTCTGCTCCTTCTCGCCCATTAAGCCACGGCGCCGCGCAGAACTGAGCACTACAAGCCCATTGTACTGCCACGCTATTGCTACAAGCCGCCCCCCGGCCGCTCCTCCATCAGCTCCCGCAGCTCCTCTCCGACAGACTGAGCCCCGAGCGGCAGCAGGGCAGCGCCGCGCCGCGCCGCTTGCAGAGCCGTGCGCCGCAGGCGGGGCTGAGGAGCGCGCCCTTGCGGCGGCGGCGAGCTAGTATCGCGCGCTCGCCAGGCGACGTTCCAAAGGCCGCCTCCGCCACAGGGAACCCAACGAGCTCCGCCAACCAGCGTAGCCCAGCCTAGCGCCCCCACCTTCCCGGAAGCGGGCGCCCGCGCGGCCTGCCGGGAGTTGTAGTTTTCCCTGGCAGTGGGCTTGGCCGGTGGGGATCCGTGGCTGGGGGCTGGGCGGACTCGGTTTCCCACAGTGCCCGGGGCGGGTGTCATGGCGAAGGATGACACCGGAGTTTGACGAAGAAGTGGTGTTTGAGGTGGGTGCGAGGCGGCTCCTTGGCGCTGCTGGCTGCCCCCGGGGATGGGTCTGTGGGGGGCGAGCTGCGAGCGGGCACCCGGGAGCGGCCCGGGATGGTCAGAGCCGGGGATGGGCGGGGGCTGGCTTGGTGGGACTCGCGTGCGGTGGGATCTGGGCACGGCCGGGCTGCAGCACCTGTGCCAGTGCGCGGGGGATGGGCCGGGGTTGAGGTGCTGGGATCCTTAGGATTCTGGTGCAGCCTTAGGATTCTGGGGTGGGTGTCTGGTTGCCAGGTGTCGGGTTTTGAACCGGGCAGTCCAGTATTTGAGCTTTCCGTCCGGGAAACACACTGAGAAAATATAAATGTCTGGTATTTTCTAAATAAGTTGTAATGTAGATTGTGAGGTAATGTCAAGTATGTCGGGTTTTTTTGTTGAAACCATCTGGCAACCCTAAGTAGGTTTGAGGGAACTGCTGGAGCTCCTTTGTGTGTGGTACCGAATTGGGAAGTGGTGATGAGCAGGTGTGACCTAATGGCTGGTGTTGGGCGGTCAGGCTCACATTTGAGAGGGGGACTTAACTCCATGCAGTTTGGATGACAAGCACAGCCTTTAGCTACCAAAATGATAGGGTGTCCTAGAAAAATCTGACTGGATAGATTCAGAATGCAGACTCGCAGGGGAGATGTCAGGAATTTGCTGGGGGTAGCTGAGGACTTAGTCTGGGAAAAATGCTGCAGTAAAATAGTTGGAAAAGATTGTGAACTTATGCTACAGCCAATACAAGCAGTGAGAGTTCCTTTTCAGTATCACTTCTGCACATGGTATGACTTTTGAACTATGAAGTTGAACAACTTATGCATAGGATTGCAAGTGTGTAACCATTATTTTGTTAGGGGCTGCATCTTTTTGCATATTGTAGTAATTTAAAATAAATACAAAAATGCTGTTTAAAATTAAACATATTGGTATGTGGTCAAGCTAATCTATGGATATGGTGCTTAGCCAACTGCCAAAAAAAGTAAGTACTTGTAATCCACTGTATATATGAGATTAGTAACAGTGACCATCCTTAGGCTTGATTTTAGTGAAACTAAGCACATACATGTTTGTATTGACATCAGTGGAGTATTGCAGAATTGCAGGATCAAGGACTCATCCTCCACCATCTAATCCTATTGATAAATCAACACAATTATTGGAAAAGTGCCCATGTAAATGCTATATGTACAGTATATAATATCCACATCATGGGTTATCAGCGTTTTTCTTTCTGAGCCTAATACCTCACCCCCCAGCATGCTAAATAAACTCCATGGTTCATCTGTGATGTAACAACTTGTTTATGCATATAAAAGCCAGGGCTGGCATTAGGGGGTCGTAAGCAGGGCAGTTGCCTTGGGCCCTGCAAAGCTGAATTGCTCAGGCTTTGGCTTGATCCCCAAAAGGCCAGTCTTCAGTTTTCTGCCTTGGGCCTTGGTGAATTGAATACTAGTTCTGCTTGATGGTCCCCCATAGACTTGATACCCCTTGTTGAGAACTGCTTATTTGCATCACCTGCTGAAAGCTACTCTCTTTTCTGCTATTTGTAGAATTTTGTATAAGATTTCTAGAAACTTTACATAATTGCATGTTATGTTACTTAATTCAGTTAAGATAGCTAGTGTGTACCTGATACATTTATTTAACCTTTACTTTATAAATATATCTGATACATTTCAGTGACAAAAGCAATAGCTTAATATTTTACAATGTGCGCTTAAATCTGAGACATGAGAAACCTTCAATGCCAGCTGGCAAAGGATTCATTGTTCTGTAACAACAATTTCTAGCAAGGCCTGACAAACTCTCTTCATCTAGCATCCTGCTTTCATAGTACTTATCCATAAAGTATGTCATGTTGCTCTTAAATGAAGCCAGGATCATGCTGATCATTAATATTGTTGTGAAATGCCAGTACAGGTTGTACCTCCCTAAACCAGAACTCTCTGGTCCAACAATATCTGCCAGGCTATGGATGTTGCTGGATCAGAGCCCAGAGATAGGGAGGTCTGACAGCAAGGCTGGGAGCGTAGCGGGGGCGCTCCTGGCAGGGTGGTCTGGCGGTGCAGTGGAGAGTTCCAGCCCCAGCCCAGCAGCACAGTGGCCCCAGCCAGGCTGGCAGCAGGTGGGACTGGTGCTGTAGCCCAGCGGTAGTGAGTCCAGGGCTGGAGCCCAAGCCTAGGGGCAATAGGGCCAGGCACAGGCCAGAAGAAGTCAGCAGTAAGGAAGGGCAGGAGGCTGGAAGGCCAATAACAGGGCCCTCCCGTGGTCTGGCATAACCTCTCGTTTGGGAGTGATCAGATCCCGAAGGTGCTGGACCAGGGAAATTCCCCAGAACCTCACCTCTACTTCAACAGGGGGCCACTAGAGCCTAGCCTACTCTCTGACAAACTGCAGGGGGCCCTGAAGGCTGGAGGCAGCTCACAGAGCATGACCAGCTCTACAGAGCACACCCCTCAAATAGGATGCTGGATGGAGGGGGCTGCTGGAGGCCAGGGGTAGTTCCCAAAGAGCCGCCACCCGCATACCAGCTGCAGGGTGGAGAAGCAGCTAGAGGCGCAGGCCAGCCCTCAGAGCTCTACCTCCTCCCAACAGGCTGCAGGAGGGAGCCGCTATAGCCCCAAGCAAGGCCCCCCTAGAGCAGCAGCAAGCTGGAGGCTGCCTCTCCTGACTGGCTGCATGGCAGGGGCAGGGGGAGGCAGCTGGAGGATGGGACTGGTCCACAGAGCCACAACTCCCACCCAACAAGTGCGCAGACTGGGATCTCCCTCTCCTGGGAGGAGTCACCCTTCAGGGAGCACAGCCCTGGCCCCTCAGGAGGAGCTGCTGGTTGCAGAACTCTGCCATGGCTCCCTAGGAGAAGCTGCTACCAGAGCAGTGCCACCTTTGCCGTTATGGGAAGCCTCAGTAATCCTCCCTGCACCTTTCAGTCCCCTGCTCTGAGCCCCCTGCCCTGAGTCCTGCCTCTCCCACTTGCCTTGATTTCTGCACCCCCACCTTCTTCCCTCTAAGCCCCATCACCTTCTTCCCCTGGCTTCAGCCCCCCACACCATGCCTTGAGCCCCGCACATCTGCCAACCCTCTGCCCTAAGCCACCCAACTCCTACCTCTCCTTACCCCCAAAACTTTACTTCAGCTTTCATTTTCAAAAAAATACAAACATTTTTCATTTATTTTCTAAAACAAAACAAGAAAAAAAAAATCACTTAAGTGAAAGACCCAAGCAATGCCAGATGCATCTCCTAGAAAATATATGTTATTAAAGTCTGGATCAAGGCAGGGTTGACAAGTTTCTGTCAGACAAAGTATGTATAAGGATGTATAGTTTAGGGATGTAAGCGGCTAGTCGAGTAGCCGACTACCTGATAAGCATATGCTTATCGGGTACTCTAGTGATTACTCAAATAGTTACTTCTCTCCTCCCTCCACCCGCCTTCTATCAGAGGCAGCAAGTGGGGGAGAACAGGAAGCGGGGAGCAGGAGCTGGTGCTGAGGGGAGCCGGCTTAAAAGCCAGTTCCCCCCAGGACCGTGTCCGTGGGAGCGGGCAGGGGAGGCAGAGTTACAGCAGGGGACCTGGTGTGAGCCGGGAATCAGCTGTCCTGGCTCATGCCCAGTCTGAGACACTGTGCCTCTTCTTTAAAAGCATTTAAAAGGCAGAGGCTCTGCCGGGGACTGGGCACCGGGACAGCTGATTCCTGGCTGACTCCTGGTCCCCTGCTGTGCCTCTGCCTTTTCATAGAAACATAGAATCATAGGACAGGAAGGGACCTCGAGAGGTCATCGAGTCCAGCCCCCCGCCCTCAAGGCAGGACCAAGCTCCGTCTACACCATCCCTGACAGATGTCTATCTAACCTGTTCTTAAATATCTCCAGAGAGGGAGATTCCACCACCTCCCTTGGCAATTTATTCCAATATTTGACCACCCTGACAGTTAGGAATTTTTTCCTAATGTCCAATCTAAACCTCCCCTGCTGCACTTTAAGCCCATTACTCCTTGTCCTGTCCTCAGAAACCAAGAGGAACAAATTTTCTCCTTCCTCCTTGTGACACCCTTTTAGATATTTGAAAACCGCTATCATGTCCCCCCTTAATCTTCTTTTTTCCAAACTAAACAAGCCCAGTTCACGAAGCCTGGCTTCATAGGTCATGTTCTCTAAACCTTTAACCATTCTTGTCACTCTTCTCTGTACCCTTTCCAATTTCTCCACATCTTTCTTGAAATGTGGCGCCCAGAACTGGACACAGTACTCCAGCTGAGGCCTAACTAGCGCAGAGTAGAGCGGCAGAATGACTTCACGAGTTTTGCTTACAACACACCTGTTGATACAACCTAGAATCATATTTGCTTTTTTTGCAACAGCATCACACTGTTGACTCATATTCAACTTGTGGTCCACTATGACCCCTAGATCCCTTTCCGCCATGCTCCTTCCTACACAGTCGCTTCCCATCTTGTATGTATGGAACTGATTGTTCCTTCCTAAGTGGAGCACTTTACATTTCTCTTTATTAAACCTCATCCTGTTTACCTCTGACCATTTCTCTAACTTGCTAAGGTCATTTTGGATTATGTCCCTATCCTCCAAAGAAGTTGCAACCCCACCCAGTTTGGTATCATCTGCAAACTTAATAAGAGTACTCTCTATCCCAATATCTACATCATTGATGAAGATATTGAACAGTACGAGTCCCAAAACAGACCCTTGCGGAACTCCACTTGTTATCCCTTTCCAGCAGGATTTAGCACCGTTAACAACAACTCTCTGACTACGGTTATCCAGCCAATTATGCACCCACCTTATCGTGGCCCTATCTAAGTTATATTTGCCTAGTTTATCAATAAGAATATCATGCGAGACCGTATCAAATGCCTTACTAAAGTCTAGGTATATGACATCCACCGCTTCTCCCTTATCCACAAGGCTCGTTATCCTATCAAAGAAAGCTATCAGATTAGTTTGGCACGACTTGTTCTTCACAAACCCATGCTGGCTATTCCCTATCACTTTATTACCTTCCAAGTGTTTGCATATGATTTCCTTAATTACCTGCTCCATTATCTTCCCTGGGACAGACATTAAACTGACCGGTCTGTAGTTTCCTGGGTTGTTCTTATTCCCCTTTTTATAGATGGGCACAATATTTGCCCTTTTCCAGTCTTCTGGAATCTCCCCTGTCTGCCATGATTTTTCAAAGATCATAGCTAAAGGCTCAGATACCTCCTCTATCAGCTCCTTGAGGATCCTGGGATGCATTTCATCAGGACCTGGTGACTTGCTGACATCTAACTTTCCTAAGTGATTTTTAACTTGTTCTTTGTGTATCCTATCTTCTAAACTTACCCTCTCTCTGCTTGTATTCACTACGTTAGGCACACCTCCAGACTTCTCGGTGAAGACCGAAACAAAGAAGTCATTGAGCATCTCCGCCATTTCCAAGTTTCCTGTTACTGCTTCTCCCTCCTCACTGAGCAGTGGGCCTACCCTGTCCTTGGTCTTCCTCTTGCTTTTAATGTATTTATAAAAGGTCTTCTTGTTTCCCTTTATGCCTGTAGCTAGTTTGATCTCATTTTGTGCCTTTGCTTTTCTAATCTTGCCCCTGCATTCCCGTGTTGCTTGCCTATATTCATCCTTTGTTAGTTGTCCTAGTTTCCATTTTTTATGACTCCTTTTTTTTTTTTTTTTTTTTTTTTTTAATGTAGCAAGATCCAGGTGGTTGTTACTACATTTAAAAAAGCAGAGCCACAGTGTGGTTCGCTCTTGGCACCGGGAATAAACCTCAGAATAAACCTCTGAGAGGCTTGCCAGGCTTTGGGGACCAACAGTGAGTTTTGGGGATATGAGGAGATTGTAAAAGGACACCTTTTTTACCATGAAAGCAAAAAGACAGCACTTTTGTATTCATATAGGGGAGATTCAGCCATGTTGGCTGGAGACACTGGGAGACTGCATTAGATGAGAATAACTGGTATAGATAGTTTATATTGTAAAATTTGGACTCTCTGAGGCATTATAATTTTGTTTTATATATAACCTTTCTGTTTGGATTATTATCCTTGCTATATCTTAAATCTTAGCCTTTGATAACAAACTTATGATTGTTTTCACTATAAACATCTCTCAGTGCTGTGATGTTATTCAGGAATGATTCTCAGTTGACTCAAATAAGCTGGTGTGTACTCTGGAGGATAGCAACTGTGGTATTTCTGTGAGTAGCTAGTGATGGGGTTGGATATCACAGAAGAATGTTTCTAAAAAGCAACATGGTGACTAGGGTGCACTTAACCTGCAAAGCAAAGTGAGGGCTGGTAATTCCCTGAGGGTATGTCTACACTACCCCGCTAGTTCGAACTAGCGGGGTAATGTAGGCATACCGCAATTGCAAATGAAGCCCGGGATTTGAATTTCCCGGGCTTCATTTGCATAAGCGGGGCGCCGCCATTTTTAAATCCCTGCCGCTCGTTCGAACCCCGTGCCTAGTTCGAACTACCTAGGTCGTGCCGCACGTAGCCGCGCGGCACGGGGTTCGAACGAGCGGGGATTTAAAAATGGCGGCGCCCCGCTTATGCAAATGAAGCCCGGGAAATTCAAATCCTGGGCTTCATTTGCAATTGCGGTATGCCTACATTACCCCGCTAGTTCGAACTAGCGGGGTAGTGTAGACATACCCTGAGATGCTTGTTTGGGTAGCTAGGAGACTGTTGTTATAAGGAGCTATTAAGTACCATCAAATACCACTCTTGTTGGGAGGCAGGTAGGTTGTGACTTGCAATCCTGGATACCTTGAGAAAATGTCACAAGGTCACAGTTTCATTTGCAATATAGAATACAATAGAGAAAATTGTAGATGTAATTTTTTTTTTGAAAGAAAATGAAATATTAAAACCCTAGAGCTATTGGTTTCTAGAGTGGAATCAACCCTCTACAATAGGCAACTATTATTAGGCAATGGAGGTGCTAAATGTTTTAATATTTAGTAGTTCACTGTTTCTTTCATGACTTTAATAGATAATAGTTTAGATGCTACTTGTAACTAGTTAGAAAAAGTATGATTCAGTTTTATGCTGTTTCTTACAGTAATTTAAAATCTTCCATCTTCTGATAAGAGGGAAGGTCCTTTCATAGACCAATAATTGGTTAAAATATAGGAAATGGAGAATAGGAGTAAATGAGCAGTTTTCACAGTGGAGATATCTATTGGGACCTATGCTGTTCAACATAATTTATAAAGTATCTGGAAAAGAGGGTGAAAAATGAGGTGGAAAAATTCACAGGTGGTACAAAATTACTAAAGATAGTTAAGTTCAAAATTGATTGCAAAATGGTACAAAGGGGTCTCACAAAAGTCAGATGACAAATGACAGATGAAACTCAGTGTTGATATGTGCAACATAATGTACATTGGAAAAAAATAATCCCAACTATAAATACAAATGATGGGTTCTAAATTAGTTTTACCACTCAGGGAAGAGATCTTGGAGTTATTGTAGGTAATTCCTTGAAAAATAGCCTTTCAGTGTGCAATGGCAATCCAAAAAATCCCCCCAAAAACCACACCCTTCTGGTATTAGGAGTTATTAGGAAAGGAATAGACATAAAATATCATAATGCCACTATATAAATCCATAGTATGCTTACACCTTGAATACTATGTATGGTTCTAGTCTCCCTATCTCAGAAAAAATATATTAAAGTTAGAAATGGTACTGAGAAGATCAGAGTGGTCCCATCCATTGGATTAGTGGTTTTTGATACCAGGGACCGGCAAACCTGTTCACAAAATTTTGGCGGACTGGTAACATTTTATTTGCATATTCATTAAACAAATAATGAATATTCAAATAAAATGTTACCGATCCGCCAAAAGCCCCAAGCTCCAGAGTCCCCCAGTTCCCGCCTTAACCCCTACAGGCCCCTCTACTACCCCTAAGCATAGCCACTGACCCCAGAGTCCTCTGCACCAGTGTTCCTTCTAAGCTGTGCAGTAGCACAGCTTCACAGGTGATTAATCAGCCCCACCTAGTCAGTCAGGTCCATGCATGGAGCCCTGATCCCCTGACTGGAGCTGATTAATCACCTGTGATGCTGTGCTACCCCTCAGCTTAGAGGGAACGCTGTTCTGCACCCAACCCTCCCAGTGCCAGCCCCACATCCCTTAGAGCCCACTACCACCCCCAGGCCCCCCCCGTGCCAATCTCCTGTTTCCAGAAGCCCACTGCACCCATTAAAAAAATGTTTGGCTTTTCGTTGAACAACTTTACATCTTAAAAAAAGCTGTGGGTTAAACGTTGGAATTTAGAATGGATGTAATAATCATAAAGGAGAAGTTCCTTTGGTGGTTCCGAAGAAAACTGGTTTGATTTGAGTGAGTTTGAATCTTTGAAAAATGTAGTAATATGTATAGTGAGGAATTATTCACTGTATGCACAAGTGTGGCTCATTATGGAACTCTTTACTTCAAAGCAGCATGCTGGAACCTCCATATTCACCAGTCTCATATCATTATATTTCTTACCAAGAATGCCTTGTGAGATATCTTGAGCTGTTGAACATTAGCTTCCTGTTGGATTGTATGTGCTATCATTATATGTGAAGATATGAAGTTTTGCTATGTGTGTGTTACTGAAATATGTTGTGGGGTTGGGAACCACCCACAACCAGCCTTATAGATACAACAGTGGAGATGCACTGATTTAAGGCCCATTAAAGAGAATCCACTCCCTTATGCTATCCCAGAAGACTTGTCAGAGAGAACACAAAGACAATACAGACTACTTGATCAATGGGGACTGCCTAATCCTCCCATCAAAAAAAACTTTCCAGCAAACGGAAAGAAACTTTAAACAAGTGACATTATGATTTGGCCTCACTACCCACACAACACAACACCTGGGGAAACACATCTGGAGCACAAAGACTTTGAATTGGGAAGTGTAGTCCCAGGCTGGAAAAGAATTCCAGCCTGTATACTGAGGAACTATGCCATCTGTCCGTGTGTGACACTGCTTGATTCAAATCCTGTTTAGTTTGTAGAACTTAGACTGCAGATTTGTTTATTTCTTTAGGTAATCAACTTTGATTTCTGTGCTTGCTACTTACAATCACTTAAAAATCTATCATTTTGTACTTAATAAACCTGTTTTATATTGTGCCTAAAACAGAGTGCTTAGAAAATTCAGGTTAGTTTTCAGAGGCTTACATTTGTCCTCTACACATTAACTGAGGGATGGACTGGGTAAAGTATGTGCCCTGGCCAGGCTTCTGACCAGGGCAAGATGGTACAGTTCTGGTGTGAAAAGCTGGGAAGGTGGGGGAAATTTGTTGGAGCCACTGTGTTATTGGTTAATGCGTGGTTGGGAGAAACATGCGTGTAACCAAGCTGAGTGTGTCCCTGTACGAGTAGGTACTAGGGATGTAAAATCTCATTTAGCCAATTAAAGGTGGTAGGTAGGGGTGGCTACTCTGGTGGAGTTGGGCTGCGCTGGGGTTGGGATAGAGCAGCCGCAGGTAGCTGATTTCCCCCACAGGTAGCTCCATCAGTGGTGGGGATGGGGCTGGAACAGCCCTTCGCTCGCAGCTGGGCTGTGAGCGCAGGGGACTGCTCCCGGGTACCAGGTAACTATTACCCAGTAAGCATCACCCATTAAAGGTCATGCTGATTGGGTAACTGTTTAACTGGGTACCTGTTAACATCCCTAGTAAGTACTGAAAACATTTAAAAAATAACAAATAGTTACCTGGACCCCTTAACTCGGGTCATCTGAAGAAGTGGGCTATGCCCACACAAGCTCATAATACCGTCTACATTTTTGTTAGTCTCAAAGGTGCTGCAAGAATATTAGTTATTTTTAAAATGTTTCCAGTTACAGTCTAACACAGCTGCCCCTCAGAAACTAGTAAGTACAGTACCTCCCAGAGGTTTGTAGCTTGTCACAGCATCGCAGTGTGAGAATGGTACCCAACATTGGTGGGACAGGGAGCTCAGCAGTCCCACAGTCTTAGTTTCACCTCAGGGGATGCTACCACACTGATTTATCTGAACTGTGAAATATATTGCTGAGAGTTAATAGGGACACCTAGGGTAGAAGTCAGGATCCTTGCACTTTGGGAGCTCTGCTTTGCCTCACTTTTCAGGAATGAGGCACTATCTTGTCCACATGAGAGATGCAGAAAAGGATATTTTAGTGATGTCTATCTTATCTAGATTTTGACATTTGCAGGGTACATTTCAACTGATGAGTAGCTGTATCACCCCTGTCCTCTAATCTTGGGTGCTCTTTACAATGCTTTGCTGCTGTAACCTCTAGACTGGACTTCTCACAAACAGCTTTCAGCAAGTAAGTCACTCCCAACTATGTCCCAGGGTGTACTGCAGCCTGTCAGCCACACCTTGGCTCTCACCAGCCTTGGTTATATTGCAAGATAACCCCAACAATACACTCTGACTCCTAGATTTTTTCCCCCAAAATGTATGTCCTGCTCTATGCAGCCCTCTGCTGGACACTATAAGCTTATATAAAGTCTGCAGTTTTATTAACAGAAAAGCCATTCAAACATCTTGTTTTCCATGCACTTTGATTCAAATACACACTGGATTAGCTAAAACAACAAACAAACAAATACATAAAACAAGTTCATTAGATACAAAAAGGTTTTAAATTAGTAGAAGTAATGAGGCATAAAAGTAAAAAATGGTCACAAGAAACACAAAGATTAAACACAATTGGCATGTAACTTAACAAAGGCAAGATTTTTTTCACCACATGCTCTGAGCAATATTACTGACCAGACTTTTAGATCAGAATTCCTTCTCTCCAATTCACAAGTTGCTTGGTTTGTCCCTTGCAATGCAGTGAATTGATGGACAGAGAGAGGAGGAGTCCATTTGGTGTGTATTCCCCTTTTTATAGTGTCAGGGCTCCCTCGGAAAATATTTATAGCTGAGATTCTGGAGACAGAGAGTTTATAGAAAGGATGTTTCCTGCTGCTTTTCCTCACCTGTTGGAATGTATTTAGTTTCCTTTCTGTTTTAATTTGCATTTAAGCAGTAAACAGTCATTAAGTAGAGCACACATTCCTTTGTTGTGAGGCAGACCTGTTTGCCAACCTCAGTTTAGAAGGTGTGTTAAGATACAGTGAAATTTTATAATTTCGCATTCAGTGTTGACACAGATTTTATTGACCAGAAAATAGAGTGTTCAGATGATCCCTTGCAAGGCATACTTTGTAAAAAGATTATGACATTGTGTAGGATGTGAATACAGATTCACATTTTGTCATATAGCTATACTGTCATCTCTCACCATAGTATCTGAGCATCTTATATGTAATAAGTAGCAATAGTAATGTCTCTAGTCTAGTGAATAACCAGTCTAGTCAAATGATTCTCGATTTGCAAGACAGAAGACTTTAAAACTACTGGACTTAGTAGGCATCAGGGATGTCAACATGTAGATGACTAAATGATTAACCAATAAGCCTGTTGACTACATGCACTCCCTCTCCCTTGCTGCCTCTGTATCAAAGACAGCAAGGATGGGGGAGGTGCAGGAGCTTATGCTTGTGAGGAGCTGGCTCCCCATGAGCACCAGATCTGCCTTGCCCCTGTCCCTGCGCTGCTGCCTCTGCCTCTGTCAGCGGCAGCAGTGCGGAGGCTGAGGTGGGCAAGCTGGAGGCAATATACGTGAGGAGCTGGCTTTCAAGCAGGCTCCCTGTTCATACTGGCTCTGCAGACCTGCCTGCCCCCCTTTGCTGCCTCCTGTAGCGATTTCCCCCCCAGCACCAGCTTCACGGTGCCGCTCCCCCCTCTCATACTGTTGCCTCTGATAGGCAGCAGTGCTGAGGGCAAAGGGGGCAGGCAGGAGCCGATATGCACAGGGAGCCAGCTTTCAAGAGAGGAAGCCTCTCTCCACGGGGAGCTTGGACCCCTTTACAGACAGGGGTAGCAGGAGGGAGCCAGTCTGTGTGGGTTTTTTAACTGGCTCCTCTCGCAGACCAGCTCCTGCCTGCCACTCCGCGCTGCTGCCCCTGATAGAGGCGCCAGCAAAGAGTGGTAAGGGGCTTCCCCGTGAGTGAGGCTGGGAGCACACTGACTGCCGCTCACTCCTTCATAGGACTATCAAGATTTCGTGTGGTTACACAACTATTCAGTTACACACTGTCTTCCATCCCTAGTAGGTATTATATATTTGAAGCTCTATTCAAGTTGTTGAAAGAGAAAAAGAACTTTCCCTTCTCTCTGTTCCTTGTGACTCCTGGCTATAGTGAGGGTTGAAGATCCCTGTTACGCTGTATTTCTTCCTGTTTCTGGTTTTTGGGTTCTCTTCACTCAGTAATTTCATCACCTGATGATTTATTTCCTAATTAGCTGTCTGAAATTGATGTGATTCTTGTCATTTTCCCTGCTGGCAATGGGGTTCTGCATACAGCAGTAGTGAAGCTGATCAGTCTCGTTAATTTCATAGAACGTCTACTTAGGAAAGTAGGAACAGTAGCAGATATGTAGGAGCTTGGTGTCTGCAGACTTAGAAAGACTATACTGTGTTGGTTTTCTTTGGTTCAGTTTTGGGAGATTATTCTTGCAGCCATAAAATCTGAAAACTTTATTTTTAAATGGAAGCTTAAATTCTGGAGAATGTTAGAAAGTCTCTCTTGCCAGGGCAAGCTTTCCCACTCATCAGGAGTGAATTTTTAAAGCCCTACCTACTTTAATGAGGCTATATTGAGATATTCCTTTATAGCTGTTTTTTGTATATCAGCATTTAAAACATATCACCATGTATCATCTCTGTGAAACTAATTAGAGCTGGGTAATATTTAGGGATGTAAGTGACTAGTTGCCTACCCAATAAACATAGGCTTATCGGGTAGTCAGTAGTGACTCGACTAGTCGCTTCCGGCTCCGCCCCTTCCCCCCTGCTGCCTTTATCAGAGGGGGGCAGCAATGGGGGGAAGCAGGAGCTGGTGCTGGGGGGGAACCGGCATAAAGCAGGTTCCCCCCAGCACTGTCTCTCCGGGAGGGCAGAGGGCAAGGGAGGCAGAAGCACAGCAGGGAAAGGGTGCGAGCAGGGACTGAAGCAGTCTGATAGCTTCCCCTCTGCCTTTGAAATGTAGCAAGCAGTCCCTGCTCACCCCATGTTCCCTGTTGTTCAGCCATGGGCTGCTCTTAGTACATTTAAAAGGCAGAGGCGCAGCTGGGATAGTGAGTGTCCCACATCCCCCTCTTGACTACTCAAATAACAGATGGCAATTCCATCAACTACTCAATTGTCTGATTAATCGAAATTTAACATCCCCAGTAATATTTAGTAGTTGAGATCCTGACTGATAGTTATCCAAAGACGCTAGTACTGTATCAAGAAAAGTGACCAGAATAATTTTAGATGCGTAAACATGAAGAGTCTTCAACAGTCAGTTGTGGTATGTCACTCTTCGTAGTTCCTTCATATACTTCTTTATGCTCAGCTGTTATATATAGTTTCTCCATAGTTCATATCCTTTTCCATTGTCTTTCTATTGGCTATCAGACTTTCCTCAAAGAGTTTCTTGATTAAGCACTTGACTCTTTGATTTCTCAAGTCCTCATCTCTAAAGTAGAACTATTTATTTGTATATTGTTTTTACAGTCTAGTAATACATCAGTAAAATGGAAGGAAATAAAATGTGGCAGGCTTCCCAGTTTTGTGCAGTTCCTGTAGAGTATAGAATTATCTCTTGTTACTTTGAGTAAAGCATCCCTAAATGGGCATAAAAGGGTCATTAGTCCCAAGCTACATCATTACTACATGGCTTTCCACTTCCTTCCCTTTCCTCACTTGGGTCTGTTCTAATTTATTCATGAGGCTTGTGCTTAGGGTTGCCAGGTGTCTCATATTCACCCGGACAGTCTGGTATTTTCGGCTCCTGCTGGGTAAAAAAATTCAGAGAATACCAGACGCCTGAGATGTCCGGTATTTTCTGAATTTTTCCCTGGCCAGGAGGCGAAAATGCCGGGCACTTGGCAACCCTACAGACATTCAGCACCTGGCCTCCTCCTCCTCCTCCTCTGGCCCCCAACACCCCCAGCCCCCCGACCCCAGCCCCCATGCTTACCTGGTTTGCAAGGCTGCCGGCACAAAATGGCTGCCGGCCAAAAGACCTAGGGGAAGTAGTGCTTCCCCTGGGTCTTAGTGCTCAACCTCTCCCATCCCTGCACTTAAAGGCGACATGCTATTTTTAATGCTGTTTTATTTTAATTTTTTTTGAATTAGTCCTTGCAGTCTCTCTCTCTTTTTTTTTTTTCTCAACAACTTTGGCTTTCCCCCCAATTGCCCCCCCAACAGAATTTTTTCCTGATATTTTTTGTGGGCGGGGGGGAGAGGGCTGTTTGGTATTTTTGTTTCAACCATCTGGGAACCCTACTTGTGCTATTGCTGGAAACATTAGCATTCACATAGTCTCAATCTATTTTCTTTAATGTTATTTATTAGATACTTCAGTATTAATGGAAATAATTTGCCCATTCCTTGATATATAAAAACTGCCACAGTATCCTGACATAACGGTCATAGTAAAATCTGAACTCAATCTAGATCTAGTGAATGGTTGTACAGTAGCATGATTTTATTTCTGCCTAGCGTAGTATTCCCTGTTAATTTATTCAGAATCCCCAAAGTAGATAATACAGTTTTGAACTAGACTTCATTGTTTCATGTAAATGATATAATCCTGGCCCCTCTTCAATCTCAACATTTGGTGGAAGAAGTACAAACATTCTGTGATGGGCTGTATAAAGCCCACAATGGGAGTGAAAAGGTTATGCAACAACTCTGCTTCTAGACCAGCGGTTCTCAACTGTCGGGCCACAAACCACTGGCTGCCAGAGGAGCCGCAGTGGCTCTGGTGGCTGGAGGAGCTGTGGCAGCCCTGGATGCCAGAGAAGCCGGGTGATGGGAAGGAGGAGTGAGCATGCGTGTCTCCAACGGCCGCTCCCCCTGCCTCCGTGGCCAATTTTCCCAGCGGTGGCAGGACTGCAGGGGCATGCTGCCAATGGCCGCTCCTTCTGCCCGCACAGTAGTAATGGCTATGCTCCCTAGAAGGGGCAGCATCACTCTGGGGAGTGTGTGGGTTGGGTTGGGTAGGGGCACAGAGGTGTTTTTCGGTGAGAGGGAAAAGTGTTGGCACGGGCTGTAGGGGTCAGAGGTTAAAAGGTCAAAGGGCACGGGGAAAAGGGGCAGGGGGCAAAGGGATTTAGCACTGGGAGCAAGGGGCTGGGTTGGGGCTAGGCAGACAGTTAACATTTTATTTGCATATTTGCATATTATTTGCATAATATGGGAGTGAGTGGGCAAATAAGATGTTGCTGGTCCACCAAAAGTTTGTGAATGGGTTTGTTGGTCCATGCTATAAAAAAGTTGGGGACCACTGTTCTAGATAACTCCAGCCAGGTGCTACTGCAGTATATGCTCCAGGTGGAGGTTGGATTTAAAAGTTGTACCTACACTATTCAGAAGGGAGCTGTTCAGGAAGAGAAAAGAATCTGGCTTTGGGAATTCCTGAGGAAGGAAGTGAAAGCTGCTTCTCTGTGAAAAGAGGAACCACCCCCTGTAATCCAGACAGGCTAAAGGCATTGTGTTTGGTCTGTATTACCTTGATTGGAAAAGCTTGAGCTATAGGGTGCAGGAGGAGGAGGGGCCCAGGGAGGTCTGTCTTAAGATGCTCTAAGAAGGGGCTACTCAACACGTGGCTCATGGGCCGCATGCGGCCCGTGGCCCATTTGTTTGTGGCCCACGGTGAGGTTTGCGTTTACATGTGGCTCAGCATGCGGCCTGCAGGTGGGATCCTTTGAACATGGTCTCCACTGGGAACACGCTCCACAATGGTGAGGCATCTCCCAAGGAGGGTAAGCACTGAAAGACAGAAGCAGACAAGCTGGCTGTAACAGATAGGTACAGGGTGTGGACACTTCTAGCCCCCAGGGAGGGGGTGCTGGGAGTGCCAGGGCATTGTGGGAAGTGCTTTTTGTATTCATGCCCATCAGTGTGAAAAAAGCTGTTTGCATATATTTGCATGTATATTTGCATGCATATGCAACCACACTTAAGTTGTGGCCCTCGGCATATGCTGTGAGTATCATTGTGGCTCCCAGGGCTTCCAAAGTTGAGTAGCCCTGCTCTAAGGGTACCTGACACTGACTACGCTCAGAGGGCCCTGGGCCAGAGCCTGGGATGATGGAAGGGTCTGTGCTCCTCTATTGTCCTCTAACCATTAGGAGCCACCTCCTTCAAGCACCAACCATTACACATCCATAGAAAGTATAAGATTTCTTTTCCACATATGGCACTTCAGATCTGAGAGGAAAAATTAGCCTGTATCAAAAAGTTTTAGAAGCTGAGTCCAGACAAAAAATTTTGGAAGCTGAGGCCACAGGACAAAGGTACAGAGAATCAAAACCACAAATCAAAGTACATAGCTTATGCTTCTCTTTATAATAGATTGAACACTCCCCCGATCTGGGCGGGAAGTTTGGTTATGGTGTCAGATTTTGAACATGCAAGTTCATGTCCTGAATGCCACCCAGAAAAGAGATCTTGAATTTGACCTATATGTTTTATTTCAGGCCTATTCCTATTACAGTCAGACTCATACAGCTCAGGAAAATAGATATCTGTGCGCAGAATTAATCTTGAGGATTATGAAGAAACTATCTGTGTTCTTGCAGGAGTGGAAGAAACCCACCACCAGAAATGAGTCCTTTTGTGTGGTATACAAATCCTACACCAGTAAAGAAATAGTTAAGCTGTTGCTTTGGATCCAGGCAGCTCACCGCACCACTCCTGTAATACCTAGGTATTTTAGAAGAGGGACTCGAAAGGAGGGCAGGCCAGCTCAGTTGAGGTGGACAGTGGAAGGGAACAGACCTGTGCTCTGATCCCTTGGGAAGGAATGTCATAGGAGCACTTGGTAACTGAGGTCTGGTAAAACTGATCTAACCAATGTTCCCTTTAAGCTGTGTGCTTGGGAAGTAACCCAGAAGAAATCCAGGTGCCACCCAGCTAATTAACAGAGCACCCACAGCCTGCAACATGTGTTTTTACTGGTGGTGCATATCTGCACATAGTTCAGAGCACATAGCAAAAAAAATTTCAGCATGTGCATGGAAAAAATTAGAGGGAATGTTGGATCTGACCAAGCCTTTAAAGGAAGCTAATGATTATTTTTGAAAGTCAGAAACTTTGTTGTTTTTTCAGTCCTTTTAATTTACCCTGTGGGGAAATGGGGACACTGTCAGGAAACATCTAGAGAGGTAGTTGCATAACAACCAAAAGTGAAGGACTTAGCTGCCCACCATTAAGCCTAATGGAGATAGTGGGCCCAGGTTCCCCTAGCAATTCCTGAAGAGGTGAAATTGATAGGAGTCTATCCTCAGTGGGGAACTAAGATGGAAAAGGCTCTGGAGACACAGGAGTCCAGCTCCAAAGTCCCTGACCTAAGGAAAAGGCCTCAAAGCCCTTTCAAGTTATCCAAAGATTGGCTTTCTTTGGTGGACTGGAATGTGTGACCTGGCTGGACAGCTGAGTCATGACAGAGCCAGATCACGGCTGTCAACAGGAGTTCCAGGAAAGAATAGGACTTGCTATCCTGCCAGATCCCTAGATGGCACCAGTGGTAAATGACCCTCTTCACAGAGTGGAAAACAATGGATATACTGTACTATAGAAAGCATAAAATATCCAAAACCACAGTTCATTCAAACAAAGCCTGTAAAACATGAAGTAAACTGCCATCAGTTTTCTTTTTCTGTAGAAATATGTGGCCTATTCTCTAGTCAGAAGGATTTGAATCCATTTCACCTCTTTTTCAGCTCTCAAGAGATCCAGAAATGTTTATACTTTGATTAGCTAGATAAATATGCCAAATATAATAGGTTCAAGAAGAACACCACGATGGCTACACTTTCAGGCATCCAGTTAGGAGACTACACGGTGTTGATTGACATGGGGAAAGCACAGCTTTGACATTTTGATACTCATTTGTTGCACAAAGCTTACTGTATCCTTGTGAATTTCAGAGCAATCCTTGTGGAAGGCTCTATCTTTTCCTGGTGTAACGGTGCAAATTTTAATTCACGCCTTAGAAGAGGTACATGTTTTGCACAGAGATAAAATAGCCATGAGCATGTACAGCACAGCCTTCCTTTGGTTAAAATGTTGGTTAAACTGCAATCAGTGTGAAAAGTGAATTTTCTAAATCCTCATCACTTGCTCAGTAAATACCATATTTTACCAACACCCTTAGTTAATTCCCATTGAACATTACTACCCCTACCTAATTTTCAGCTGTGCTAGAACAGTTGTTTTTTGTTTGTTTTGGGAGGCGGCGGGGGAGGGGGGGAGGTGTTTTTGTTTATTTAAAAAAAATTAGATTTTTTTTACCGCTGTGGGGAAAATCTATACTATCCTCTCATTCAAAAATTCCTGAAATCTTTTGGACTCAAACCTTCAAAGGGTTTTCTCTTTAACGGAAACCAAATGTAGAAATCTTCAGCTAGAAGGAGTCTCAAAAGGTTATAAGTGATGGAAAAGAAGTAGTTGGAGTGGAGCACTCACACAATATTAACAACAGCAGTTGAGAGCACACTAGTAACAATAGTCTTATGCTGTTATAGAATCATGGAAGTATAGGACTGGAAGGGACCTCAGTAGATCACTTTATTATGATACCAAATACTTGATAGGATAAGGAAGTAATAGTTCCTGTATCTTTCCATTTTATAAACTCATTGCAAGGTGCCGTACACAAAATAAAGCCTAGTTAAAATTTGCAGTTCTATCAAAAATGTTTTACCTGTCATTCTCATAAGCAGCATCTAAGATTTCTATAATTGAAAAAGGGGAAAATGACTTTACTCCCTTTTTGTTTACTTCATGCATTTGACAGCACTTTGCATTTAGTTTCTCTGGTTTCTCTCTTTCTAATAAATCAGTTATTTTCCCTTGTTTGGGTGGAACTTTCACACCAGGAGAGAAAAAATAAAGTAAATATAAGTTTCAAATATTAGAACATGTGATTGTAATACTACAAAATTGGCAGGAGGATTCAGAGGCATGTTTAGTACTGGAAACTATTTTAACTCATGGTCTGAAATTGATTACATATGAAGCCAAATATCCTTCAAGTAGACTGTCAAAGTGAAAAGAGATGGGAAAAATGCTAGAGGTACATATAAAAATCTAAAATGTACTAGGTATTGTTCCTTGTCTCTTTCCCTGTCAGAAAAAGTCAACAGTAATGTAACCTTACCTTTTTCTTCTCAAGATTGCTTATACAATCAAAACTATACACTGTGCAATCTACTGGGACTTCTGGCCATCTGGGACTGCAAAGGTTAGCAATATGTAAGATTGTGCTTGTTGCTACGTAAGACATTTTGGCATATAATACTGTAGTTTTTCTCCACCTACACTAGGTTAGTTGCATTTCAGATGAGAATAAAATGGTTCACATTGTAGTTAAATTCAGAAACCCCCTGTAAAATCTGTTTCTGTGTTCTTAAAGTAGAAAATTAGAATCCATCTTTAGCTTTTTGGTTGAAGATATTGCATGTCCTCCTAGATGTATGCTTTTTTTTTAAATTGCCTGCCTTGAGGCAATAGGTCAGGTAACAGCAGTTTTGGGCCCTGCAAGATGTTTCCTGCTTGGCTGTTTAACCTTCCAGAAAAAGCTTCTGCTGCTTCTTTTCTTTCTTTCTTTCTTTCTTTCTTTCTTTCTTTCTTTCTTTCTTTCTTTCTTTCTTTCTTTCTTTCTTTCTTTCTTTCTTTCTTTCTTTCTTTCTTTCTTTCTTTCTTTCTTTCTTTCTTTCTCTCTCTCTCTCTCTCTCTCTCTCTCTCTCTTTCTCTCTTTTTTTTGCCAACCCTCCTATGTTTGTAATAGCTTATATTTTGCTGCACAGAATTTCTAGAATTCCCGACAATAATATCACTGTGTTAGTCCTCATTCCTTAGGGATCAAATTTGTGGGAGAAAAGAAATAATGGTGATTTTTAGCAACACACCTCCTTCGTTGCCACACCATAGTGAAACATCACTCACTGTACTGTGCTTTGGGGCATATCTACACTGCAAACTTAAGTTGATCTGTGTTAGGTCAGCTTCCAGTCAAAGCAGTAATTATGTGGTAGCTCATGTCCACACTGCTTTCCTGTTAGGGCCTGCATCTTTACCAGGAGCATGTCAGCCAACTTAAGATGAGTGGCAGGGGGCTGAGAAGCTGGCTGAGAACTTGGTCTCTTGACTCCCTGCTCCCCTCCAAAAGCCTGGTTTGTCCCCCAGGGCCCCTGTCAGGAGTACAAACGTCTTGGCTCCCAGTGGGGAGCTCTGTACCTAAAGCCTCATCATCTGCTGGGTTCCCAGCAGGGAGCCAGATGCCTCAGTTAGGATGTAAAATTTCAATTATTTGGCTAATCGAATAGTCGATGCAGTTTGATTAGTTGATAAGGGTGCCTCTACCTTTGATATACTTCAAAGGTGAAGCGCTGTGCAGCACACGAGGCCAGTGGGGGGGACTCAGAGTCTACAGCTCACCCCAGGCTCAATGCGGTGCTGCCATTTTGAAATGCCATAGGGAGCCCGATGTCATACTCCACGCAGCATTTCAAAGATGCAGCGCCTCATGGAGCCTCGGGTCAGTGGGGGAGTCCCCAGGTGACCCTGGGCTGCACGCGGCATTTCAAAGTGGCAGCACTGCATGGAGCCTGGGGTCTAGCCTCAGGCTCCATGCGGTGCTGCCGCTTTGAAGCAGCCCTTTCTCCCCACCCCCTCCGCCCCCGCTGCCTCTTTTTGATAGAGTCAGCAAGGTTGGGGGGAAGCGACTAGTTGACTATCCTGTCGACTATTCAATAAGCATTTATTTATCGGATAGTCGACTATTTGTTCACATCCCTAGCCTTAGTGCAGCTGGGCTCCCAACCAGCAGCTTTGTCCTGGCCAGGGAGCCAGGTTTTCTTGTCAGTTTCATGGCTCCAGCATAGAGCCCTGAAATTGACAATAATGACAGTCCATGTAGGTAATCTGCTGTGTCCAGAAAGTCATCAGGATTCACTGATGTGACATTCTGATAGGTCTTCTGCTTGTGTTAGTGATGATAAACATTTGGCTGCATGCGTTTTTGTATGCTCCCTCAGTATATCATGCTTGCTCTGAGCAGATAGCTAGCAAGATAGACTTCAGGAGAGCCCCCCAAGACCACAAACTCAGATAAGATACAAAGGCACCCAAAAGTCAGATTTATTGTAGCACAAAGTACATTAATAGCGGTAGCCAGAAGGCCTCTGAGACCCAATGCATTTGTACCCATGACAATGGACAAGCTCAATCAATAGTATGGATTTCACTATTGCCAACAGGCCGGCCAAGGGTTAAGTCAAGGTACCCCAACATTTATAGACAGCAACAAACAATCTGTGATATACACCTTACGTATCATTTTACGCATTAATGACATGTTTGGTACCTCCTTTTGTACTTTGCTCCAAAGTATTCACTACCCATTATTATGCTTTCATTCTTATTTCAAACTATTTTGTCATGTACTCAGCTGGGAGTCCCTGTATTGTCCTGGTGGAATGTATTTACATATTCAATGTGCTTTTACCAGTGCTTGCAGTGCTAGTGCCTAGAGACACTGATTCGCAGGCAAACATCTGCTTTTGACATGACCTATTACTCGTAATATAATTCTTGCTTTCTTGGGTTCGAGCACCAGCCCCCTGCTTCAGGCTCTTTCTTTCTCCTATTGCAGTCCTAACTATACTGACATAAACCTTATGCCTCTTGAGGGGGCATGGCTGTAGTGTAGACACTGACGTAATTATGTTAACCTAACTCTATAGTGTAAACCAGGCCTTAATCATTGTATTGGGTTGTCCCTCTTATGTGTTTTGCTTAATGGTGAAATAGATAATGCAGAGTATTAATTGTTGGGATTCAGAGTTAATACCAGCTGAGATGGATAAAAGAAAGTCACTTGCCAGAGTTATTGTTTAAAGCTGTCTGCAGATTCAGAAGGTGTTAGCTTGTTTAGACTGATGACAGTTTGAAAAATGTTTGGCTTATGGAGTTGCTGCAAACTAGTCAGTGGCTTCTTACTCAGGTATTTTTTTTTTTTTGTATAAGGAATATGGGGTTGGAAGTTGCACATCCCTAAACTACATGCATTAAGCCACAGATACAGATTTGGGGAACATCTAGCAATACACTCCTTTATCTATCTCCCTTCCTTCTGCTTTCTATCCATGGTGCACTTAATACTTTTTGTTATACTCTGACTGTTCAGAGTGTACCCTGCAGCCTCTGTTTGAAGTAGGAAAACAGTATTGTGTGGCCTCAGTGCAAATGAATTTGAGAGCCCTGTCTAGTATTACATAAATATACATTATCTTAACATTTCTTTATAAGGAATTTTTGTGGTGGCAAATAACATGCAACTACCTGCAGAATCTGTCTAAGGAAAAATTCCAAGAGTTTTGTCTTCTCATAGTTACAGTGATACGGCACTCACTTAACCTTTTCAGTGCTGTTAGATGCATAAGGTATATTGTGTATCAGGCATTTTCCCAGAATGAGAAGAGAGATAAATAGATTCAAGAACTGTTTTGAATGCTGAATTTAAGCTACGTGTTGCTATAGCTTTTCTGTTGATGTGCTAAAGAAACCCAAGTACTGTCCTGTGTACTTCCAATTATAGACAAAATGACATAGACAATTAAATGATTTTCTTTCGCTGTCTCATAGTCATTGTCTAATATTAGCTTTATGTTGTGAGTGATTGGCTGGATGACACTTATGTCAAATGAGGAGAAATACTTTTAAATATTGTTAGTTGGAAAGCCTTTATACTGGCTTTTAATCTAACCTTGATGTGCAATAATTCTTTTAAGCAGTATCTTTTTAAAAGCCTTTAACAATCCATCATCCACTTCTCCCTTCCCCCCTTATAAAGCAAAGTTCAGAAAAAATGCAGCCTACTGGTAAATTTCAAACTGCTTCTACTGATGCTGCCAGGAAAATGCTACTGAGCAGGAGCACAGGTACAATTACCCTGACTGTTACTTCTTATCCTTTGTCACCCTGGAGGGGCAAGTGGAAAGAAACAGGGAGGTGGGAGAAAGTCTCACAAACACATTGGAAAAGTATAGGAAAGAGAAATGGAATTCCCTTTTCCTGGAGACAAAGACTGCACTATCCGTGAGTTTTTAACTTTTATTTTAAATATAGGCTTAAAATTAATTTTTTTCTTTGGTCTTTGCCATTGCTAATCTTGGCCTTTGCTATCACTGTGGTAAAAATGTATTAGTATTTTTATTGAGAGTGCTGTGTAAGGCTGTACTGTATGTGAGGTAATCTCTGGAAGAGTTCTGTTAATTTATCAGCATCTCTGTTTGGGAGGAAAATATTCCAGTGTTTTAGGAAAGGCTTTGAAAACAGGTTAGTGTGGAGAAGATATTAATATTATTTTAGGGTGATATTGCTTAATAGGCTGAAATCTTAAAATTAAAGGTTGGGACAGGAGAAGATTTTTCTAGGTAGTGAATTTGTGGTAATAGTAAATTTAGTTTCATTGAGGACCCCTCATGTTTTAGAAATTTACTGGAGAAACACTGAATCATTTGTCTCATGATGCATCAGCAAAAATAACTTGGGCGTGGCTCTCATTTTAGTTGCTATTCTAATAAGCTTTTAGCATGGTAGTCTTATTTGTTATTACAATATTATTTGTCATAATTTGCAAAGAACAAATGTGCAATGTGATCATTATGAAAAACTACTGTGGAATTACATATTGTTGGGGAGACAGCTCATCTTTGATTTACTGTTTGCTTTCTGGAACTAAGAGATTCCTTCCTGTAATAATCTTCCTGTCATACAGTGTTGCACAATTGTTGGGTTTCTCATATGTCCTTAACTTTTATGTTTGTTTATTACTCTGTTCATTTTTTACTGTAAATTTAATCTGAGTTTTAGTTACACACAAGGCTCAGGCTTGATTTTATCAGTTTAAACAGTGTTTAACCAACTCCTTGCTGGTGACAGCAAACATGGCTTGCATGTGAGTGCCAGTGACAAATTAGAATGGAAGGAAAGGCATCTCATCAATGTGATTAACATATGTGTATTAAAAGAAGATCAATTTTAATTTCTTGGTAATCATAGAATTTTTTTCATTTTCCAACACACACTGCTGGCAGTTATCACAGTAAAACTACCTTTTCCATGCATGTAATGGTGTTTTATGATTACCACAATAAATACCTATTGAACCTTGATATGTTGAAGCAAACCCTGGAGCATGGGTCAGAGATTTAACTATTCTTAAGCAGGTTTAAAATAAATTTGCTCTCCATTTTGGGGATGAAGAGGGAACAATTGATTTAGATCAGTGGTCTCCAACCTTTTTAACCACAAGATCACTTTTTCAATTTAAGTGTAATGTAAGATCTACCTCAAAATCAGATATCCTTGTCCCACTTCCTTCCCACCCCTTCTTTGAAGCCCTCCTCCTGCTCAGTCCTTTCCCTTTCTCCCCCATCCTTACTCACTTTCACCAAGCTGAGTTAGGGGGTTGGGTGCAGGCTCTGGTCTTGGGCCAAGGGGTTTGGAGTGTGGGAGGGGCTCCAGGCTTAGGATGCAAGCTCTAGGAAGGCATTTGCGTGCAGGGGGACTTGTGTCTGAGGCAAGGGGTTGGGTGTAGGAGGAGGTTCAGGGCTGAGATAGGTTCAGGAAGCAGACTCGGGCTGGACACCATTCAACTGAGATGGCTTCCGGGTGGTGGAGCAGTGGCTTAAGGCAGTCTCTCTGTGTGGAGGTAGAGTACAGAAGTGGGGGGAGAGAGACACCCTGACATCAGTGCTCCCCCTCTTCTCCCTCCCACACCTTGCACAGCAGGCAGGAGGCTCCCAAGGGGGCAGCTCCAAGGCGGAGGGCAGGAGCAGCAGGACAGTGGGTGGGGGGGCAACTGAAGAACCAGTGCTTGATAGCTTCCCAACCAAACCCGTCAGGATCACATATCAGAGGCTCCAAGATCTACTGATCTACTGGTTGGTGACCACTGATTTAGATGGTCTCAGTGAGTGTCCTGAAAGTAGAAGAATATCACAAATATAGTTTATATTAGTTAGAAACTAGTCATAAAATAAACCTTATTCCCCTAGAAGTGAAGATCATTGTGTTATTATGTACCCTATGTTGTATAAAGTCCCATGGGAAACTAGAGATATTGTGCAGCTGACTGTTCATCTTACTTTAATAATAATACTAATAATAACTAATAATAAAAAATAAATAAAAATAATTTCTCCTGAAGTTTTGGAACTGAAGCATTGCAACATCCTGTTACCTGTGATAAACAGGAAATGAAATTAAGAAACAAAAATGATACTGACTTACTCTAGTTTTTGTCCAGGCTGAGAAAAGTGCAAAAGTGTAAATGATAAATAAAATGTTTAAAAATACTTTCCTTTTTGATAATCTAAGTCTGTTAGCTATAAAAAGTATTTTTAATATTTTAATTTGACATGACCCTTTTAGGTCACCACATTTTAAATGAGCATTTGACATTTTGACATGAAGAAAGTTCTCAAGAATCAATTACATTTTTTTAAATGACTGCTAAGTGTAAGATTGAACTTTGTGATTTGTCCCAGTCTATCAGAAAATGCAAGCCCATGATTGTTATCCGAAATATATAAAATCATCAACACTTTTTTTCCACTGATGCAGGGTGAGGTTTTTAATCTCTCGATTTACTGACAGGAAGCAATGTACAAAATCCATAAAGGGAACAGTAGATGGAAGAAGAGACAGTCCCTAAGAATCAAATTGTTTGATTTTAGCATGATTGTTTTAGATGAAAGCATATCAGCCTAATACTGATATTTAATGAAAATATTAACTAAAAGAAGTTCATAATAATAACTCCCGAAATCTCTTATGTCTGAAGTGTGTGCATATGAAAGAGAGAACGAGCAAGTGTGCATGTGTTAGGGATGTAAAAATCCTCACTTAATTGATTAACCAATTAACTGTGATGTTTAACCAGTTAAGCAATTAAAGGGGGCTCTAGTGGGACCCCTGCTGTGGGCAGGAGCTGTTTCAGCCCAGCCCTGTCTACGGCCGGATTAGGTGTGTCTCAGACACAGGCTGCTATAGTCATCCAGAGAAGCCCCTGCCTATGACATGCCCAGACCTGCTGTGGACAGGGGCTGGTCCAGCCCCCATTGGTTAATGGTTAACTGGAACCGGGAAGTTGATAATATGTACCAGTTAACCTTTTATATCCCTAGTATGTGAATATAAACTTTTCTTTTTTTGTTTGTATAAAATTAAATGAGTGGGCAGTGTTACTTAGTCAACTGAGTTAGATCTTGCATTAATAATGCATATTAAGATTAATTAGCTACCGATTTTTAAAAAAGCATTAAGGAAATGAAAAATCTGTGTAAGGACAATGTTTTTGTCTAGTGAAGAGGCACAACAGGATCCCATTTTAACAGGATCCCATTACAATGATGAAGTTGCGCAAATGATAGTTTTGGGAATCTTTCATCAAAACGCTGAAAGCTTTGTGTGCAAGTCCCCACACAAGAAACTTACCATCAGTTTTATAATTCCCTTACTAGATTTCCTATCTCTTGTCTTGTTCAAATATATCATTTTGTGGGGGAATTCTCCCGGGCAAGTTATACAGACCTCGTAATTGTTCAAGTGACATATTGGTCAGTATAATTTAAAGTCATATCTAAAAAATATCTAGGTCTAACCTTCCTATAAATGCATGTATGCCATTAGTGGTATCTCCAGTAGCACAAGTGTCATCTTTGGATGTTATGGGTGAAAGAACTGGGAAGCTGAATATTTTGTCATCTATACTGTGAATGAGAGAGTTCTCCTTTAATAGAGCAGGCTCTCTGAACACCATGCATTAAATCATTGTGATTCTTATCACTCTTTTCTCCCAAAGGCATCACCCCCCAAGCCTATTTGTTGCTTGTTTTTTTACATAGCGTATAGTCTTTTAATAGATACTCATTATAAAGCGCTGCTATTTTTTTATTTAAATAATGGGACTTCTTTGCAATTAAATTGCTCTTGGAGTCTAAGCTAATGGAAACTGACAGGTCTGCCACCCATAATGAGCACATTAAAATAAAAAACCTTCAAGAAGTTCACCAGAAGGAACTCTAATGAAACTCTGTGCAATCAAAAATATAATATGTATTTTACATTGGTTATGGGCAAATCACAATAGATCAATGGTTCTAAACTTGTGATCCACAAACCCCTCGGGGTCTGCAGAGAGTGTCTAAAAGGTCTATGAAAGACTGAAAAAAATGACTGAACAAAATTAAAATATTTACACAGAGAATAGATTTTCAAAGGATCTGCAATTCCATTTGAAATATTGTAGGGCTCTGCAAATGAAAAAAGATTGAGAACCACTGCAATAAAGGACTGATAGTTTTAAAAATAGCTAAATCCCATTTTCCAATGACTTATATACTTAGGAACTTTTCTCATTGAAATTCAGAGTCAAGATTATTATATTATTTTCTACTATTTTTACTGAAAATAAACTGGGCTATATAGAAAGTATTTCATTTAAAAGTAGCTATGTTTTGATAGGGCAGTGAATTCAGGTTATGTCTACTATACTGTAGTAAGTCGACCTAAGTTACACAACTCCAGCTATGTGAATAAGAGAAGTGAATAGGAGAGTGTCTCCTGCTGTGTCAACAGGACACACTCTCCTGTTGACTTGACTTACTTTTCTCATTCAGGGTAGAATACCTGGGTTAACTGGAGAACGAATTGTGGCTGATTTGGCCAGTTTCCCCTGGACACACTAGATTGCCCCAGTACATTGATCTGGCTGTAGTGTAGACATAGCCTAAATTACTAAAGTAGAATTTCATTATATTTTATGTAGTGCCTCAGCTATTAAATATAGAGCATGACATCTAGATTTTCTTGTCTCTGGTCAGTAGGACATCTTGAAGTTGTGTGATCTGAATTTTTATACCCTTTTCCTCCCTTCCTTTCCTTTCTGTGCGAAATGCCAATCAGTCCAGATGACATCAGACCAATTTCCTTGATTAGCTTATTTTAAATGATCTCCCTTTCATGCTTTGCACATTTGGAGTGACATCACACTCTCAGAATAAAAAGATCTCTTTTCTTGTTCTGTGAGGGTAAGCAGTTTTCAGTCTTCTGTTTTATACTGAAAACTTGCTCTGTGATAGATGTTGGTCAGTAATTAAAGATCTAGTTCACATTTCCCTTCCTTTCAGTTGGTTTATTCCGTGTTGGCACTGTATTGGTAAAAGTAGTAATGGTGATAGGCCTTGCTTGAGACAAGTCTAATCCAAACAATGATTGTAGTGCCTGTGTGCTGTTGGTAAGCTTTCATATGAGCTGTGTTATAGGTGCATTTTGTGTCCATATACTGGTTAGCACTCCCAATTATTTTTAGCTAAAACAAGGCCCAAGATTAAGCCTATCCATTTCTCTCCTAAGTTTTCATGCTTGCAGACTTTTTAAATAAATTTAACATTACATTTATAAATCAGGAAAAAATCATATTCTGTTGTGTAGCATTCATATTACTGTTAAATTACACACTTCTCCTTGGGTGGAATACTGTACTCTAGGCATGTCAAACTCAAAGCCTAATGAGGGCCACACAAGCGAAAACTGATAGCTTTCAGTGCCACCAAAGAAAACGTACTTCTATCGGAAAGTCATAATTATTATTATAGATTATGTTTTAGGTATATTTTATAATTTTTCAGGTCTTGTTTTAATATAATACAATAATTTGATGTGTAAAATTATTTGCCCATATAAAATAAATTTTAATTTAAATATAAATTTAAGGTACTTTTTAATTTTTTATGTAGCGCCCCCTCTCCACCTGGTTACCTTCTTTTAGAGCCAATCTCCTTTCAGGTTCGGATGGATAGGTCTGGGTTCTTCTGGATCCCGCCACCTACTCAATTTTATTCTTTCTGATTGATGTACTTGGCGGTGCCTCCACCCCCCTCACTCCTTCCTAGCAGGGTTGCCAGGGCAGCTTGGGAGGAAAATTCTAGCCCAGGATAATCCCCACGTATTCGCCAGATAGTCGGAGACTCCCAGAAAATAACACAAACACATACACTATAATAAACACAATTATATTAAACAGGAGACAATTATAACAGAACAGGGTAAAACATTATTTTTAGGGTCACCGGTGCCCTGCAACTGTGAAGTTAGTGTCCCGTTGGTACGCGTACTTTGTTGGGGCCCTTGATGACTGTTGACCACACAATCCTTCTCTGCAGAGGTTTAGCAGTGGGGCTGACTAGGTCCAGTACAGCCCAAAGGACTCACAAATGGGAGAAGATGGTAAATCCCTCCACAGTTTAATAGGCTGCAGGTAATAAAATCCCCAAACAAATTCCCTGACTTACTAACTAAAAATTGGTGCACTCACACACTCCATGAATGAGCCTCAGGTTGAGAGATGACTCAGTCTCTGCAAAGGGGCTGCTCTCTTCTCACAGGGGTCCTCTTCAAGCAGGAACCAGGCTGCTTCGGTCCCAGAATTTCCCCTCACCATGAAGGGGTGCAGGGCTCAAGATGCAGACCACACAACTGCACCAAAATTCAAAACTATAGCCTCCCAGCCCAGCCTCCAGACCCACACAGCAGGCAGCAGCCCTGAACTTGCTGCTAGAGCCCAGCTGACCATGCAGTGACTCTCTCACCCAGGGAGCTGGAGAGCCAACTCCGCCTGGCTGGGGAAGCCTCCCAGCAAACTCCACAACTGGGAATCAACAGTGGAGACATAAACCCAGCTGAGGGATCCTGCCTTCAGGTCCCTAGAGGCTAGCTCTCAGGGGGAACCCTGCATGCAGGCCTGGGGGCTTACTAGCTCCCACACACTCAGTCCTCCCCTTTTCCTGGCTGGCTCCAGACTCCCCTCAACAATGGTCTCTCCTTCCCCCTGGGAGGGGCATCTCACTCCCTGTGGGTTGCCGGGCAGACTCTGGCCCTGGTAGGGAGGGGGAGCCAAGGCAAACTCAGAGTGCCTCTCCCTGAGCTGCCAGCAGACAAAGCCCCGGGAATCCAAGCAATCTCCTTGGGGGTTACATTTATATGATACATAACTTGTTTTGTTGAAATAAAATCAAGTATAGACCGTGGATAATCAAATAGAACAGGCTTCTGTGAAAATTTCAAATACTTTGTAAGTTTGAGATTTTGCATAAACATACAATATTCATGCAGTTGCAAAAAATTAACATATTTATTGATGTAAAATTAATATACATTTTGTGATTTTATTTGGGAATAAATACAAAATATCCCTCTCCTTTCCCCCTTAGCCAGGCACTCCCATACCCCCATTTTACCCAATCCCCCTCTGCTCCCCCAGAACCCTCCCACCCCGCTCTAAGCCAATGCCTCATCCCTCCCCCAGAGCCAGGCACTCCCAGCTCCCCCCAACCTAATGCCTCTCCCCTCCCCCAGAGCCAGGCACCCCCAACCTAATGCCTCCCCCCTCTCCCAGAGCCAGTCACTCCCAGCCCCCCCCCAACCTAATGCCTGGATCCCGGAGCTGCCGCTGCCACACATTTCTTCCTCAGGCATAGGGGCGGCATGAGCACAGCAGCCAGCTGTGAGCAGGCGCTTGATGCCGCATGTGCTGGAGCGCCCAGCGTAGAGTGGCCACGCCGGCCATGAGCACGTCCTGGAGTCCTGAGTGTCCTGGCCAGCCATGAGAATGTGCTTGAGAGCCCAGCGCAGAGCACCCCAGCTGGACGTGAGCATGTGCTGGGTGCCGTGTGCAGAGTGGCCGGGTCGACTGTGAGCAGTCACTGCAGTGCCGTGCACAGAGCGGCCAGTCATCTGGCTGTGATCTGCTCTCAGCCACGTACTCTGAGTGGCCAGTGGGCCACACTTTATTCTTTTATAAAAATGTAGTGGTGGGGTGCAAAACATTTCTATCGGGCCCCATGCGCATTGCCAGAGACCTGTTTGACATGCCTGCTCTACTCGGAGGGAATGTACCTTCTTACTAGCTAATTCAGAACTGTATGATGCTCTAATGATATGTTGCAGATTTACCTGCCTTTGTAGTATCCTACTTTAATGGGAAGGGCACTTGAAGAACATACCATTGATCTGTTGCACTGGAAAAGTCCCCACAAGGAGCTGAGTCACTTGTCTACTTCAGAGTCTTGTACTGTATTGCATCATTATTGGTGAAGAGAATTGTCTTACATGAAGCTTTGAATGAAGATTCCTTAGAAATAGACTATAAATTTGTTAGAATTTGTGTTTGTTTCAGATAGTGATTGAACAATGAGCCAGTGTTGTGAGTAATTCAAGGAGAACATGCCAAAGTATGAATAAGGTTTGATGTAAACTGATACCAGCGATTGAAGAAGTACGTTCAAAATGGAAGTAAAAATAACCGTAGCTACCCGTGTTACAGATTTACATTTTATAACAGCAAGTACTTAAGCTATTTTTATAGAAACAGTGACTGAAACAAGTGTTTACCAAGTGGCAGGAAGTCTTTTGAAGAAACAAATCGTATACCTACAATGGTAGCAGTAATTTAATCTTGTTCTCCTTGACTTGCTTCAGATGTTGTTATACTGACAGGAGTTAATGGAAATCAATATAACCATTTATTATTAAAGATTTACCTAGGTTTTTGGTCAGTTTCCCATAGCTCATGCAGAGATTTGTGAACCTCTTCTTAGACGCATTACATATACAAACTTATAGGATTTATGCACTTTTTACTTGGGAAAATCATGTTCATTATCAGACTTAAGAACATTTCTAGCATGTCACTGCTGATGTGTCTGCTTTAGGGATGTTTACAGTGCAGATAATTGGCCAATATGTAACCACTGAAAAATGTCAGTGGTTACATACACCTACAGCCTGGGGTGGCAGCCAGCTCCCTGGAAGCTGGTGTGTGTGAGAAGCCGAGTACCAGCCTGCCGCCCCATGCTGCTACCTCCATATGAGAGACAGCAACGCAGGGTGGCAGTTGGCTCCCCCGGAGCTGGTGCTACCAGCTTCCATCTGCCGCCCCGCAGGAAGCCAGCTACTGCAAGGGATGTTAAAAAATGTTTGATTAAGTAAATGTGTAACTATTGAAAATTTCAGCAGTTACACATTTAAATGGGGAGGGGGCAGGAAGGAGCCGGTGCATGCAGTGAACTGAGGAGGAGGGGGATTGTAGATACTTGCAAGGAAGAGGCTGCATGAGGGAGGGGAGTGTGGGGCAAGAGATGGCGAGAGGATGGGGTCTCAAGAAGTAGTGTTTTATCATCAGTTCTTTAATGTCACTGCTCCTCAGGGCAGCTCAGGAGGTGGGAAAGGAGCAGCGAAGTTAAAGTGCTATTGGACCTTACCAGCAGGGCTGCCAACCAGGGTGGGATGGGGGAATGGGAAGGGGAGGATGGGAAGGGACAGTAGATGGAAGGAAGGTCCTTGAGGTGCTGCCGCACTTTACTATTGGCTATATATGATCCAGTACCAATGGCTGCTTCTGATGAGTGTGCCATACCAACCCACTTTCAATTCTGGTGATGGAGGAGATAAGATCACAGAACTTTTCATCTCTTTTTGTATGATCCTGTATTATCCTGGAAAACTCCTTACATTTTTTTCTTTCCATAAAGCAGAAACAAGCCTTGAGCACTGTAGATCCTTTCTGCCTTGAGAATCATAATATAGACTATGTACAGTCTCTTGTTAAATCTTATTTTAACAAGGGATCCTCCTGGACAGCCGTTGCTCTGCTCCTGCTTCTGGCTTGCCTACGTCCTAGAGAGAAAGCAAAGCTGCTGCAGTTTTTGCTCTGGTTGCCTTGCTTCCTCAGACACCACAGCAGTTTATTTTCAGGTTTGTTTTTTTGCTTTGCACTGTGGTTTTGGCCTTGGAGCCTGAGCTGTCCCTGAGCAGGCGATGGCCACACACTGTGATGATGGAAGTTCTGCTGCATCTTCATGAGAGCATCATGTCATTTGCGGCAGAGCTGGATTCAGAGCCCAGCTTTGAGCCCCTCACTCAGGGTGCAGCCCTACTGCTCTTGTCCCCGAACTTATTCCGGAACAGGCAAGTTTGGAGGCTGGACACCAGTTCTGACTGGTGGGACCGGCTTGTTATGCAGCAATGGGTCGACGACCAGTGGCTCTGAAACTTCCGCATGCGGAAGTCCACCTTCCAGGAGCTCTCTGCCTGGTTTGCTCCTGCCCTGCAATGCTAGGACACCTGCTTGTGGGACACCATCCCCCGGAGAAGCGCGTCGCTATTGCTCTGCGGAAGCTGGCCATCCCCGATAGCTACCGCTCTGTGGGACATCAGTTTGGCGTGGGGAGGTCTACCGTCAGAGCTGTCTTGATGGAGGTAAGTCCCTCTCGGGGGACAGTTCATCGGGGCTGGGGCGGGTGGATAAGGGGGACAGTTGGGACTGGGCACAGGGAATGGGGGTTGGGGTGGGAGTGGTAGAAGCCTGCCTGGCCTCACCTTGCGGTGGTGCAGAGGGCATGGGGGAGTTATCTGAGGGGGGGCTCTTGGGGTCTGGGAAGGGAGGGGTGGGGGAGCACCTCTCATCAGTTCATGCAACTCCTCTAATGTCCTGTTATGTGTGTTTGTATTTGTCCCTTTCTGCAGGTGGTGATGGCCATCAATTCGGAGCTGCTTCACAGGACTGTCTGCCTCGGAGACCTGCCTACCATCTTGGTCGGATTTGCGGGGCTGGGTTTTCCGAACTGCAGTGGAGCACTTGATAGGACTCACATCCTGATCCACGCACCACCCTGTCAAGCAGCACAGTATATTAATAGAAAGGGCTACTTTTCGATAGTGCTGCAGGCTCTGGTCGACCACCTGGGACAATTCACAGACATTTGTGTTGGGTGGGCAGGCCAGGCACACGATGCCCACATATTCCAGAACCTGTACCGCAGGCTGCAGGCTGGAGCATTCTTTCCAGAGAGGAACTATGCAGTCGGGGATGTGCAGATGCCTACGTGCATCGTGGCCAATGCGGCGTACCCCCTTATGCCCCAGCTCATGAAGCCCTACACCGGCCACCTGGATTCAAGCAGGGAACTGTTTAACTCCCACCTGAATCAGGCTCACTTCCAGGTAGGGTGTGCCTTTGGCCATCTGAAAGGCAGATTTAGATGCCTGCTTACTCGACTGGACATGGGGGAACACAACATCCCCAATGTGGTTGCAGCATGTTGTGTGCTGCACAATGTAGTGGAGAGGTAAGGGGAGGCCTTCCTCCCTGTATGGGGGACACAGGCTGATGTGGAGGGGAGGCACTTTGAGCAGCCCCGGAGAGCTGCAATCTGGCAAGCCCACCAGCTGGGCTTGCGCATTTGAGAAGCCGTGAGGGAGCAGTTCTCCCAAGGAGGCCGATGATTTTCCCCAGGGCCTTCCAAATGTGGGATTGCTCCATGCCCCCAGTGCCTTCCTCCCCAAAACCCCTCCTGGCTCCACATTCACACGTACTCATTCATCACACACTGAGAACAGAGATAGGTGTTGGTGAAAAAATGTTTACAGTTTATTTCACTGTTGGTTTTTTGAAAAACTAAAATACTCTTTTGTTCAGAAAAATAAAGTGTTTGTAAACAAAGTAAAGTGCTTCCCTCAGTGACTCTCACAGGTGGGAAGGGGGAATGTCAGCCTGAAAGCGGGGAGGGAGGCTCAGGGCTGAGGGTGCTGCCTTGATGAAGATCCCATGGCACTTTGGCTGGGGAGGCCTTCTCACACACAGCCGCACATGTGGCCTGGGACAGTAGGGGGCTGAGCAGGTGGTGGGGCTGTACCTGGGTCTGGGATGGTAGGGGCTGAGGGGAGAGTAGGGGTTGCTGGGGGGCAGGCTGAGCAGGACCAGGGACAGGACCGGGGAAGGCCATTGCCTCCTGGATAGCAGCGCAAATCTCAGTGCGCTGCTCGACAAACTCATCCAGCAAGAGCCTGCACCACTCTTACTCTGCCTCCAGCCTCCGGTTCATTGCGTCCTGCATCACTTGCAGGACCAAGATGTCCTGGTGCAACCAGGTCCAAATACATGCACCAGTGCCGACGGGTTCCCTGCAGCTGTCTGGGTGGTGAGGCAGGTGTGGCGCCCCCTCCTGGTCCGCTGGTCCGGCTGTAGAGGACAAGAGGGAAAAGTCATCAGTCATGCATGCCCACACTTTCCCTGAGAGGGCATGCCCTTCCCCTTCTCAGCAGTCAGTGCCTGTCCTAGGATCAGAGGATGCTTATGTACATCTTAGGAAGGCATGGTGTGGCCTGGCCAGCAGCCACAGTCTCCCTGGAGCGAAGAAGGTGTGCAGGCCACCATCCTGCGCTCCCCTCACACACACCCCATGGCCAAGCAGCACAGACAAGTGTCAAGCCACAGTTGGGGTTCCCGCGGGTTGCTGAGTGGCCTGAAGCTGTGTGGCAATCCCAGCGTCCCCAACCCATGCCTGCACCTGGCATCACTGCCTGCAAGAGCAGGTGGTGCCTCACAACTATGCGGGTGCAGGGGTAGGACGACCCTCCCTAAGGTCAGCCAGGTGTGTGCTCTCCCTCCCCCCCCCCCCGGCTGTGATCAGCATGACATGTCACAGCACTGCACCATCCACTTTGCTTCCGCCTGCCCTGCCCTGTGTGTGTTGGACCCTCACAGCACTCACCTGATGTTCCCTCCCCGGTGTCTGAAATTGTCTGGGAGGCCTCCTGAGTGTAGGTGTCTGGCTCCAGGGTGCTCCTGGTGCTGTCTTCCTCCTCCTCCTCTTGGAGCTCCTAGTCGACTGCTAGGGTCTCACCCTGGAGTTGCGGCTGCTGCTGCACAGGGGTCTCCAAGCCAGATTCCACAACCCTCTCGGGAGGCAGGGGTCCTTGTAGTAGGCACAGTAGTGTGCCGTATCCCCTGCCGCAGCTCCTTGACTTTGGCTCTGTCTTTGCCAGGCCATCAGCCATTCTGGTGTAAATGTCAGCGTTCCTCCGCCTGGACTGTGAGACCTGAAGAGCCTCATCCTAAGACCAGAGCTCCAAGAGGGTTTTTGTCTCGGGCCCAGACCAGGAGGGTGTCCGGCGTTTGGTGCCCCTGGCTTCCTGCGGGGATGTGTCTCTGGAAGGGCCAAGGGGGTCTTGCCCCTGGGACATGGCTTCGAGTTGCCTGACCAGAAAGAGCAGCGCAATCTCAGAGTCCTGGCTGGAGCTGGCTTGCTGCCAGAATGCTAAATCCCAGGTTCCTGTGCCTTTTAAAGATGTCTATAGGCAGGAACAATAGAGTTGAAAGCTGTGGCAGGAGTGTCCACCAGGACTTCTTCCTGGAGGCCTTTATTGTCAACATAAATTCTTCCCCATGTCCACACTTACCTTTCGTCGACAGAACTCTGTTGACAAAGGCGTTATTCCTCGTAGAGTGAGGTCTACCACCGTCGACAAAACTGCCACGTTCTGTTGACTTACTGTCGACAGAATGTGGCGGTAGTGTAGACGCAGGTATAGTTTTGTTGACAAAAGTCCACTTTTGTCAACAAAATCCTGTAGTCTAGACACACCCTTGGTGTATTATCTTTGAGAGTGTTGGAAAACAGGCATTTTTATGCTTGTGTGAATTTTAAAGTATGTGGATTAGCAAATTAGTATTGTATGTGCAGTAGAACTTTGTTTTTATGCCCTTAACACTTGTTTCACTGGACGCTTCCTGCCCTGTGCCCTGCCTTCCTCTACTCCTGATGTACTCAGTGACCCTGACTCTGAAAACTGAATTTTCTTCCTGCTGTGTACTTTGCAAGCAATTGTGTGGCTTGAGCTGTATTTGTTGATATTTAATCATGGCTTTTCTTTCTTAGAAGTGTTGAAGAGGCCATTTGGTCTTACTTTATTTTTGTAATTCTGTTTCAGAATTCTCCACTTTACCAGTATTTGCAGGATTTGGGCCATACAGATTTTGAAATATGTTCAGCTGTATCTCAGAAGACAGAACAATGCACAGCAGAGGAGAGGCAACAAGAACAAGATACCCGTACCACACAGAAAGTAATCATTCATCTTTGTCTTGAAACTATGTTAAAATATATAAAATCACAGGCATCATTTAAACTCTTGCTATATAAAAAGTTGTTAGAACTAGTAGATGCCTCATCTGCCTTTCTGCTGATATAGTTTGGGGCTAAGGAAATGCCACTTGGGATTTAAATTCACTAGAGATGCAAGAGACTTGCACAGTGAACTTTTCAAGAGCTGTAAGTTACATTATTTGCCAGATATTTTATAGTAATTTAATATAGGATTAATACATAATAAGTATAAAACAGGGTGGGACTTCTTGCTGGAAAGTAGAGCTAAAATAACAGTTGTCCCTGAGACATCAGAATCATACTAACGCCATGTCTTCACTATGTGGGAAGGTTGAATTAAGATACGCAACTCCAGCTATGTTAACTATGTAGCTAGAGTATCAGAGGGGTAGCCGTGTTAGTCTGGATCTGCAAAAGCGACAAGGAGTCCTGTGGCACCTTATAGACTAACAGATGTATTGGAGCATAAGCTATCGTGGGCAAAGACCCACTTTGTCAGATGTATGTAGCTAGAGTTGACATACCTTAATTTGAGTTTCCGCACAGTCTCCACAGCAGAAGGTCGATGAGAACAAACACTCCCATTGGCTTCCCTTACTCCTTGTACAAGCAGGACTACTGGCACCAATGGGGGTGCTCTCTGAGTTCGATTTAGCAGGTGTTTACTAGACCCGCCAAAACAAACTCTGGAAGATGGATCATGGCAGCATTGATCTTCCACGTAGTGAAGATGTAACCTAATTTATGGAGAAATATGTGGCCAGTGTTCCTAACTTCTTCCTCTTCTTCTTATGGGCCTATATAATATGGAGCTTTGTTGGGTCCTCCTCAGTTCCGCCCCTGATGTGCCCACAAACCAGTGTGGGTGCAATCACCTGTGCTCTTTATCTGTAGTTTACTTTTCTACAACCTTCTAGCTACAAACAGCTTCATTATCGCAGCCCAAGGAACTGCTAATTCCTGCAGCCAGGAAGGAAGAGCACCAACTCCCTGGCTTCTTCTTTTCCTCTCTCTTGGCTGCTTTCCTGCCTGCCTTTTTGTAGCCCTGGACTAACAAGGCTGGCAGCTGTTCTCTGTTTGCAAATAGGCTTGGACTTTCTCAGCCAACTCCAATTCTCCTTTCTTGATTGGGGTGGGCATGACAGAGGCCTGACTCAGTGTTTCTTAGGCTGTGATAGGATGTTGGCTAACTCACTTTGAGTTTAGCACACTTTCTATAATGAATATTTGAGTGGTTGGCCTAACTGCCCAATAGTGGGGACTAAACAATTTTCGGGCCTCATTGCGGATAGGCTAGGGAAGCTCAATGGTGTCGTCAGCCCTGTCTCTTTTTGGTGTAGAAGAGAGCACTAAGTTTTTTACTGAATATGAAGCAATTTAAAACATAAGTTTTTAAACTGTTTAAACTGCTCTTTTTTGATATTACAATGGCTTGAAGCAATGTTTTTCAAATGAGAGTAAGGAAGTTTCAACGAGATTTGGGTACCTAACTCCCATCATCTTTTCTGAAAATTCCAACCTAAATTATTACGCCATTCTGAAGTAGTGTCAGCAGTTATTTGGCTTGAGGAGCTTTCATTGAGGATGCTAGAGATCAGGAGGAATAAAGCCAAATAGCTCAAAATAACAGATTCCACAAGTCTGTAGACCTGATAATCACCGGAAGGTGAACAGCTCAAACATTTTGCACTTCAAAAACAGAGATATGATCTGTAGTGTTTTGATGGGTGGTGCTCATCACCTGTATACACAACACATTTGGATTATGCTTGGTAGATCAATGACCTGAAATTTTAAGAATTCCAGAAATTAAATCTGTTTCCACAATATTAACTTGGACATGTGGTAAATATGTAGTATTGTACACGTTGATTGACATAGTTTTTGTTAAGAATGTATACTATGGCTCTGTGAAGCCAATTTGTAGATTTGGCTACAGGGTTTTTCTTTTAGGGCAGCTGCTACAGGAAAAATCCCCTTGCTGGCCATAAACATTGATGTTTGTGGAGATTCAGTTGTTACATTGTCCTTTCTTTAGCACCTAGTTGGAGCATGCACAGTGTAGTTATATTCTGCCTGCTTCTTTCTCTTCCACAGTGGAGAGTTCTGTTTTCAATGAACATGTTCTAGCTACATGCTAAGCTAGAGCCTGGAGGAAAAAAGAGATCTTTATGTAGACTTTTCTGCCCAAAACACTGCAGGGTAGGGTGTCCCCTGAAAACTTAAAAGGTAAGAATTGGGAACAAGGTTCCACAGTCTTAATGATTCATCATATCTGAAAAATCCATGTTTCTTTCCCATTCTGTTCGCTGTAGCATTCCACTCGCTTGTGTCTGTTGCCTTATGGATTCTCAATTTGGTCCACTGCTGCTTTCCACCCTTCTCCAGTGCTCAGTCATGTGTACACACAACACATTACTGTTTTCCAACAGTCTCCCCGACCTGCTGCCAGAGCTTCCCACCCACTTTCTTGCCACTTCTGCTTTCCTGTGCCAATGCACCACTCATTAGTGAGAAGTAGAATGGGTAGTGTACCTGCATGCCATCTTAGAAACAGGAAAGAGAAAGGGAATGATACCACCCTACATTCTGCAGCAAGGCTCTCTGTTTTTTGTGGTATACTAGCGTTGTCTTGTGACACATTGCAAGTTGGGCAGCAGTATGGGAAAAAAGTTCAAAAATAGTCTCTAATGAAAGCAAATTAATAATACCATATTGAATATACTCTACTCTAGTCTCTGTGTAGATTCTTATATTATGGTCATCACTAGTATATGAAGACCTTCTAATAGTGCATTAAGCAGTGTGACTAACATATATTATGCCTTTTTTCTCTCATTCTTCCCCTCCTCGGGCAGAAGGATTTACCCATTTGTTTTTATATTTAATTTATAACACACACAAACACATATTGCTATATGTTAGAGAAGGCAAGGTCAAAGAAAGGAGTCTTGCTCTTAAGGCAGAAAATAGTGAGGTTTGTATAGTCCTATGGAAGTCTTTCTGTGTTGATAAATTCGAGTGCTCGATGGCAATACCATAATAATAAAAAACATAATTCTATAAAAGCCCCTGATTCTGTTAATGCTGCTTTGTGTAACTCAGTCCTGTTGTCACAACATTTCTAGTTAGTTTTAGAACTCAGCATTGATGTCAGCAGAAATTGAGTATTTTGCTGTGAAATTTCAGTCCATATGCTGCAGAACATATAAGGAAAAGTGTCATATATATTATTGGGGGAGTGAGCTTAATTTGAATGCCTTGAATGCCTACTTTCTCAGTCTTAAGATCATACATATATTTATATTTAATATGTGAGCTGTTTTCTGGTAAATGTTCATTTCACTGGCTAATGAATTAGAAATAATCACTGCAGACTTCTTTCAGTGCTCAGGGAGTAGAGTCTGACACTAATTTGGGACTAATGATGAGTTAACACTACTTTAAAAGTATTCCTGAATATATTATGTTCATTTCTGTTGGTTTTGAAAGCTGTTAAACTGAGCACATTAGCTATGACTGACTTGTTTCTCTAGAAATCTGACAGAAAATGTTTTCCCTCTTAAGTTATTGGCATTTAGAGTGCACGTGCAGTTAACTGACATATTTCTGCTTTTGTTCAAAGAGTTTTATTTTAATTTATTTTAATTAAAACTCTTTTAAATTGAAAATTAGGTCAATAAAAAGTGATTGACTGATCCCTGTATATTATGGTAAGGTAGAGCACAGGTTGTTTCTAAATAGCTACATTACTTATTACTCAGTTTTATGAAAGGCAGAACATTTGTGCCATCTGATTGTATGTGTATGTATGTAATTTACCATTTTCCAAAAGCATACTGTTTCTATTTCGCACTCTTCTGAGTTTACTCATTTTATTGTCTCAAGAGTTCTTCCTTTAGTGTTGTCAAGAACAGAGACAATTGATCTTAGATTCTTTTGAAACTTTTAATACAGAGAGTGTGTGAGTAGGGGCACCAACAGCCTCTGCGGGACCCTTAGCAAGGTCTTTTGGGGAGGGCTGGCTCTGCCCTCCCGGAAAGAGCAGAAAGAGGACTGAGGGGCTGGGGCAGCCAGCCCAGAGCAAACCACACTGACCCCGCCCCTCCAGTCCTCTGCGCCCTCAGGAGTCTCAGAGCTCTTTGAATCACTGGGCCCTGGGGCAACTGCTCCCTTCCCTCTCTTCCCCTCCCCCCCACCCTGCCAGTGGTGGGCCTGTGTGTGAGTTTATGATGTCTGTACATCAAGCTCATCCGAGGAACTCATGAGCACCAGAACTGTCTGCTTATCCTGGTTTTTAAATGCGGGAATGTGAAGACAGGAGGGAAAAGAACCACATACTAAATATTAGAGTTATAGGATATTGTGAATAGGAATTGATGTAATCATTACTGGCTTTGAAACCTCTGTGCTTTCTGAGACACTAGATAGTCTTTTTCCGACCTTTTAATTTTTGCTTCTCCTTCCCATTTCAGTAAAATGTCTTGAATGGATTTATTTTGAGAGTTTGTGGTGAGAGGAAGGTTGGTCTTATGGTTAAGATGCTGAACTGGGACTTGAGAACTGTGTTGAATTCCCAGCATTGTTCATGACGTCTCTGATATTTGGACAAATCATTTAAGTTCTTTGTGCCTCATTTCCCCAATTTTTTAAATGGGATTGTTAATACTTCCTTGTTCTCACCCTTTATCTGTCTGGAGTATATAGATCAGGAGCAGGGACTACAGTGCCTAGCTTACTTGGGCCTGGTCTTGGTTGAGTGCAACTTTAATACAAATATGCAGTCACATGAAGAATAGAAATACACAGTGAGCATCCATCACCATGTCTATCTGCAGAAGGAACACCGATGCACTTGTTCTTTTCCATCCTGTTCCTAAGAGTATCCTTGACTTGCAAGTACCATCAAAGCAAGTCTCTACATGATTTTCAAGTGGAAAATATTAAATGAGTTCATCCCCACCAAAAACAAAACAAAACAAAACAGATGAACAATTGAGGACATAATGGGTGTTCCAGATTTTTGAACCTGGGTTGGTGGACAATGCTGGAGTCCTAGACGCCTCTTCCAGAACACTCTGGCCTGAGAAGGTGTTATTTTCTGAGCTAGATTCTTCTTCCAAGAGGCTATAGAATCTTTTACAGGACATCTTGTACTGCTGTTCTCCCTGTGGCGATGTAATTGCCTGGAAAAGGAGAGAATTATGTTGCTGGGCAAGGGAGGATGCTACTTTTTCTGTAGGCTGCTAGCTGAGTGATTGGTGAAGGATCATGGTACATTGACATATAGCTGCTACAATAGTTGAATCAGTTTTATACGTCAGCACTAAGCTCCTTGTGTCAGTAGTGCTTGTCCTCACAAAGAGCACTTTCACCGATTTAACTGCAGTTGTGGGTAAGGATGTTCAGGACTAGTCGATTTCCCCCCCTCCCTTGCTGCCTCTATCAGATAGAGGCAGCAAAGAGGGAGGGGGAGAAGGGGTACTTCAAAGTGGAAGCACCACACAGGTGAGCTGGGTATCATCTGTGTGGCGCTGCTGCTTTGAAACCCCCAGGCAGCATTTCAAAGGGGCAGCCGCTGCACAGCTGACCTGTGGCTCAGCTGTGCAGCGCTGCCCCTTTAAAATGTGAAAGTGCCACGGGGCCCGGGATCAGCTGGGGAGTCCCCAGCTAACTCCAGGCTCCACGTCACTACCTGTTTGAAACGCCGAGGTGGCATTTGAAAGGGGCAGTGCAGCACAGCTGAGCCAGGATCGGCTGTGCAGCACTGCCCCTTTGAACACCGCTTCAGCATTTCAGAGTGGCAGCCACACAGATGATCCCAGGCTCAGCTGTGCAGTGCTGCTTCTTTGAAACATCTAGGCAGCGTTTTAAAGGGGCAGCACCGCAAAACTGAGCTGAGGTTCAGCTGTGGGCACTGCCCCTTTGAATGCCACATTGGCGTGTAGAAGAGGCAGCCACACAGCCGATCCTGGGTTCAGCTGTGCTGCGCAGCGCCTTTGAAAAGCCGAGGCGGTGTTTTAAAGGGGCAGTGCCGCACAACTGAGCTGGGGATCATCTGTGCAGTGCTGCCCCTTTGAAATGCCGTCTGGGCATTTCAAAGGGGCGCCTGGGCATTTCAGAGGGGCAGTGCCATGGAGCCCAGGGTCACCTGGGGACTTTCCATCTGACCCTGGGCTCTGCGAGGCATATAGCACAACATGGAGCCCGGGTCAGTGGGGGATTTTCAGTCCACTGCTAACCCTGGGCTCCATGGCTTTGAAATGTACATTTTAGTTGTTGATTAGAAGTAACCTCTTTATAGTTTCACTTTGTTAAATGTGTTAAGATGAAAGTGCTATATAATTGCAGGATACTATGAATGCCATTTTAAGTCCCATACAAAAAGGAAACATTAGTAAATATTTTATTTATTTGGATTTAGATGAATGAACATAAAAGCATGCCTGTCCTAGACAGTAGGTGCCCTTGCCATGAATTAAAATATAGGGGACACATTTTATGTATCACAAAGAGCCCATTTAACTTATTTTTATTTGTAAAGTAGAAAGGAGAATACTCAAGAGTCATTAAAGGCAACATGACCTGACTTGTGTTTTGATGAAGACTGTTTTATTTGTCAGTCACTTCCAGTGGGAATAAAGACTGTAAGACACCGTTCCAAGATACCTGAATAATTTAATGTTCCTATACACCACCGGTTCACAGCCCGAAACAGTGGGTTGCCTTGATTTGTGTCTTCAAGTTTCAACCTGTCTTTCTTCCATTTATGGAAGCTCAGATTTTTCTTTAACATCAACATGAGGAATATGAACAAAAAGATAACTTATACAGCACACCAAGTGGTTTAGTTCCTAGCTCAACAGATTGTATTAGTCAGCTGGTAACAGTACTTTATTTCTGACTTTAATGATCATTAATTAACGTTGTCATTAGTATTGATTTAAATGTGTGCAATCAGGAGCTGAAAACTCAGGAGGATGAAAGTACAGTAGTTTTAAAAAGTACATTGTCCTTAAAACAAAAACTTTATCTTGAAATAAATATTTTTTCCCCTACACTGTGCTTTCAATACACTGAGAGCAGAGGTTCTAGTCTAAATTAAGAATCCATCTGACCACTCAAGAATAGTTCAAAGGCCATTGTTTATAACACAGCTATTGCTTCAACTCATTACCAACAGCACTTTTTCTTTTACCTTTCTTCATATTAAATGACTAGGGAGTTATTTGCAACACAATTTTTGCAGCACTACAGCTTGAGAGATGCTACTTGTTTTCAGTGATATAGTAAACTTCCGATAATCCGGCACCTTTAGAACCCAGGGGGTGCCGGATTATCAGAAATGCCGGACTATCGGAAGGGGGGGCTATGAGGAGTCTGGGGTGGGGGGGGAGATGCCAACTCAGACTCCTTTAACCCCCCCCCCCCTTCCCGATAGTCCGGCTCTGCCCCAGGCATCCCCGATTCAGCCGCTGCTGGTCAGTTTCAGCAGTGGCTGAATCTGGGACGCCTGGGGCAGAGCTGCTGGGGTGCTGCCAGGTTGGTCCGGTAGTGCCGCCCTTCAGCGCTGCGAGACCAACCCAGCAGCACCCCAGATGCTCTTGGGGTTGACTGGGACAGAGCAGCTGGGGTGCTGCCAGGTTGGTCCCGCAGCGCCAAGGGGCGGCGCTACGGGAACAACCCAGCAGCACCCCAGCTGCTCTTGGGGATGCCTGGGACAGAGCAGCTGGGGTGCTGCTGGGTTGGTCCCGCAGCGCTGAGGGGCGGGCGCTACGAGACCAATCCTGCAGCACCCCAGCTGCTCTGCCCCAGGTGTCCCCGATTCAGCCACTGCTGAAACTGACCAGAATCATCCGCTGCTCAGTTTCAGCAGTGGCTGACCTGGGGACGCCTGGGGCAGAGCAGCTGGGGTGCTGCTGGGTTGGTCCCGCAGCCCCGAGGGGCAGCACTACGAGACCAACCCGGCAGCACCCCAGCTGCTCTGCCCCCAGATTCCCCGATTCAGCTGCTGGTCAGTTTCAGCAGCGGCTGAATCGGGGAAGCCGGGCACAGAGCAGCTCCACTTGTCTGGCAGCCAGAGCACTTCCGGGTTCCTGATGGTGCTGGACCATCAGGAGTGCCGGAGCATTAGATGCCAGACCAGTGGAGTTGTACTGTATTTCTATATGGACAGTCTGCAGCCATTGCCTTTCTGCAGCCCCTGAATGGTCTATTAGCAGTGGTTCCCAACTTGTGGAACATACAAGGGGAGAGGCTATTCTTGATTTAGTCCTAAGTGGAGCACAGGATCTGGTTCAAGAGGTAAATATAACTGGACCACTTGGAAATAGTGACCATAATGTAATAAAACCACATCCTTGTGGTGGGAAAACACCTCAGCAGCCCAACACTGTAGCATTTAATTTCAGGAAGGGGAACTACACAAAAATAAGAAGGTTAGTTAAACAGAAATTAAAATATACGGTGACAAAAGTAAAATCTCTGCAAGCTGCATGGCAACTTTTCAGAGACACCATAATAGAAGCCCAACTTAAATGTACACCATAAATTAAAAAACACAGTGTAAGAACCAAAAAAGTACCACCATTGTATAATAACCAAATAAAACAAGCAGAGGGAGATTTTAAAAAAATCTTTTAAAAAGTAGAAATCAAATTCTAGTGAGGAAAATAGAATGGAGCATAAACTTTGTCAAATTAAATGTAAAAATATAATAAGACTAGCCAAAAAGGAGTTTGAAGCATAGCTAGCCAAAAACTCAAAAAGTAATAGTAAAATGTTTTTAAGTACATCAGAAACAGGAAGCCAGCTAAATAACCAGTGGGGCCCTTGAACGATTGAGATGCTAAAAGAGCACTCAAAGGTGATAAAGTCATTGCAGAGAAGCTAAATGAATTCTTTACTTCTGTCTTCAAGGCTGAGGATATTGGGGAACTTCCCAAACCTGAGTGATTCTTTTTAGGTGACAAATCTGAGGAATTGTCCCAAATTGAGATGTCATTAGAGGAGGTTTTGGAACAAATTGATAAACTTAACAGTAACAAGTCACTGGGACCAGATGGCATTCACCCAAGAGTTCTGAAAGAACTCCAGTGTGAAATTGTGGAATTATTAACTGTGGTTTGTAACCTATTCTTGTAACCTATCAGCTTCTGTACCTAATGACTGGAAGATAGTTAATATGACGCCAATATTTAAAAAAGGCTTTACAGGTGATCATGGCAATTACAGACCAGTAAGTCTAACATCAGTACTGGACAAATTAGTTGAAACCATAGTCAAGAATAAATTTGTCAGACATATAGATGAATATATAACAGAGAAGCTTCCAGATCACAGGCCCTGGTTCTCATGGGAGACTTTAGTCACCCCGACATCTGTTGGGAGACCAATACAGCAGTACAAAGACAATCCAGGAAGTTTTTGGAGGATGTTGGGGATAACTTCTTGGTAAAAGTGCAGAAGGAACCGACCAGGGGCTATGCACAGCTTGACCTGCTGTTCACAAACAGGGAGGAACTAGTAGGGGAAGTAGAGGTGGGTGACAACCTGGGAAGCAGTAATTCCGAGATGGTAGATTTCAGGATCCTGACCAAAGGAAGAAAGGAGAGAAGCAAAATACACAGCCTGGACTTCAGAAGAGCAGACTTTGATTTCCTCAGAGAACTGATAGGCAGGATTCCCTGGGATGATTACATGAAGGGGAATGGAGTCCAGGAGAGCTGGCAATAATTTAAAGAAGCCTTATTAAAGATGCAGGAAAAAACCATCCCGATGTGGAAGTAAGAAAAGCAAATATGGTAGGCGACCACATTGGCTTACCGGGGAAATCCTTGGCGAACTTAAACACCAAAAGGAAGCTTACAAGAAGTGGAAGCTTGGACAGATGACTAGGGAAGAGTATAAATACATTGTTCGAGAATGCAGGGGTGTTATCAGGAAGGCGAAAGCGCAATTGGAAATGCAACTAGCAAGAGATGTGAAGGGTAACAAGAAAGGTTTCTACAGGCATGTTACCAATAAGAGGGTGATCAGAGAAAGTATGGAGTCCTTACTGGATGAGAGAGGTAACCTAGTGATAGATGATGTGGAAAAGTTGAAGTACTCAATGCTTTCTTTGCATCTGTCTTCACAGACAAGGTCAGCTTCCAGCTTAATGCACTAGGCAGCATGCTATGGGAAGGAGGTGGACAGCCCATGATGGGGAAAGAACAGGTTAGGAACTATTTAGAAAAGCTAAAATACTTAATCCATGGGTCCAGATTTAATGTATCTGAGGGTAGTGAGGGAGTTGGCAAATGTCATTGTAGAGCCTTTGGCCATTATCTTTGAAAACTCCTAGAGATTGGGAGAGATCCCAAATGATTGGAAAAAAGCAAGTGCAGTGCCCATCTTTAAAAAATAGAAGGAGGACAATCCAGGGAACTACAGACCAGTCAGCCGTACCTCAGTCCCCGGAAAAATCATGGAAGGGATCCTCAGGGAATCCATTTTGAACCCCTAGAAAGAGGGGAAAGTGATCAGGAATAGTCAGCATGGATTCACGAAAGGCAAGTCATGCCTGACCAATCTGATTAGCTTCTATGATGAGGTAACTGGCTCTGTGGACATGAGGAAGTCAGTGAATGTGATATACCTTGACTTTAGCAAAGCTTTTGATACAATCTCCCACAATATTCTTGCCAGCAAGTTAAGGGAGTATGGATTAGATAAATGGACTGTAAGAAGAATAGAAAACTGGCTAGACTGTCAGCCCCAATGATTAGTGGTCAATGGCTCGATGTCAGGTTGGTGGTCAGTTTCCAGCAGAGTGCCCTAAGGATCGGTTCTAGGCCCGGTTTTGTTCAACATCTTTATTAATGATCTGGATGAGGGGATGGGCTGCACTGCACCCTCAGCAAGTTTGCAGATGACACTAAGCTGCAGGAGAGGTAAATACGCTGGAGGGCAGGGATATGGTCCAAGTGATGGTCCAGGGATATGGTCCAGATATGGTCCAATTCTCTAATCTATTAGAGATGAGAGAATTGGGCCAAAGAAATCTGATGAGGTTCAACAAAGACAAGTGCAGAGTCCTGCACTTGGGACTGAAGAATCCCAAGCATTGTTACAGAATGGGGACCAACTGGCTAAGTAGCAGTTCTGCAGAAAGGAACTTGGGATTACAGTGGATGAGAAGATGAATATAAGTCACCAGTGTGCCATAGTAGCCAAGAAGGTGAATGGAATATTAGGTTGCATTAGGAGGAGCATTGCCAGCAGATCTAGAGAAATGATTATTCCCCTTTATTTGGCTCTGGTGAGGCCATATCTGGACTATTGGGTCCAGTTCCCAGCCCCCCACTACAAAAAGTATGTGGATGCATTGGAGAGGGTCCAGTGGAGAGCAACCAAAATGATTAGGGAGCTGGAGCACTGAGGGATTTGGGTTTGTTTAGTCTGGAGAAGCGAAGAGTGAGGGGAGATTTGATAGCAGCCTTCAACTTCCTGTAGGGAGGTTCCAAAGAGGATGGAGAAAGTCTGTTAACAGTAGTGACAGACGGCAGAACAAGGAGTAATGGTCTCAAGTTACCGTGGGGGAGGTCTAGGTTGGATATTAGGAAAAACTATTTCACTAGGAGGGTGGTGAAGCACTGGAATGGGTTACCTAGGAAGGTGGTGGAATCTCAATCCCTAGAGGTTTTTAAGTCCTGGCTTGACAAAGCCCTGGCTGGGATGATTTAGTTGGGATTGGTCCTGCTTTGGGTAGGGGGCTGGACTCAATAACCACCTGAGGTCTCTTAAAGCCCTATGATTTTATGATTCTAGCATAATTTATTAGGGGAAAGTCAACATGATTTCTGTAAAGGGAAATCATGCCTTACTAATCTGCTGCAGTTCTTTGAGGGGATTAACAAACGTGCACAAGGGAGAATCAAGTGGATATAGTATACTTAGATTTCCAGATAGCCTTGACACGGTCTCGCACCAAAGGCGCTTCAGTAAAGTAAGTTGTCATGGGTTAAAAGGGAAGGTCTTTTTATGGATTCATAACTGGTTAAAACACAGGAAACAAAGGGTAGGAATAAATGGTAAGAGAGGTAACTAGTGGAGTCCCCAAGTTCTGTCCTGGGACCCATCCTATTTAACTTATTTATAAATGATCTAGAGAAAGGGGTAAACAGTGAGGAGGCAAAATTTGCAGATGATACCAAATTGCTCAAGATAGTTAAGACCAAAGCAGACTGTGAAGAGCTTCAAAAAGATCTCACCAATCTAAGTTATTGGACAACAAAATGGCAAATGAAATTTAATGTTGACAAATGTAAAGGAATACACATTGGAAAAAATAATTCCAACTATATATACAATATGATGGAGACTAATTTGGCTACAGCTACTTGAGAGAGATCTTGGAGTCATTGTGGATAGTTCTCTGAAAACATCTACTCAGTGTGCAGTGGCAGTCAAAAAAGCAAATAGAATGTTAGGAATCATTAAAAAGGGGATAGAGAATAAGGGTATGTCTACACTACAAAGTTAATTCGAACTAACAGAGGATAGTTCGAATTAACTTTAATAGGCGCTACACATACAAACCACTAACTCGAAGTTAATTCGAACTAGCGGAGCACTTAATTCGAACTAGGTAAACCTCATTCTACGAGGACTAACGCCTAGTTCGAATTAAGTAGTTCGAATTACGGGCTGTGTGGCCACTTAATTTGAACTAGTGGGAGGCTAGCCCTCCCCAGCTTTCCCTGGTGGCCACTCTGGGCACCACCAGGGAAACTCTTCTGCCCCCCTCCTGGCCCTGGAGCCGTTAAAGGGGCATGGTCTGGCTACAGTGCCCGTGCCAGGTGCAAGCCTGCCAGCACCCAGCCAGCAGACCCTGCACCTGGCACGGCACGAGCCAGCCACCCGCTGCTACCCAGCCCTCCGCCTCTTCCCGGGACCAGGCTGGCGGCTCCCAGGAGCCTGCCCGGGGACGCAAGAGGCGGTCGCCCGCTTGGTCTAGTGCGGAGATTGTGGACCTCATCGAGGTTTGGGGGGAAGCCTCCAACATCTACGACCTCCGCACTAGGCACAGGAAAGTGGCCATCTAGGGCAGGATAGCTGCCAGCCTGGCCACCCAGGAGCAGGTTTGCATGAAAATCAAGGTGGTCCAGTGAGACCCCTGAGCCCTGAGCTTAGAACATAAAAACGTAAGAACGGCCATACTGGGTCAGACCAAACATCCATCTGGCCCAGTAGCCTGTCTGCCGACAGCGGCCCACACTAGGTACCCTGGAGGGGATGGACCGAAGATAATGACCAAGCCATTTGTCTCGTGCCATCCATCTCCAGCTTTCCACAAACAGAGGCCAGAGACACCATTTCTACCCCCTGGCTAATACCACTCCATGGACCCAACCTCCATGAATTTATCTAACTTCTCTTTAAACTCTGTTATAGTTCTAGCCTTCACAGCCTCCTGCAGCAAGGAGTTCCACAGGTTGACTATTTATTTGCTTTGTGAAGAAGAACTTTCTGTTGTTAGTTTGAAGCCTGCTACCCATTCATTTCATTTGGTGTCCTCTAGTCCTTCTATTATGGGAACTGGTGAAGAACTTTTCTTTATGCACCCTCTCCACACCACTCATGCTTTTATAGACCTCTATCATATCCCCCCTCAGTCTCCTCTTTTCTAAGCTGAGAAGTCCCAGTCTCTTTAGCCTCTCTTCATATGGGACCTGTTCCAAACCCCTGATCATTTTAGTTGCCCTTTTCTGAACCTTTTCCAAGGCCAAAATATCTTTACTGGGGTGAGGAGATCACATATGTACACAGTACTGAAGATATGGCGTACCATAGTTTGATACTTCCCCTCCTCCCTCTTCCCCTGGCTTCCCCCTTCCAGCTCCCTCCTCCCAGGTTTCCTCCTCCCCTCTCCCACCCTCTCTCTTCCCCTCTCCCACCTCCTTTTCCCAGTCTCCCCGAGTTTTGTTCAATAAAGAGAGCTTCTATTTTATACATCAGGAAGGGGGGCTAGGGAGGGGTAAGAGGAAGGAGGAAAGGGAGGAATGGGGTATGGGCCCCCGATGGGAAGGACTGGGGTGGCTCTGTGGGCTCCTCGAGGTGGAAGCTCTCCTGCAGCCCCCCGATTGACCCCCCCCCCAGATGGCAGCCTGCAGCAAGTGCAGTCAGGCTGAAGGCCGAATGCTGTGATGTGCCGAGTGTGGGCATTCAGGGCACTCCAAGCCAGGACTGTTTTGCTGTCCCTCATCGAGTTAGACAAGAGAGTGGGGAACCCCTTAGAACTGTCTGTCCGGGGTGGGGGTCGGGTGCCTTTAACCACAGCCCTCGGCTAGCCTGAGACAGCAGCTCCACGCTCTAAGTCCTAATCTGATGCCCTGCCGGCACTGCTTCTGGCCAGCCTTAACCTCGGTTCAGGGTCCACTCAATGTGGACATGCTAGTTCGAATTAGTAAAATGCTAATTCAAACTAGTTTTTAGGTCTAGATGCACTAGTTCAAATTAGCTTAGTTCGAATTAACTAATTCAAATTAAGTTAGTTCGAATTAGTGCTGTAGTGTAGACATACCCTGAGATAGAGAATATCTTATTGCCTCTATATAAAACCATGATGGTATGACCACATCTTGAATACTGCGTCCAGTTGTGGTCGCCTCATCTAAAAAAAGATATATTGGCATTGGAAAAGGTTCAGAAAAGGGCAACAAAAATAATTAGGGGTTTGGAACGGGTCCCATATGAAGAAAGATTAAAAAGACTTGGACTTTTCAGCTTAGAAAAGAGGAGACTAAGGAGGGATATGATAGAAATCTATACAATCATGACTGGTGTGGAAAAAGGTGAAGAAGGAAAAGGTATTTACTTATTCCCACAATATAAGAACTAAGGGTCACCAAATGAAATGAATAGGCAGCAGGTTTAAAACAAACGAAAGGAAGTTTTTCTTCACTCAGTGCACAGTCAACCTGTGGAACTCCTTGCCAGAGAATGCGATGAAGGCTAGGACTTTAACAGGGTTTAAAATGGAGCTAGATAGATTCATGGAGTTTAGGTCCCTCCATGGCTGTTAGCCTCTGTTTGTCTGAAAATGAATGACAGGGTAGGGATCACGTTGTGTTTCCTCCCTCCGGGGCATGTGGTATTGGCCACTGTCGGCAGACAGGATACTGGGCTAGATGGACTGTTGGTCTGAACCAGTACGGCTCTTCTTATGTTCTTATGATAGACAAGCCTGAAGTTACTTCAGCACTTGTGGTCCTATTATCTACCAGGGACAATGTCAGTGGCCACCCCTTCTTCATAAAGCAAAGTATTTCTTTGAACAAATCCAGTACAGAGAAAACACATCTTGAAAGCGATAATACAACATATATGCATGCTTGACTTTCTAGTTGCCACCCATCTTCCTCTTAGAGACCATGGCAGGTTTTAAAAATCCTCTTTCATAGGGGTTTGTCCTCTAGGTTAAAGTCTTATGCCAGTGCCTTGTAACCTTCTTTTCTGTAGCAGGTTTTCTACTTTGTTCTCTTTTTGGTTCTTTATCTTCATAGCCTCCTTAAATCCTAGCATAATCAGTCTATGCAGTCTGTTCCAGGTCATGGCAATTTGCAGATTTGTTTACTTGTCTAAAGATTTGCCACAATTACCCCCTAGTGCTGTTAGTTCTTCTAGTTCATTTATGCTTAGTAACTACCCTGGCCCCCACTGTTACTGCATAGCTTAACTTGCTTCAAGAAAGTAGTTAACTTCTTTCTGCAATACAAAGTGAGAGGGGAAACTAAGTAACACATATTCTTTCATAAAAATAAATTGGAAGTTTTCTTCTTTTCCACGTCAAGCAATGAGTTGGTTTTATTTTAAAAAAAAAGTCTCGTGGAACTGACAGGCTCATTAATTGGGTGTCTAAAGTTTTTCTCTTGAGTTGCTACATCAAGTCAATGTTACACTGTCTTTCAGAACAAATGTCAAATCTATGCACTTGGCTATCCTGCCTGTAACCGTTAGACCATAGCCTATCCCAGTACAGGCAGTCCCTGAGTTATGCGGATCCGACTTATGTCGGATCCGCAGTTACGAATGGGGTTTGCTGCCCGTCTCCCTGGTCTGCAGGAGACCAGCAGACCAGGGAGACGGGAAGCAAAGCCTCTGAGGACGCCGGCAGCGGGACAGCTGCGGCGCGTCTGGGCTGTCCGCTGCCCGCGTGCTCCGCGGCTTTGCTCCACGTCTCCCCAGACCAGGGAGACGGGGAGCAAAGCTGGGGAGCCCGCGGGCAGCGGACAGCCTAGACGCGCCGTGGCTGTCCCGCTGCCGGCGTGCTCCGCGGCTTTGCTCCACTTTGCTCCCCGTCTCCCTGGTCTGCTGATGTCCAGCAGACCAGGGAGACGCGGAGCAAAGCCGCGGAAGACCCGGGCGGCGGGACCGCGGTGCGTCTCGGTCCCCCGTCCGCGTCTCCCTGGTCTGCTGGGGGGGGGGGGTACAGCTAGTACGCCCCCCCCCCCCCCCCCAGCAGTCCAGGCTTTTCTCCGGATGCCTGTGGTGGAGCAGCTGGGGCACTGCCGGCTGGTCCCGCAGCGCCGCTCTGGGCGCTACTGGACCAACCCGACAGCACCCCAGCTGCTCTGCCCCAGGTGTCCTGATTCAGCCGCTGCTGGTCAGTTTCAGCAGCGGCTGAATCAGGACGCCAGGGGCAGAGCAGCTGGGGTGCTGGTGGATTGGTCCAGTAGCGCCGAGGAGCGGCGCTACTGGAGCAACCCACCAGCACCCCAGCTGCTCTGCCCCAGGCGTCCCCAAGTCAGCCGCTGCTGAAACTGACCAGCGCTGACTACAGGAAGCCTGAGGCAGAGTTGCTCTGCCCCGGGCTTCCTGGAATCAGCCGCTGATCAGTTTCAGCAGCAGCTGACTTGGGGACGCCTGGGGTTCTTTAGTTGAATCTGTATGTAAGTCGGAACTGGCGTCCAGATTCAGCCTGTTGAAACTGATCAGAGGCTGATTCCAGGAAGCCCGGGGCAGAGCAACTCTGCCTCTGGCTTCCTGTAGTTAGCCACTGGTCAGTTTCAGCAGCGGCTGAATCTGGACGCCAGTTCCGACTTACATACAGATTCAATTTAAGAACAAACCTACAGTCCCTATCTTGTACGTAACCCGGGGACTGCCTGTACTATTAACAGATTAGGAATTCTAATTTTTTGTGATTTTAAGGAAATGTTTTTGATTATTCGCTTGGGTTAGTAGTTATTTGAAATCTGTGTGGATAGGGAGTCTGTCCCTAATTAGAGGCCTACAATTCATACATGAACCTGAAAGCCGGGTTTTAGGTTGTGTGTGATGTAGCCTGGAGATACAGGTATATGATGCCTAGTGTTAATCTGAGGTGGAGTTTCTGGAACAGTTACTGCAATGGTCATTACTGGGCCTCAGTACCTTTAATATCTATGTCCACTAGGTGAGCCTCAATCTCTCTCTTCCAGTTGTGGCACATGCATAGGTAAAAAACAGGTCCTCATTCGCAGTCCTTTTTACTTTAGGTTCTTTAGATCATTTGATCCTGCTAGATTCTCCTCTTATTCTCAAGGAGGGAGGGAATCTTTCACACTCGGGCTATGTACAGACTGTGGATTTTTTCGGAAAAAGGTACACAAATGGCATTCCACAATTTATGTACCTTTTCTGATTATTTTTTTGGAAAAGGCTTTTCCAAAATTTGGCCCATCTAAACCGTGCAAAATTTCGGAAAAGCCTCCTCTTTCGGAAGAGTCGTTCTTGTGAAATGAGGAAGACAGGGCTTCCAAAAGAGCATGTCTGCTCTTCCACAAAAAATGTCCCATAACCTCAGACAGCAACTACAACCTTCAGATCAGATGGCTAACTCTAATTTCACTTGCTTTAAAATGTAGCATGTATAGCACCTTGGAATGAAGGACTCAATGAGAGCTTTATTTTACCTTCTTATATATAGGCAAATTGTTCAAGTGACCAGAAACAGATATCCCATCCCGTTACTATACTCTGAAGTTGAACCTGATAGAAGAAGTGAAATTTACTTTCAGTTACAAGGAATTTGATTTAGCAAGAGAAACTGAAGCAGAAATAAATAAATTGTTGTTTCTTTTATATTTGTAATTTCGGTTTTCTATTCCTTTTAGCAAGGCATCCTGTCAAAACTAGCTGAGCTCTTTAAAAACTCATTTCCTTTTTCACCATGTAAGAAAAAAGATGATCTACTCCACCGATTGGTAAGTATTTTTTTATTTTCTTCCCCAATCCTGCATCTCCCTGTCTTCTACACCTCTCCTTGGTCTATATTAGATATGTTAAATATCGGTTATTTGAATAGTTGAGTAACCTCATGAATTCTTATTGGTTACTTGACTATACTATGGTCCCCAATGGTGGGGCCAGCAGCCAGTGCACTCTGGCTCCGCTCCTGAGGAGTCCCCTGCCACTCTGCGCTGCCTCTGTATCAGAGGCAGGGTACCAGGTGGGAGCTGGTCCACGAGGGGAGCCAGTTTAAAAACCAGCTACCCTCACGGACTGGCTGCCTGTCGCCCTGTGCTGCTGCCTCTGATACAGAGACAGCAGCGTGGGGTGGCAGCAGCCCCTGTCCGGGAGGAGTGGGGGTCTGAACTCCTGGACCCGGCACAAGCTGAAAATGAGCCAGGCTGTTTGCCCACATGGGTCCTAATGCACTTTAAATATAGAGCCACAGTGAGGGTAGGTTCGGGACACAGCACGAGCCAGGAGTAAGCCGGGCTGCTGGCCAGCCTACTAAAAACTTTACTGGCGGGGGAGTGAAAAAGCATATAATCTATACCACTAACCTATAAGCTTTTGCTTATTGGTTATCCACGACACTATTACATCCCTAGTCTATATTTTGCCTCATTCAGTGCCAGTCAGCAAGACTGACCAGTTGGGACTTGACATATTCTTTAAAATTCATCAGTTTTGGAGGAACATGCAAAGCTCACTACATGCAAAATGAAGAGTTTTGAAATGCAGCGTAAAGGTTTTTAAATGTAGATGAGCTAATTTTACCTTAGGAAAGCTTGACAAAAAATGAAGATGTTATTTAAAACTGAAAAGACTGAATATAGTGTCTTGTCTTCTTGATCCAGTTCAGTTGTACAAAAAAGTTAAGGACAGAACACCATACCATATATGTATTGCTTCCTAACAATTCAGATCTGGCTTCTAGTGTAAAGCTACTTGCTTACTTGAGAAATTGCTCTTCTGATCATTTATATGAATGAGGCTTCCAATTTGTCACTTGGTTCTGAGCATCTCTTTCATGATGGAATCTGGGAAAACACATAGGGCCCAAATCACCTCTGTACCAGAGCTGAACATGGCATAGAGATTACAGGAATGGTTTAAATGTAACTTTGTACTACCTTTGCATCTTCTCTTTCCTAGGGCACATCTCAGCTACTAACACTTGTTATAACATCATAAGGTCCAACATAACTTGCGGCCAGTTGCCTCTGGCCCCTCATTTTGACTTCACCTGATAAGTTTAACTCCTGGCGTGCCCTTTGCACCATGGGTTCCAACTGGAACCAGGTGCATAGGTAGCCATCTATCAGCACAGGATGCCCACCGCACTGAACAATTATCTGTGGGCCAGATCCACTGGCATTGTGGTCCGTTGACTAAGCTAAAGCTGGCATAAAGGGTCCAAGATGCAGACATGGATTAGGTCCACATTTCCTTTCACTCAGAGACTTGGCATCTGACCATTTCATATGTAGCAGGAGGAACACAGGGCAGTTGTTTCATACTTTATGTTTTTACTGAAATAGTTGTGGATCATTCCTGACACTGCAGAACTAGCAGTGTCTGATTTCTCACTATCATTATTTCATTGTGTGAATGACATAAGAATGCTGTCCTTAAATACAGCCTTAAGAAAAACTGGGAAGGAGTTCTGCTGCATGAAGAAAGAAGAATGGTCATATCCTTCCTGGAGTCCTGAAAGATCTGCCAGTTCCATCCCAACCCCTCATAATAACCACTCCCACAGCCTAGGAGATCAAGATTTCCTTTGAAGGCTGGCAACACTGATTTTGAACTGCCCAAGAGATAAAGGAACTCTTTTTCCTGTCCCCACATAAGCTGCATATGCTACCTCCACAGCCATCTGGTTTTTGAAAAGGTCTTGAGGCTCTCTCCTGGAGACTCCTATTGCAGGCAGGGATTCTGATTCTAGTCAGCTGACTTTGTTTGTCACCTGGTCCATGGCCAGTTTTTGTAACTGACTGATTTTTACAATCTCTATCTTAATATCTTTTTGCTGGGCTAATGAAAGATGCTATAAAAGAAAGCGACATTCATTTAAGTGCAACAGACTTTTCAGGTTGTAGCTGGAGTTCAATTCTTCTGGTATATTCTAATGCCTACAATCATTCCTATAGAATTACATTATACAATCTGTAGCATGTTTCTAATTCAGCCACATTGTCCTCATTTAGGATCAGGTCACAAGTTCAATGCAAGCAGATTTTAGAATTAAATAAATTTAAGAGAAGTGGTATACCCAATTGTAGTGCATCTAAAATGCTGAACTCTTCAGAACTATACACACTAAAGATTTGCTATTTTTTAACAATTTAATCTCTATTAATGCCCTATTTTTCTTTCACTCATTCATATTAAGGATGTTGGCTTTCGATTGGACTCTCTCTATACCATCCTGCAACAGGAAGTTCTGCTACAGGAGGATGTGGAGCTGATTGAGCTACTCGACCCCAGTATCCTGTCTGCAGGGCATTCCACGCAACAGGAAAATGGACACCTTCCAACACTACGCTCCCTAGCGACTCCTAATATTTGGTACTGTCCAGAAAATGGCTATGACTATGACTATTTAGATATACTGATGGGGAAACTAACAGCAAGCTCTTAGCATAAAAGATTTTACCCAAGTCCTTGTTTAGGTTATTTGCCTTTCCTTTAGTCTGCCAGGCCCAGATTTTTTAACTTCCTGAGCACACAGAAAAAAACATTTTTTCCTCAGGCTTTTAAGAATAGGCTGGGTTGAAGGCTGGTGAGTAGTTACATGTAGTCCTTTGTATTACATGGTCTGTTTTAATGTATGCATGATGGTCACTTATGGCTGTTTTGACATATTTTATTAAATAAATAAAGTGATTGATTAGTTCTTGAACTTCTGAAGTTAAGTTCTGCCGGATTTAGTACATATCTAGTGTAAGCACACTGACCTGGAAACTGGATTTCCACTTTCCAGTTGAAAAGTTGTTATGGTATTTTTAAACAATTTGTTTGGTATTTTTAAACAATTTAAAGTTAAACAATTTGTTGGAACCTCTCACATTGCGGTTTTGGATTTCTTCAGGCCACGCTTTCGACTTCATTGGAAATTTTAAAAGATTAATTTGTATTCCACTTCTAATGTGTCTCAAAAATGAAGTGATGAGGCAGGTCTGGAGAATTTGCCACCATATGGCAAAGCACGGGGCTCTTGTACATTTCAAAGGAGGAATGTGGAACACCATGTGCAGCCCAGTACCAGTGGGAAGTCCCACTGACTCTGGGCTACATACGGGTGTGCCAGCTTTTAAATGTACAGGAGTCCCCAGTACTCTCTGCATTTCAAAGCAGAAGCACACTCATGAAGCCCAGGGTCAGTGGGGAACTCAGACTCCCCCGCTGAACCCAGGTTCCGTGTTGCGCTGCCGATTTGAAATGCTATCCAGAGCCCGGGGTCAGCTGAGAACTCCCAGCTGTCTGTGGGCTCCACATGGCATTTCCCCATAACCTGGGGTCAGCTGGGGAGGAGTCCTGGGATCAGCTAGGGAGTCCCCAGCTGACCCCAGGCTCCAGGCTGCACTGCCGCTTTAAAACGCCGAGGCAGCATTCAAAGGGGCAGTGCTGCACAGCTGAATTGGGCTCAGTTGTGTGGCGCTGCCCTTTGAAATACTCCCTCTTTCCCCAAGAGGCAGCATGGGGGGGAATCGACTAGTTGACTGACTATCCAATAAGCATTTGCTTATCAGATAGTCGACTAGTCTTTAACATCCTTAGTTTGGATAGCATTCATGCTGCTAGAGATGTAGACATCAGCGAGAAGTATTTAATTGCAACACAGGGCAGCAAGAAGTCTATTAGAGATAGCAGACAAGTGTTGTTTATAAAAGTTGTCTACCCTTTTGCCTATGACTCTGTCCTCCTAGAGATGATTTTGTTTCCAGAATATTTTTTAACCCTATACAATGCTTTCTTTAACCCTGAGCGTCTGCTAAAAACAGTAAATAGTGTGAAAGAATTATGTACTATGCATATTGAAATTGGTTCTTATTGTTGATCTCTGTATTTGTATCTCTTTTGGGTTTGCCTGACAGCTGTGGTCACCAACAAGTCGATGACAATCGACTAGTCGATAGCAGGGGCACTGCCAGTCAATTGCAAGGCAGTGTTCCCAGGCCCCTCTTAATCCCCCCACTCCCAACAAGGAGCCCGCCCTGGCGTGACAGTCTCCCGCAAAAATGGAGCTAGCTTCGGCTTCCTGCAGTATGCGGGGAAATCCCAAGGCTTCGTGCCAGATCCAGCTTCTCAGCATGCTTCCTGAGAAACCGGATCTGGCATAGAGCCTTGGGACTTCCCCGCCCCTTCCCCCCACCGCAGGAAGGAAGGAAAGCAGAATGGGGAAGGAAGGGAAGACAAGAAAGCGTGCGCTCCACCCCTACCCATAAAAGCATGCACGCTTTCTTGTCTTCCCTTCCTTCCCCATGCTTGGCAGGGCATCGGGGGAGGGGGGTAGTTAAGATGGCAGCACAGGATCCGGAGCAGCTGGATTTCTTAAAGAAACCACACATGCGCTTCTTCCAGCGTTGCCTGAAGACCCCCAGGTATCGGCTGAGCTGCTCCTATCCCCTCCCCCTGGCCTGACCCCCAGCAGCACCCTGCCCAGACACCATCCAGCACCCTGTCCTCTGCCCAGACACCATCTAGCACCCTGCTCCTCTCCCCTGGCCAGACACCCATCCCCAGCTTCTCCTGTACCCTACTTTCTACCCAGATTCTGCATCCCCATTTCTTTCCCAACTCACTGACAGCCATGTCATGCACAGTGGATACCTCATTTTTGGCCCCACCCCAGAGTGTAGAGGAGCCCACAAAATCCACTAACCCTGGAACCCCAGAAGAGTTCATCTGTTCTGAGGACTTGAATCTCAGTCCTACCTACTCTCCTCATGGGGCTGGAGTGTCAGGGGAGTGAGGTGTCTCAGTTGGGGCCAGATCAGTGAGGTTTGGGTGGTTTTGGAGGGTTGTTTCTTTGCATCTCACTTGTGTGGTTTCCGACTGATTTTTCTGTGGGTCAGTGGCCCCTGACCCAAAACAGGTTCCCCACTCTTCCCATAAATAAAGACAGTGCTGAAACATTTTGTGTTGTACATAATACTTTATTTAAAAATTAAGCCTGGGCAACAAGCCCCAAATTAGGGCCAAGGCCCCATCAGGCCGCAGCATCAGAATGCACCCCCATGCTCCAACCCTGAGCCCATCATACACCTGAACCCCCTGCCCTGAGCTCCTCTCATCCCCAAACTCCTGCACCCTCCACATCCCAGTCTTCTGCCACAATACTCCTGCACCATCCACAAACCTGTGCCCTGAGCCCATTATACACTCAACACCCCCTGCCCTGAGCCCCTCATACTCTCCAACCCAAACGCTTGCACCTCCGCAGCCACAAGCCTGCAGCTTGCTCAGCACCCCAACCCTCCACCTGACCCCAACACTCTCCAGCCTGGAGCCCCTTCCTTGATCCAGCATCCCCTTCTCTACCTTCTCCTGCACTCAAATTCCCTCCCAGCGCTTGCACCGCTCACCCCTTCCCACACCCAAATGCCTCATTCACACCCCAGAGCCTGCAACTATTGTCTCAATCCAGTGAGTGTGAGTAAGGGCTGGGGACAGGAAATGATGGAGACGAGGGGAATGGAGAGGGTGGGGCCTCAAGGAAGAGTTGGGGTCTTGAGGAAGGGATGGGGAAGATCTTGGCATGCCCTGACATTTAAAAAGTGATCTTGGGCGTTAAAAAGGTTGGAGACCACTGCCTTATAGTCTTATAAGAGTGGGGATCAAACACACTGAAGTTATGCAGAGTACTATACTACAAGGCTGTGTCTAGACTGGCCACTTTTTCCAGAAAAGCAGCCACTTTTCCGGAAAAACTTGCCAGCTGTCTACACTGGCCCCTTGAATTTCCGCAAAAGCACTGACGATCTCATGTAAGATTGTCTGTGCTTTTGCGGAAATATTATGCTGCTCCCGCTCGGGCAAAAGTCTTTTTCCGAAAACCTTTTGCGCAAAAGGGCCAGTGTAGACAGCAGAGATTTGTTTTCCGCAAAAAAGCCCCGATCGCGAAAATGGCGATCAGGGCTTTTTTGCGGAAAAGCGCGTCCTGCCAATCTAGATGCGCTTTTCTGAAAATGCTTTTAACAGAAAACTTTTCCGTTAAAAGCATTTCCGGAAAATCATGCCAGTGCAGACGTAGCTCCAAGTGTTCTTTGAAAACACAAATGGTTTATAAATGGTGTTGAAGGAAGAAAGTATTGGCTTCACTAATCTATAAGTACTAAGTGGGGGGGAAGTTTTCCAGTGGAACATTTTTCCATCAGAAAATGCTGATTAGTCAAAACTAAAATGTTCTACAGGAACATATCAACTTTGATGCAATTCTACCTGATTTCCTGCCAGCATATTATCTCTACTATTTAACAGCACCAATATCCTGGATCCCAGTTTCCCCAGCAGGAGGTGGCCTGCTTCAGAGCCAGAACTTCTAAACTGTCTACTCCTCGCTATCTGCATGGTGGACTGCTGTAGAATTATAGGGCTGGAAGAGACCTCAGGAAGTCATCGAGTCCAGCCCCCTGCCCAAAGTAGGACCAAGTCCAATTAAATTATCACAGCCAGGGCTTTCTCAAGCCAGAACTTAAAAACCTCTAGGGATGGAGATTCCACCACCTCCCTAGGTAACCCATTCCAGTGCTTCACCACCCTCTTAGTAAAATAGTTTTTCCTAATATCCAACCTAGACCTCCCCCACTGTAACTTGAGACCATTGCTTCTTGTTCTATCATCCGTCACTACTGAGAGCCTCTCCCCATCCTCTTTGGAACCTCCCTAGGAAGTTGAAGGCTGCTATCAAATCCCCCCCTCACCCTTCTCTTCTGCAGACTAAACAAACCCAAATCCCTCAGCCTCTCCTCATAGGTCATGTGCTCTAGCCACCTAATCATTTTGGTTGTTCTCCGCTGGACCCTTTCCAATGCATCAACATCCTTTCTATAGTGGGGGGCCCAGAAATGGACACAGTACTCCAGATGTGGCCTCACCAGTGCCAAATAAAGGGGAATAATCACTTCTCTAGATCTGCTGGCAATGCTCCTCCTAATGTAACCCAATATTCTATTCGCCTGCTTGGCTACAAGGGCACATTGTTGACTCATATCCAGCTTCTCATCCACTGTAATTCCCAGCTCCTTGTCTGCTGAGCTGCTTCTTAGCCAGTCAGTACCCATCCTGTAACAATGCTTGGAATTCTTCCGTCCCAAGTTCAGGACTATACACTTGTCCTCGTTGAACCTCATCAGATTTCTTGTGGCCCAATCCTCTAATCTGTCCAGGTCACTCTGGACCCTATCCCTGCTCTCCAATGTATCTACCTCTCCCCCTAGCTTAGTGTCATTCGCAAACTTACTGAGGGTGCAGTCCATCTTCTTATCCAGTTCATTAATAAAGATGTTGAACAATACCAGCCCTAGAACCGATCCTTGGGGCACTCCACTTGAAACCGACTTCCAACCTGACATCGAGCCTTTGATCACTGCCCTTTGGGCCCGACAATCTAGCCAGCTTTCTATCCATTTTATAGTCCATTTATCCAATCCATACTTCCTTAACTTGCTGGCAAGAATATTGTGGGAAACTGTATCAAAAGCTTGGCTAAAGTCAAGGTATATCACATCCACTGACTTTCCAATATTCACAGAGCCAGTTACCTCATCATAGTAGCTAATTGTTGCATAAAAAAGCCTCCACTTGATTTATACATTTTCCTTTTCTGAAACTACACTAAATGTAAGGCCTAAAGATTTAAACTGCAGCTTATTGTGATCTTTGTCAAACTTTGTAATCTTTGTAACCCTCAGAAAGTTACTGTAAGCTGCAACTTTGTGATCTTTGTAACTCTTGGCTACCTTCCTTGTAACTTGCTCTAAACTGCATTCTCTCTTGAGTGTGAGTGTGCGAATGTGTTTGAAGAAGACTGGGAACAATGGAGTACATGGTGGTGAGTCATCACAGACCACAGCTTTTGCTGGATAAAGGGAAGTCTGGGCATGCTCCCTGATGACGAGGTGAAAGAGTCACAGGAGCCGTTCAGACACTATATAAAGAGAGGGAGCACATGTGAGACTCTCTTTTTCCTCCCCTGCTCCTGAGAAACTCCTCTCTACAGCCAGTGTCTCTCCTACAGACCAGTACCCCAGCCATGATGAGCAGACAGACCCTCCAGGATCTACATGCCTTGGCTCCTTCTGCAACCCATTAGACTGTGAGAGTGCCTGAGGGCAGGAATAAATGTGTGTGAATGAGTGAATGAATGGAGGTGTGTGTATGCTGGTTTGTGTTGGTATGAGAGAGATAGCTCTGTATCTTCTTTAGTTTATACCTTTAGTGCAGCTCTGTCTTCTTTGGTTTAACCTTGTAGTGTAAATAGTGGAGTGATAATTCATCAAACAATAAACCCATATTAGTGTAACCCTGGGTGGTCTCCTGTGAGAATATTTTTTTGGTAACATTAATGAGATTGGTCAGGCATGACTTGCCCTTCGTGAATCCATGTTGACTATTCCTGATCACTTTCCCCTGTTCCAAGTGCTTGAAAATGTATTCCTTCAGGATCCCTTCCATGATTTTTCCAGGGACTGAGATAAGGCTGACTGGTCTGTAGTTCTCTGGATTGTCCTCCTCTTTTTTAAAGATGGGCACTACATTTGCCTTTTTCCAATCATCTGAGATCTCTCTTGATCACCACGAGTTTTCAAAGATAATAGCCAACGGCTCTGCAATAATATTTGCCAACTCCCTCACTACCCTCAGATGCATTAAATCTGGACCCATGGATTTGTGTATGTTTAGCTTTTCTAAGTAGTTCTTAACCTGTTCTTTCTCCACTGAAGGCTGTCCACCTCCTTCCCATACTGCATTGCCTAGTGCATTAGTCTGGGAGCTGAGCTTGTCTGTGAAGACAGAGGCAAAGAAAGCATTTTCCAAAAACTTCTTGGATTGTCTGTATACTGCTGTGTTAGTTTTCCAACAGATGACAGGCTGATAAAAGTACCCTATGAAAACAAGGGCCTGTGATCTGGAAGCCTCTCTTAGTTGTCTGAAGAAAGCCTCATCCACCTGATCTGGTGGTCTATAGCAGACATCAAGCATAACATCATCCTGTTGTTTCCTCCTCTAAACTTAACCCATGGACTGTCAACTGGCTTTTCAACTACAGAAACAGCAGCATGGAGTGGCAGCTGGCTCCTCAGGAACCAGACTGGGAGCCGTGTGTAACTGGTTGGGTTACCAGTAATCATGACGATTACCTGTTTAAACGGCTACACTGTTACATCCCTACTATAGACTAATTCCATACATAAAAACACCGAAATCTGCCATTAAGTGATCTTGTTACTCTTTATAACTCCTAAAAATCTACATAAAAATCCATGTAATTAAATGAAAGCAACCTTATACTTAAGTCTCATGACTTTCCTCAGTTGCTTAATCTCAGCAGTCGATGGTAGATGTCACTTTGTCTATTCCTTTGTTTGCAGGGATGTCTCACTGCTGCTTGCATTTGTCAGTACATTGGTTATACTTCCTTCATGGTGGAATGGATCGTTCTGTCTGGTGTGGGAACTGGTTCTGTTGGTCTATTTGATCATACGAGCTCTGGGCACGTGGAGAACAGCCAAGCTGCAAATGTCCCTGCAAAAATACAGTCTCCAGCTGGAAGAGACAGTAGCAAATAGCCGTGCATTTACTAATCTTGTGAGAAAAGCTCTGCGACTCATTCAAGAGACTGAAGTCATTTCCAGAGGATTTACCCTGTGAGTCTTTATTTTATTTCTTTTTATATATAGATTCATTCTAGCCAATTAAATATTAAAATGCTGTAATTTAATCTCCTATTGCAAATGGAGTCTATTAGCAGATGGAATGAATTTATTTAAAAGGCTATTGAAGTCTATTATATATTTTAATTTTTTAATTAAGGTTGTCATTTACCCAACGTTGTGTAACTACCAGGATAATTACATTGCAGGTATTCAAAATCTGAAAGCTCTGTTTAAAAGTATACAGTATGGGGATTTTCTAAGGCACCACAGCTCTCTTATTTGGGCATCAAACTGACTTTTGTACCTTTTGAAAATCTCCTTCTACATTACAGACAACATTAACAAGTACTTATTTATGGGGTGGAATGGGGAGAGACAATGCACTCTAACCTACTTTAGTAAGCAGTCTTTGAAGGGTCATGTAGTATTTAAAAATGTTATTTCAATGATTTGATGAAAGTATTTAATATTTTAGATTACCAAAAATGTTTTCTAATGTTATCTGCGAGTAATCAGTAGTATTTTATAATGCAAGATTAAGTATAATGTACAATAATCATTTCGTTTTCATCCCATTACTTATATTCAAAGGAATGCTATGAAAGATCTTTTTTTAGTAGCTTGAAATTTTTTCACATCCATTGCACATCAGAATCTTAAAATTCAGCACCATTTGCCCACAGAATTTGTATTTTCCCACCCTAAGATTTGATACGCTGATCCTAGCTCTTCGGCATCTGAAGTTGAATTCAGTCTTGTATGTTTTCTTCCTTATTTGGATGAATGAACATTGTGACAAACAGAACACATGAACTGATCTGGATGCCAACATGCTTGTACCTATGTATTGTCCTTCCCTTCTGTTGTTTTCAGTTAATGTAATTTCTAGCAACACATTGTGTTAGTAGAACTTTGAGTGAAAAGAGGAGGAAAATGCAAAAATAGTCCAATCATCATCTTTTTAAGATCAATAAAATACCTCTTTTTGCTCCACTTTGAGAGATGTAAATTTCTGACTTAAATGCTCTAATATGCACAGAGAACTTTGATCTGTATTTGTAGACACTATGCTATTACTTTTAGTTCAACTGCTTTTTGTTTGAGCACTTTATGCTACATGTAAAGCTGAAATAGTATCTTATCTAGTTTGTATTAATTTCTGAACTTTAGATGGTGAAATGCCTGCGTTTTGTCTTGTCAAAGATTGTCTTTCTGGCATGTTTAAGCATCTCCTAAGTCAGCCTAGGTATGTTTTCATTGAGACAGAATACAAATAAGCAGTATTCAGTCTTATCTTCACAAAAGGAGTCTCAAAAAGAATTTACTGTTAGGACTTGTCCAGATTGTGATTGAGTAAAACATCAGATTGTTTTCATTCTAATTTTAATGAATCTTTGATCTGATTGCTCAAAATGATTAGTGTCTAGTTCTTTAATTACATATCTAAAAGTTAGTACAGCCGCTCTCTGAGTGACGAACGAGTTACGGACCAACACTTGGTCCGTAACTCGAACTGTTCGTAACTCGGATCCCATAGGGTGTACATGGCGACTGCACTGTTTGTAAGCGCGGATCGCCGTTCGTAACTTAGATCCACATTTACGACCGCTTTGGTCGTAAGTGCGGATGGTCGTAAGTGGAGGTGGCCGTAAGTTGGGGAGTGGCTGTAGTTCAAAGCAAAAGGTGATCTTCAGGTTGACTTCTGATCTTATGTACCCTTTTATTTGAATCTGAGAAACCTATTAGAGAGGATTTCTGTGGGTGTGTATGGGATGAGGGTGTAACCCAGGGTGCATCAGTTAGTCCTCACTGAAAATGCCTAGGTCAGGCAGATTACAAAAAGGAGAAGAGATACTTCAATACTGGTGGCTAACACTGAAGTTAGACTCACCAGCCAGTCACTAATTGTGCTCCTAATCCCCCATGTTGGTTATCAAGAAGCTACAATCAAAATCAGTGGTAAACAAACCAGGCCTTTTTCACACCTTTTTTCCTAAACTTGGGTTACCTGCAGAAAAGCAGATGGCAAACATGGACCCCAGTCAGCTATAAACTGTTGCCATGAGCATCGCAAACACCTCATGCTTTATCCTGCGGTATTTTCAGAGCCTAAGCAGGAGCCACTACATGGAACAAGGTTATGCTACACAAACAGACATGCTGGAAGTCGTGGGTTGGAGCAAATTGCAGATGCTGACGACAATCGTATATGTTGAAACAGTGCAGCGCTGCTTCTGGGCCCAGGAAATAGGCACTGACTGGTGAGACCGCATGGTTGTGCAGCAATGGGATGCGGAGCAATAACTGCAGAACTGTATAATGTATAATGGGCTTTTTCATGAAATTATGTGAAGAGTTTTCCCCATCTCTGAAGCGCAGCTATACCAAAATGAGATCTGCTCCGATAGTTGAAAGAATCACGTGGTGATAGCTCTGTGGAAGCTTACAATGATAAACTACTTTTGGTCATTGGGGAATCAATTCAGAATGGGTAAACCTATAGGGGCTGAAGGGAGCTAAATTGCTGGGACAATCAATAGACTTCTGCTAAGAAGGGTAGTGACTCTGGGAAACATGCAGGACGTAATAGATGGTTTTGCTGCATTGGGGTTCCCTTATTGGGGTGTGGTGATAGGGCACCAGATTCTTTCTATGTTGGCATGAGACCACCTTGCCAAAGAGTACATAAACTGCAAGTGGTATTTCTCGATGGTATTGCAGGAGCTGGTGGATCACAAGAGTCATTTCATGGACACCAACGTGGGATGATTAGGACAGGTGCATGATGGAATTCCAATCAGAAAGCTGAAAGAAGGCTTTCTTTCCAGACAGGAAGATTACTGCTGATGATGTTGAAATGCCAATAGTTATCCTTGGAGACACAGCCCACCCCTTACTCCCATGGCTCATAAAGCTGTACACAGGCAGCCTGGACAACAGTAAGGAGCAGTTCAGCCACAGGCTGAGCAAGTGCAGAATGGTGATAGAATGTGCCTTTGGATGTTTAAAAGCCCGCTGGTACTGTTTGTTTTGTATGTTAGACCTCAGTGGGAGCAATATTCCCATTCTTGTTGCTGCTTCCTGTGCACTTCATAATATCTGTGACGGTAAGGGAAAAAAAAGTTTCCAGCATGGTGGGAGGTTGAGGCAGCTCACCTTACAACTAATTTTGAGCAGCCAGAAGCCAGGGGAATAAGAAGACGTATTGCATCTCTGTGAGGCTTTGAAAACCAAGTTCATTATTGACTCAGAGTGATGTCACAATTATATGTGGTGTTTGTTAACAAGCTGCCCCCTTCATTGCATGGATTTCCCAGTAAACTATATCCCTGCTAACCTCAATGTGTTGAGTGAATAAAGACTCTTTTATCCTCAACCCATTAATTTTTATTATACTCACAAACACTGATGAGACAGCAAAAAAGAGTAAAGATAATGCTGAGCTAAGGAGCTGGTAGAACAGTGGGGTGGGGACGAGAGGCAAGGACAGCTTGCTATAAAGTTGGACTGTGGTAATGATGAAACCAGTGGAAATGACAGCCTTCTGCTCCTTGTACCCTTCTATGGAGTTGACTGTAGGGGACACTGGAGCTTCCCCTCCCCCTTTCTTAGGACATCCGGAAGAGGAGGGGGTGGAACTTGGTGAGGAGGGCAGTAGGTTCAGCATAGGGTTCAGTGAGACTCTAAGGTCCAGTTGCCTTATTTGAATCTCAAACAGATGCCTCAACATGTCTCTGCTCCCTCATGAGCTGCACCATTTCATCCTGCGTGTTATGCTCATGCTCCTGCATGCCTTCCAACAGTTCAAGCATCCATGCATTTAGATGGGTCTTGCCAGTGTCAGAGGAACTCATGAGCTCAATGAACATGTCTTCCCGTGTCTCTTTTTTCCCCCCGCCTTCTCATCTGGGACATTCTCTGTCCTGGTGTAGAGGATCCACCAATGGACAAAGTTTCAACTGCAGGAATACAAAGCACAAGGATGACGTTGACAGTGTGTACATTTTTGTAGGTGCAAGATTCAATCTTTTCTTTAGAAAAGCACTTCTCCTAGCTACGACACAAGCTGAACTTCTGGACACTACAACAGTCAGTTTGCTGGCAGCCATGGGAGGGAGGCCTTTTGCTGCCCCATTTCTCTACCACCCCCACCACCCTTCAACAGGCCTGTGTGCAGTTATTGATAATATTAATACAGGGCAGTATGAATCTGTGACACAGAAATCCTATTTCAGCCTTAGGTAAAATCTAGCCTGTGAGACAGAGAGCACTTTAAATTACAGTATCTTACAATAGGGATAGATTTTGGTGATATAGAAAAAAGTGAGTTTATCCTCAATACTTTTCCTCTTGCCTTTCACTGCCACTACACAGCATGGTTCAGGAGCATTCAACAGATCCTGGGATGATTTATCTGTGGTGCAGTCAGAAAAATAGCAAATTATGCTGATTTGATGTTTTTCAGGAAAAAAGGAAAGAAGAATCTGGCCCTATAAATTCTGAAATTAACATCTGACATGGAAACAAACATTACAAATCACAAAACAACTCTGTTTTGCAAGGGAGTACATATGGTGAATGAGTAATGGGTGGGTGTCTTGTAGTTGAATCTTACTGTGGAGAAAGCGTTAGAAGCTTGCTGTCCATTTTCTTAAATTACAATCATAGAATCCTAGGGCTGGAAGAGACGTCAGGAGGTCATCGAGTCCAACCCCCTGCCCAAAGCAAGACCAACCCAAACTAAATCATCCCAGCCCAGCCTTTCTCAAGCTGAGACATAAAAATCTCTAGGGATGGATATTCTACTACTTCCCTAGATAACCCATTCTGGTGCTTCACCGACCTCCTAGTTTTTCCTAATATCCAACCTAGACCTCCCCCACTGTAACTTGAGACCATTGCTCCTTGTTCTGTCATCCATCACTGCTGAGAACAGCCTCTCTCCATCCTCTTCAGTACCTCCCTTCAGGAAGTTGAAGGCTGCTATCAAATCCCCCCTCACTCTTCTCTTCTGTAGACTAAACAAACTCAAATCCCTCAGTCTATCCTCGTAGGTCATGTGCTCCAGCCCTCTAATCATTTTGGTTGCCCTCCACTGGACGCTCTCCAGTGTGTCCACATCCTTTCTATAATGGGGGCCCGGAACTGGACACAATACTCCAGATGTGCCCTCATCAGTGCTGAATAAAAGGGAATAATAACTTGTCTAGATCTGCTGGAAATGCTCCTCCTAGTGCACTCTAATATGCCATTAGCCTTCTCGGCTACCAGGGCACTTTGTTGATTCATATCCAACTTCTCATCCACTGTAATCCCCAGGTCCTTTTCTGCTGAACTGTTACTTAGGCAGTCGTTCCCCAGCCTGTAACAGTGCTTGGGATTCTTCTGTCCCAAGTGCAAGACACTGCACTTGTCCTTGTTGAACCCCATCAGATTCCTTTTGGCCCAATCCTCCAATTTTTCTAGGTTACCCCGAACCCTATCTCTACCCTCCAATGTATCTACCTCTCCCCGTAGCTTAGTGTCATCTGCAAACTTGCTGAGGATGAAGTCTATCCTCTCATCCAGGTCATTAAGAAAGATGTTGAACAAAATCAGCCCTACAACCGATTCTTGGGACACTCCACTTGAAACCAACCACCAACCAGACATCGAGCCATTGATCACTACCCATTGGATCCTACAATATAGCCAGCTTTCCATCCAACTTACAATCCATTTATCCAATCCCTTCTTCCTTAACTTGCTGGCAAAAATATTGTAAGAGACCATGTAAAAGCTTTGCTAAAGTCAAGGTATATCACATTCACTGACTTCCCCATATCCACAGAGCCAGTTACCTCATCATAGAAGCTAATCAGATTGATCAGGCATGACTTGCCCTTCGTGAATGCATGTTTACTCTTCCTGGTCACTTTCCCCTCTTTCTAGGGGTTCAAAATGGATTTATTGAGGATCCCCTCCATTATTTTTCCAGGGACTGAGGTAAGGCTGACTGGTCTATAGTTCCCTGGCTTTCCTTTTTTAAAGATGGGCACCACATTTACCTTTTTCAAATCATCCAGAATCTCTCTCGATTTCCACGAGTTTTCAAAGATAATAGCCAAAGGCTCTGCAATGACATTTGCCAACTCCCTCAGTACCTTTTGATGCATTAAATCTGGACCCATGGATTTGTGTATGTCTAGCTTTTCTAAATAGTTCTTAACCTGTTCTTTCTCCACTGAGGGCTGTCCACCTCCTTCCCATTCTGCGTTGCATAATGCAGTAGTCTGGGAGCTGACCTTGTCTGTGATTATGGGGGCAAAAAAAGAATTGAGTACTTCAGCTTTTCCCACATCATCTGTCGCTATGGCTACATCAAACTACGAGTTTTCTCATCAAAAAATATGCTAACGAGGGACTCATTTGCATGAATTGCGATCTCATTTGCATATTTTCTGCTAATCTGTTTTTGCTCTAGGGTTTTTGCGCAAAAGCAAGCAGTGTGGACGTTTTCTTTTTGCGCAAAACCCCCTTTTTCCGCAAGATCCAAAAAAGGGGGGTTTTGCACAAAAAGAAAATGTCCACACTGCTTGTTTTTGCGCAAAAACCCCAGCACAAAAATGGATTGGCAGAAAACATTCAAATGAGATTGTGACTCATGCAAATGAGTCCCTTATTAGCATATTTTTTGCCAAGAAAACTCATAGTGTAGACCTAGCCCAGGTTACTTCTCTCATCCAGTAAGGGACCCCCCCACACTCCTCTTATTGCTAACTTGCCAGTAGAAACCTTTCTTGTTACCCTTCACATCCCTTGCTAGCTGCAATTCCCATTGTGCTTTTGCCTTCCTGATTACTCCCCTGCATGCTCGAGCAATATATTTATACTCCTACCTAGTTATCTGTCCAAGTTTCTACAAGGATTTCCCTTGTAAGTCAATGTGATGGCCTACCATATTTGCTTTTCTTACTGCGCATCAGGATGTGTTTTTCCTGTGCCTTTAATAAGGCTTCTTTAAAATACTGCCAGCTATCCTGGACTTCTTTCCCGTTCATGTTACCATCCCAGGGAATCCTGCCCATCAGTTCTTTGAGGGAGTCAAAGTCCGCTTTTCTGAAGTCCAGGGTGTGTATTTTGCTGCTCTCCTTTCTTCCTTTTGTCAGGATGCTGAAATCTACCATCTCATGATCACTGCTGCCCAGGTTGCCACCCACATCTACTTCCCGTATTGGTGTCCTCCCTGTTTGTGAACAGCAGGTCAAGCTGCGCATGGCCCCTGGTTGGTTCCTTCAGCATTTGTACCAGGAAGTTATCCCCACCATTCTCCAAAAACGTCCTGGATTGTCTGTGTACTGCTGTATTGGTCTCCCAACAGATGTCAGGATGATTCAAGTCCCCCATGAGAAACAGGGCCTGTGATCTGGAAGCTTCTCTTAAGTTGTCTGAAGAAAGCTTCATCTGCCTCATCCACTTGATCTGGTGGTCTATCGCAGAAACCAACTACAACATTACCTCTGTTGCTCCCACCTCTAAACTTAATCCAAAGACTCTCAAGAGGCTTTTCTCCCTCTATATAATGGAACTCTGAGCAATCATAGTGCTCTCTTACATACAGGGCAACTCCTCCTCCTTTTCTCCCCTGCCTGTTGTTCCTGAACAGTTTATACCCTTCTATGGCAATGCTCCAGTCATGTGAGTCATCCCCCGAAATCTCCATTATTCCAATCAAATCATAGTTCTTTGACTGTGCCAGGGCTTCTAATACTTCCTGTTTATTTCCCAGGCTTCTTGCATTCGTGTACAAACACTTTAGATAACTATTTGATTGCCCTACCTTCTCCTTTTGAAACTCCTTTGTTGCTCCTTCCTCCTTGTATTTCTTCCTGGTATCCCACTTCCTCACTTACCTCAGGGCTTAGGTCACTGTCTTCCAACAAACCTAGTTTAAAGCCTACCTCACTAGGTTTGCAAGCCTGTCCACGAAGATGCTCTTTCCTGTCTTGGTTAGGTAGATTCCATCTCTTCCTAGCAATCCTTGGGCCTGGAACAGAGTTCCATGGTCAAAGAAACCAAAGCCCTCTTTCTGAAACCACCTGCGCAACCATGCATTTATTTCCACGATTCAATGATTCTTACCTTGACCTTTTCCTTCAATATGGAGGATGGATGAGAATATCACTTGCACTTCAAATTCCTTGATTCTTCTTCCCAGTGCTATATAATCTGCAGTGACCTGCTCAAGGTCATTCTTAGCCGTATCATTAGTTCCTATATGGAGATGCAGGAAGGGGTAGCGATCCGAAGGTTTGTTCAGTTTTGGAAGACTCTTGGTCACATCCTGAATTCTAGCTCCTGGTAAGAAGCACACTTCTCAAGATTTCAGATCTGGATGGCAGATGGATGACTGTCCCTCTTAGGATGGAGGTCTCTGACCACCACCACCTGTGGTCTTCTCTTGAGGATGGTGGTCGTGGAACCCCCCATCCTTAGGACTATGCATCCCATGCCTTTTGATTGATGGAGTTATCTTCTTATCCATTCCTTAGAGGTCTCTGCCAAAGCATTCTCCACTGTAGTGCCTGTCAGAGAGTCTGAAAGCAGTTACTTACTTCTAACAGAATCGGGGATACCTGAATTGGCTTTCTTCTCCTAGAGGTTACATGCTGCTGGTTTTATTCCTTATTCTGTACTTCCCTCACTAGTTCTTCAGCCTGATATGACTGCAATATTAAATGCTGCCTTCTGTCGAGGAAGTCTTCATCTTCTCCGATGGAACGTAGGGTTGATACTTGGGCCACAAGTTCTCTAATTTTTTCCTCTAAGATGGTGACCAGCTTACACTTAGTACAGATGAAATCCCTTCTATCTTCTGGAGGAAGACAAACATGGCACATGCTGAGTAGGTCACAACAGCTGACCTATCACTATCCATACTTGCCTTCCTGCAGAGAGATTCCTCAGGTGTTTATATTGCCCCTTGAAGGGTAGAAGAGAAATAAAATGCTAGAAAAAGACCACCAAACACTTACCTTCTCCAGGCACACTTTTTACAATCTATTGAAGTGTACGGTTTAAAAGACTGACAAGAAAGTTCATCTGTGAGTATTCGTTTCAAATAGTCACAGAGGTTTTGAGAGAGAATCTTTACCAGATGTTAATTTTAAGGTTCCAGTGAAAACACAGAATTGGACTAACATATTAGTTTTTGTTTTGTAAATTGCAAACTAGTGCTGTTTGTTTTGCTTCTTTTATAACATAAGGAAAAATGCTTTAAAGACAAAACTTTATTTAATCATGTTTAAGTATTATTCTTGTGTGTTAATGCAGTATTAAGGTTTTATAGCTATTATTTTAATAAAAACCTTTCATGTTATTAAATATAGTATACATTAACAGAAAACTAGTCAGAACTAAATTTGTCAAAACTAGTCAGAACTAGTCGGAACCAAATACACTTCAGTTGCAACCCCCCACACTTATGGCCATTTTTGTAAGTGCAGAAGGGGCCAAAAACCCCCAACTTACGTCCTTGGCCTGCATTTACAAAGGCACATGGCGCCTATCGTAAATGCAGGTTCGAGTTATGATGCCCCCGAGTTGCGACGCTATCCCAGGAACCGATCACGTCGCAAGTCGGGGGCAGCTTGTAGGTAATTTTTATAATGGCACTTTCTTAAAGCCATTCTTCAGTCTGTTCCTTGAGCAGCTAAAACAGTGATACGCTGATATACATATGTATGCATTAAGATCAATGTGCATTTTAAAAAGTTAGTATATGTAGTTGAATGCATTTCAGAATCTTTGCTTTACTTTGTATTTCTAGCTGTAATAGTGCCACAAGAATATCTGTAGCTTTGATGGTAAACTGTGCTTCCACTCAAATGTTTGATGACTCATCAAACTGAATGGCATTCCTTGTATTGGCAGGAGGGTGGGGGGGGGGAATACAGATTAATCTAAATAGATAGCAGCACTGCCTAACCATAAAACATTTGTAAGAGCTCAGAAATTAGTTGCACGTAGTGAGATGTATATTAAGTTTTAGTCTTACAGCATCTCTATACAGTGCTTTCTTTTTGTATCACCTAATCCAGTACAATTGAGGTCCAAGGGAATTTTGCCATTGATTCCAATGGGAACAGGATCTAGGACTTTTACTGAGTTGTCAATCTTTTTTCATTTAAATATATCATTTATATGGTAAAACTTGGTTGCTTTCATTACATGTATTGCCCCATTATAAAAAAGATTGTCGCTTGTAAATAAGGGATGTGAAAGTGAAATTGATATATTATCTTTTAAAAATTCTTTAGGACATCTGTACAGTTGTATCACATTTTACTTTTCAAGTTTGCTTGACAGGGTCAGTGCTGTTTGCCCATTTAATAAAGCTGGACAGCATCCTAGTCAGCATCTCATTGGTCTTCGGAAAGCTGTTTACCGATCTGTCAGAGCCAACTTTCGAGCTTCAAGATTAGCTACTCTGTACATGCTGAAAAAATATCCTTTTTGTAAAAACCCACAATTGCAGATACTTATGAATGAATTACCTATCCACAGAGACAGGACAGTTAATTGTCCTAATGAATAGCACTGGTATCAGGAGACTTATGGTATCTAGTTAAATATGTGCAAAAAGGAAAGGGGAGAGCTTCAGAGTTTCTTTTTTGAGTTGTGTTTGAGACAGCACATTGTTAAAATATTTGTTTTTGTCACTGCTCAATCTAAGATTAGTGTCCTCTGTTGTGTCTTACAAACATTTGTCCTTTGTGTGAATATTGATATGTATGTTTCGGTCCTTTCCCTTTCACTATTGCTGTTACCCGTCTTTATTTCCCTTCTTCGAAAAAAAACTTTCGTCTCGGCCACCTGCCCTCTCACTTTGTCTCTCCATTGCTATATGAAGTCTTCAGGTTAAAGGGTAAGTGATTTTTGTATTTCATGAACGTTGAATGGTATTGTTGCAACATTGGTTAGCCAAGAGACACACTCCTCAGAGAGGATTTTCTGCATCCAAAATCAAATGTGGCTCCTCTCACAATTGATTTCCAGAGCATAAAGTTGCAGTCCAATGAAAAAAATGGCACAAGGTTACTTGATGGAGATGTTATACTTGTGCCATAGTTGGGAAAATATCAGAAATGCCAATGTACTGCATTCAAAAATATGTGATAATATTTCTACTTCCCCAGAAAAATCACAAGCTTGGAAACAAATGCGCAAGATAATATTGTGAAAAAATTATCATTACTATGGATGCAAATACCCCTTAAAATGCTAACTGGTTAAACAAAATAATTTCATTCATTTAACCAGTTAACTAGAGTTCAGATAGCTCACGGAGTGCTCCTCAAGCTTGGCTCTCTGTGGGCAGTGGGGCTGTTCTGGGGATCAGGGCTGCATTGGGCTGGCTTCTCACCATGGGCAGTGGGGCTGCTTTGGCCAGGCATCAGGCAGGGGGCTGCTCCAGCGCAGCCTGGCCACTGGTTAACCCTTTACATCTCTAGTCATTACCAATTACTGTTACATTTTCCTGGAATGTATGGTTTGGCTAATATATGTGTGTCTGTCTGTGCAGCAGGTGTACTGATAGTCCAGTTCAGAAGACATAAGTGTTTGTGGATCATTTATCTGGTGATGTGAATCCTGCTTTTGTGCTCAAGACATCACTGATTCATATCCTGAGATAGCCCTCGAGAGTAGATTTATTTTCTGTGTATATGAAGGGAAATGAAAACATTCATATCCGGAGTGATTGAAACAATTTCATAAAAGTAACTTTGAATTCTGGATTGGATATAATCAAGAATTATCCAATATAGCCAGACTATCCAATAAGTTATTGGACTGCATTGAAGACAATTTTTATTTCAGAAAGTTGAAAAAGCTACTGGGGAGAAGCTGTTCTAGATTTGATTGTAACAAATAGGGAGGAACTGGTTGAGAATTTCAAAGTGGAAGGCAGCTTGGGTGAAAGTGATCATGAAATCATAGAGTTCATGATTCTAAGGAATGATAGAAAGGAAAACAGCAAAATAGAGACAATGGATTTCAGGAAGGCAGATTTTGATAAACTCAGAGAGCTGGTAAGTAAGGTCCCATGGGAAGCAAGACTAAGAGGAAAAACAACTGAAGAGAATTGACAGTTTTCCAAAGGGACATATTAAGGGTGCAAAAGCAAACTTTTCTGCTGCATAGGAAAGATAGAAAGTATGGCAAAAGACCCCCTAGACTTAACCAGGAGATCTTGCATGATCTCAAAATCAAAAAGGAGTCATGTAAAAAGTGGAAACTAGGACAAATTACAAAGGATGAATATAAGCAAACAATACACGTATGCAGGGGCAAGATTAGAAAGGCAAAGGCACAAAATTAGCTCAAACTAACTAGAAACATAAAGGGTAACAGGAAGACATTCTATAAATATAATTAGAAGCAAGAGGAAGACCAAGGACAGGGGAGGCCCACTGCTCAGTGAGGAGGGAGAAACAGGAAACTTGGAAATGGCAGAGGTGCTTAATGCCTTATTTGTTTCAGTCTTCACCAAGAAGTCTGATGATGACAGAATACCTAACATAGTGAATGCTAGTGGAAATGTGGTAGGTTTAGAAGATAAAATAAAAAACAAGTTAAAATTACTTAGAAAAGTTAGATGTCTGCAAGTCACCAGGGCCTGATGAAATGCATCCTAGAATACTCAAGGAGCTGATACAGGAGGTATCTGAGCCTTTAGCTATCATCTTTGAAACAACATGGAAAACAGGAGAGATTCCAGAAGAATGGAAAAGAGCAAATATAGTGCCCATCATAAAAAAAAAAAAAAAAAAAAAAAGAACAACCCAGGAAACTACAGACCAGTCAGTTTAACTTCTGTACCAGGAAAGATAAGGGAGCAAGTAATTAAGGATTTAATCTGCAAACATCTGGAAGAAAATAAGGTCATAGGTAATAGCCACCATGGATTTGTAAAGAACAAAGCATGTCAAACGAATCTGATAGCTTTCTTCGATAGGATAACAAGTCTTGTGGATAAGGGAGAAGCGGTGAACATGGTATACCAAGACTTTAGAAAGGCATTTGATAGAGTCTTGCATGACCTTCTTATCAATAAACTAGGCAAATACAACTTAGATGGAGCAACTCTAAGGTTGGTGCATAACTGGCTGGATTACCGTTCTCAGAGAGTAGTTATTAACAGTCACAATCATGCTGGGAGGGCATAATAAGTGGGGTTCTGCAGGGGTCTGTTTTGGGACTGGTTCTGTTAAATATCTTCATCAACGATTTAGATATTGGCTTAGAGACTACGCTTATTAAGTTTGCAGATGATACCAAGCTGGGAGGGGTTGCAGCTGCTTTAGAGGATGGGGTCATAATTCAAAGTGATCTGGACAAACTAGAGAAATGGTCTGAGGTAAATAGGATGATGTTTAATAAGGACAGATGCAAAGTGCTCCACTTAGGAAGGAACAATCTATTTCACACACATGGAATGGGAATTGACTGTCTATGGAATGGGAAGGAGTACAGGCAGTCCCCGGGTTACGTACAAGATAGGGACTGTAGGTTTGTTCTTAAGTTGAATTTGTATGTACGTCGGAACTGGTACATATTGTAGGGGAAACTCTAGCCAAACATTTCTCCAGAGCTCAGTTTTATTCTCCCACACCTCACTTCCCTCAGTCCTTTATTCTCAAGCTGAGGTGTCTGCTGAGAAAAGTCGCTCCGCGTCTCCCTGGTCTGCTGGGGGGAAGCAGCTAGTGCGGGGTTGCCTCACCCCGTTTGTAAGTAGGGATCCGATGTAAGTCGGATCCATGTAACCCGGGGACTGCCTGTACTGCAGAAAGGGATCTAGGGGTCATAGTAGACCACAAGCTAAATATGAGTCAACAGTGTGACTCTGTTGCAAAAAAAGCAAGCATGATTCTGGAATGCATTAACAGGAGTGTTGTGAGTAAGACACGAGAAGTCATTCTTCCACTCTACGCTGCAGTGATTAGGCCTCAATTGGAGTATTGTGTCCAGTTCTGGGCACCACATTTCAAGAAAGATTTGAGGAAGGTCCATAGAAAAGCAACAAAAATGATTAAAGGTCTAGAGAACATGACTTATGAGGGAATGGGGATGTTAAGGACTAGTCAGCTATCCGATAAGCAAATGCTTATTGAATAGTCGGTCAGCTAGTCAACTCCCTCCCTCCCCCTTGCTGCCTTTATCAGATAGAGGCAGAAAAGGTGGGGGACAGAGGGTACTTCAAAGCTGTAGCGCTGTACAGCTGAGCTCAAGATCAGCTGTGCAGCGCTGTCACTTAGAAATGCCCAGGCGGCATTCAAAGCAGCAGCCCCGCACAGCTGAGCTGGAGATCAGCTGTGTGGCTGGCCCTTTCAAATGCTGAGGCATTATTCAAAGGGGCAGCACCACACAGCTGATCCCCAGCTTAGCTGTGTGGCACTGTCCCTTTGAAATGCTGCCTCGGTTGTGCAGCTGCCCCTCTGAAACTCCGAGGCGGCGTTCAAAGGGGCAGTGTTAAAAAGGGCTGCGCCTCAGGGTTTCAAAGCAGCAGCACTGCACAGCTTAGCCTTGGATCAGTTGTGTGGTGCTGCCGCGTGTGGAGCCAGAGGTCAGCTGGGGACTCCCCAGCTGATCCCGGGCTCCAGCGTGGCATTTCTGTGGAACCCGGGATCAGATGGCGAATCCCCAGCTGACCCCAGGTTCTGGGGAAATGCCGTGCGGAGCCTGGGATCAAATCAGCAGCGCAGCATAGAGCCCAGGGTCAGCAGGGGACTCTGAGTCTCCTTTGTTCATTTCAAAGCTGGTACACCACATGCAGCCTGGAATCTTCCTGGTGGCCCTGGGTTGCATGTGGAGTTCCGCATTCCTCCTTTGAAATGTACAAGAGCCCCAGTGCGGGCTCTTGTGCATTTCAAAGTGGCAGCACGACATGGAGCCAGCAGGCCCAGACAAAGCAGGTACTCTTAACTCCATTGGATGTCCATCTGTCTCCACATCACACTATTCCCCATCAACAAGATGCTCACACAACGACAGAGCCAATTACAACACCCAAACTTCTAGATGCTTCAGTTCAAGCCATGGATCCTGTCTGGCTCTTGGAAACTGAACTATAATATTAGAGTGCATCTATCTGTATGTCTGTCTTTCTGAGTCTGTTTGTAGAAGAACTCCTCCTAAATGGTAAGAGCTAGGGCCACCAAATTTGTTATGCAGCTTCCTCGGTGTTTGGTTGTGCCATGACAACTGGAAGCCCTGGGAAAGGAACTGTTTTCCGTAACATGCAAAGGGAGTGTCTGTTCTGATGGATGCAATAATGAGATAGGCCACTGAGGAGCAGGGAGCCTGCAGGGGAGAGCTATCCTGCCATGTGAGCACTTGGGGCAGCCATATCACCAAGGTAGTGGCCCGAAGGGCTGAGGCTCCGCCATATTGCCTGCCAGCGCACCAGGTAAGTAGCCCCCACCCCAAATCCTTCCTCATTCTGACTCCCTCTCTCCGCCCTAGGTTGCAGCTCCAAATGAAGGGGGGGAGGGTTAAAGAAAAAGGTGGCCACGTGGAAGGGCTGTTAGGAGAGACCACACCCCTGCTGGCCGGAGGGAAAGAACATACTGTTGGCAGCTAGGAGGAGGGGCTGGGAGAGAGAACACGATCCCGGTGGTTGGAGGGAGGACCAAATATCCCTGGTGATTGTGGTAGGGACTGGATGGAGAGAAAATACCCTTGGTAGCTGTGGAGGGACACGGGGAGATATGGCCACTAGTGGATGGAGCACCCTGTTTCTCACTCCAAAGCCTACTCCACCCCAGCCTACTACACCGCCCTCCCATCTAAAGTCCCTGCCTAATTCCTGCACTCCCCACATCACCTGAAGGACCCAGGCAATGCTAAGTAAGTCTGCTAGTTTAATAAAAAACATAAGTGCCTATCCCTTTTTGTGTGGTGAAAAAGCTTGAAAATGTTACACAATTGTACCTTTAACATTCAAGGGATAATAAATTGTGTATTTCCAACTTAAGTGAAAGACCATTTTTATTTAGCAGCTTTTGTTTAAAAATCTCATGTCGCCTTTAAAAATGGGCACAGAAGTGGTGGTTGAACAATGTTTATATAAAACTTCTCTGGTATCTTTTCTTTGTTCCCACGCACACATCTGTATACAAGTGTTTTTAAGGATTGATGTGCATTTAATGAGCATGCACTGAAGAACAAATCATGTTTATCAGCAAAATATGAGTACAGATCCCCCAAGAGTTCAGTTATCTTGTGGTATCTACTATGGAATTGCTTTCTGATTCATTCTAGGATTGCTTCCAGTTTTTCTATATTGAAATATAATTTAAAGTAAAATATCTTGATCTCTGCAATGTTCTAATTATTCCTAGAATACTTCAACTGTAAAGTTTATGGTTAAAGTTAATTTAATTTTGGAATAATTTAAAGTTATTGTGATGTCTTTTCATCTTGCTTATCAAATTACAATTGACATTGCTATAATCTAGTATATCTGTTTTAATTTCTCAATGGGATTCTAAAGTAAATTCAGATTCATTTGTATTAGAAGATACCGATGCTTTTGTAAGTATACCCCGTTTTCTTGCCTTAATTCTATAAAAATAATAGTACAGTACATTCAACTCCGAAAGGCACAGTAGAGCAGTGTTATATAAATCGAGAACTAATATTCAACACTATGCACAGCCCTACTGTTATATACACTGTCTCCTGCAATGTTTTCTTTAACATGAGTCAGAAATCTACCCTTGTTCCCACTCTGCATTTATTGATCCTATGTAGAAAGTATAAAACTGCATGTGAACAAAAAATAAAATAGATTGAGATCACACTACTGAGCCTGCATTATATAATGTTTATGCTATTAGACTGTTTGTTACAGAGGGAGATTAAAAGGAACTTCTGCCAAACTTACAAATGTTCAGTCTTAAAGATTGTTGCCTGATTTTTTCCATCTGAGGAAAGGGTAGCCTGGTTATCCCTGCACTCCGCCTTTTGACCACCCACTGGGTTAACTTAAAACGTTGGATCCTGCCAACACCTACACATTTACGTGAGTCAGTAACTGATTGCAACATACTACATTCCTAGGTAACTGGCAGTACAAGCTTTTCTTTGCTTTATTACTTGGATTTCTGAAGAGCAGTAATTAGGCTTTTTTTTCTAATTTCGGTTACTAAAAGTTTAAAATGAGTTTTGTCTGTGTGTCGGTTGCACACTCAATGCTTCTTTCTCATCAGCCATCAAAGCTTCATTATTGACAATGCTTTTCTACACCAGTGGCAACATTCTTTTCTGGAGCAGACTTTTTAAATCATGTTGAGAATTAAACAGGTGGAAAATCATTTGAGTTTGGGAATGAAAGGGTAGAACTCGTAATGAACTATCCTAGAAAACAGTTTAGCCAGCTTGGCAAGAAACCAGTGCCTCTGCTGGGCCTTATATGATCCCAGAGGAAGAGAGCATTGCATTTGCAAACCCAAATCAAAACAGAAATTAAAGAAACATGGTTTGAATTAAATCTTTTTTCCCTAAGGACTTTGAAAATGTTTCTTTTATAGAGTTCTACAGAAGGTAAAAGTTTGTGTAGAGATGTATGATAGCAATTCAGTATTTCATATAAAAGTTTTTATTTAATGACAAGATATCCTAAGTTCTCAAAAATCATGAGTTGGCTTAAAATCATGAGCTTAAAAACACTTTTTTTTTTGACATTTTGTTTATGGACCTTTAAGTTACATACACTTCACATTTTTCAAGCATTTCTCCACATCCAAAGGCTAGAAAACATTTTATTCTTGTATTTTGTTGAAAGCTGAGATTCTCATGCAATCTCAATTCCAGCAACTGAGGCATTAAGTAAAACACCAGATATTGTGGGAGTTGATAGCACGTGATACCCAAAACAAAGTAAAACAATTGCAAAGCACAAATTAATGAGAGAGACTTGGTACATGTAATATATACGATATATTATGAATATAGCAGGCATTCATTAAGGCTTGAAATCATTCAACCTTCTAGCTCAAAATCCTAAACATGTAAAAGCACATGACTGGCAAACACTAGGGATGAGACAAATGGAAAGCTTTCAATGTTCACAGAATACCAAATATTAGGATTGGTACATAGAAGTGCTAGTAGGATTGGTACATAGAAGTGCTACCTATCACATTTTACTACAAAAGTCTTAGAACTGAGTGAGTAAGAAAGTTGGGCATCATGAGAAAAAGAGACTCTGGAGCTGGAGATGTAGAAGGCGGCAGTGGGGAGGGGTGAAAAGAGGATATTGTAGATTATTGCAGGGAGCCTTGTGATACTGCTACCCTTACTTCTGAACTATTGCTGTTAGTGGTACTGCCTTCAGAGCAGGGCATCTGAAGGGCAGCAACAGCTGTTGGCCAGGAGTCCTGCTATGAAGGCAGAGCCACTGACAGAAGCAGCACTGAAGCAAGGGTGGCATGGTGTGATATTGCTACCCTTACTTCTGCGTTGCTGATCACAGGGTGCTCAGAAATGAGCATCCAAGCAACCACCACTCCCCATCTACACAGCTCTGAAAGCAGCACAGAAATAAGGGTGGCAATACCACAACCCGCCTAAAATAACCTTCTGATCATCCTGCAATTCCCTTTTGGATCAGGGCCTTCCATCTGAGAAATGGTAGTCTCCCTGTGAAATCTGTATAGTATTGGGGAAAAGCACACAGAAGACCTAATTTCATGCAGGCGTGGGGGAGGTCATATTTCACCATCTGTGATGTGTTTTTCATGGTTATGAATTTGATAAGGCACTAGTTATGTAGTCTATCGAATTTCGGCAGTCATAGCAGTTACCTATAAATTGGCACAGATGGTTTATACGCCATTACTCTTTTCAGCATGCAGATCTAAGTATTTTCAGTTTTCAAAAAATCAAGTGAAAATAACTTGTTAGCTAGAAGGAAAATACAAAATTTGAATGCATAACTATAGCGTCATTCAACAGAGACCTCTCCCTTTATGGCCAATTTCACTCTTCATAGTATATTAAAACACTTGTATTTCTAGTGACATAAATCTTGTAACATGATTCGCTGATACACTTTGTACCTCTTATCTTCCGTAAACAAAAACTCAGGCTCATGTGCCAGTTTTGGAGAAAATGGAGTAATTGCTCTTGAGACAGGATGACCTACAAATATAAATATTACAGTAGAAGCTCACTAAGTATATGTCTACACTGTAATTAAAAATCCGTGGCTGGCTCAAGTGAACTGACTTGTAATTTCAGTGCTCAAACTAAGGGGCCATTTAACTGATATGCAGACATTTTGGGCATGGACTGTAGGTTGAGCTGCTCTCACAGTGTCTGACAGTCTGAATGTCTACACTATAATCAAACAGCAGCTACATCTAAGTCAGCTAGCATGAGGAAGCCATAGTTTTTTCTTTTCAATGGAAATGTAACTTTTTGGATTTGATCCAAAGCACATTTAAGTCAATAAAAAGACTCCCATTAATTTCAGCGTGCTTTGGAACTGTCCCTAAGGTCCCAATCCTGCAAGTGTTTTTCTATTTGCTTAAATTTATGCCTGTGAGAAGTTCCATTTGAGCAGTTACTTCAATGGGATTACTCACATGCATAATGTGCTTATGTATACGATCATGCTGATGACTGTGAAACCCATTGCTAACCACCACATTTTGCAAATCATCAAGTAGATGAATATAATGAAACAATGCTACTGCATCACAAAATATGCTTTGTTCATTTATTTTGGCATAATTTGACAGCATATTGTAGCTACCACAGAAGTAAGTACTTTGGTATACAGTACTACATTCACAAAATATATTAAAGAAATTAAGCTTTAGTGACCTGAGCTCTTACTACAGGTTTGACATCTCTTATCCAGCACCCTCGGGACCTAACCAGTCCTGAACCAGGGAATTTGCTGAACCTAGAGATGGTTCCTTGCTATAGCCCCCAGCCACTGACTCTGCCAGCTGAGGTGGGGGCAGAGAGAGAGGCAGAGGGACTCCCTCCAGCTTCTTCTGAGCTGCCTGTTGGGTTGCTGACCTCACTGTTGCTTTCCCAACCGGACTGCCTGCTGGGTTCCCACAGTCTGTGCGGCCATAGGCTCCAGCCATGTGCTACCATAGGCTGCCGGGGGCTGGCTCTGACCCTGGTGGGGCTTCCAGGGGCTCAAGCACCAGTCCCAGCCCCGCTGCAGCCTGTAGGATCTGGCCCCGCTTCCGTGGTATTTCCAGGGCTCCGGCCCCGTGCAGCTGTGGGCCGCTGGAGCTTTCTCCAGCCCTGGACCTGGTCCCTCTGCCACAGGCTGCTGAGACAGTGAGCTCCTGCCCTGTGGCAGCCCATGGGCTCTGTTCCTACTTCCGTGGGCTGTCCTGGGCTCTAGCCCCACACTGCTGGGGGCTGCTCCTAGTCCCAGCGTTGGTCCTGCATCCATGGACTGCCTGAGGCTCTAGGCCCAGCCCTGCACTGGCATCACCCTGTCGCCAGCCCAATCCTGCGCTATCAGGGGCTGCCCCGACCAGGTCCTATTGCTGCAGGCTTTCAGGGGCTGTTGCCAGCTCCTGCCCAGTTCCACTGCTTCAACCTAGCCCCTCCTGGATTGTCCTCCTGCCACTAGGCTACCAGGGTTGTCTGATCAAGGAACATTTGTGGTCCTGCTGGCCAAGGATGTTGCTGGACCAGAGAATTCCAATTTTGGGAAGTGCAACCTGTACACACCACATTATAGAATTTATTTTGAACTAGCTATTTGATTGTTTGGCAAAGGTTTTTTTCAATTAAAAATAATTCAGGGATTGTTTATTAGTTAATTATTTTTATTTAGGTGGTGTAGTGTATCCTTTGTCTACAACTTAATGTACACAGTTGAGCCTTTAAAACCTATACAGTGACTCAGATTGTACCATGCTCACTTAAAACTGAGCATGATCTCAAGTAATTTAAGAACATAAGAACTTGCAAGAAAGATCCTTAATAATTGGAGATTTGTTAGTTGTTTTGCCTCTTCCCTAATCTTCCATTAAGTACAAAGGCTTCTTTGTTAACTGCCTTAACTCTGATTAAACCTACCCTCTGAATGCAGAGAGTGACAATGTGACCAACTACATCTGTGTAGTCCCTTTTAAGGAACTGGGTCTTGGTCTGAGTGAAGAGCAGGTGTCTGAAGAGGAGGCACACAACCTTACAGATGGCTTCAGCCTGCCTGCACTCAAGGTAATCCATCCTAGAAGGGAGAATGCATGTTTATATACACTCGCTCATTCAAATCCATTTCCGCTGCGGCAGTGCCGTGCTGTTTTTTGTTTCAAACATCCGATTTTTCTCCCCATACCTGCATCAGTCTATAATTAAAGAGCCTTAAGTGAGGTTCATGAATGCTCCAGAAGCTCATCCTGCATATTTTTACGAATACAAGCTTGTAGGAGGATTTCATTTAGTATTCAATTAATGATAAGATGTGCAGAGTAGGGTGTTGGGTTGTCTAAATCATTCTTTTATTTAACAAAAAAATAGCATTCACAAATCATTCTCTTCCCAAATATTTTATGGCTCCTGTGATTTAATTCAATCAGTGTGGAGGAAAAAGTCCATGAAGTAACTTCTCAGTTTGTATATATTTCTTGGCTAATCCCCAGCTACTCATCTTGACTTAAACAAAAATAGAAGCATTCCAAAGATGTATGTTGCTGGTAATTGAAAAAGGAAAATGTGGCATTTATTTATGCAGTAAGGTCCATAAGTTAGACACCTAGCATCATGAATTGGTGTGTTCTTAATACATTTAAGCACAAGTGCAGCAAGGGGAACTAGGTGCAAGCTGGGCCAACTGATTCCTGGCTCATGCCTGGCGACTCTTAATACAGTTAAAGGCAGAGCCACAGCAGGGTTAGCTCCCGGGACTGCTTGTTAAGGCACATTCAGTCAGAGTACAAGCCTCCTTTGAAGCCTTCATTGCCAATGTTCCTATCCAGGAGATGTGTGAGGCCGCAACATGGTCCTCAGTGCACATTTTCACTGCAGCCTGACACAACAAGCCCAAGAAAATACTGCCTTCAGGAGAATTGTGTTGCAGTTTCCCATGTCCTTAAACTCCTCCCACCACCAGAGATACTGCTTACAGTTCCCTACATTGAATGGACTTGTGAAAGCATTCTAAGAAGAAAAGATAGTTTACCTGTTTCCATAACTAGTGTTCATCTATATGTATTGCTCATGTCCATTCAGCATCCCGCTGCACTTCCCCACTTTCGGAGTTTTCCGGCAAGGAGGAACTGAGGATGGAAGGGGTCTGGAAGTGCCCTATATAGTGCAGCATGTGCATGCCATTCCAGGGGGGCACCTGAGCCAATTCCCCCTATGTATACTGTTACGGCCCTGGTGCATGTAGTAAGCACACACACCTATGTCGAATGGACATGAGAAAACATATCTCAAAGGATACCAGTTACGGAAACAGGTAACTGTCTTTGCCACATGGAAAATTACTAATTCAATTGAATAAGATGACAATATGAGAATTGAAAAAGGTGCTCAAGGAACTAATTAAAGGGAAGACTACAATAGGTCATTCTGTGAAAGGTTAACTGGCAGGTTAGAAGGCGATTTCTGGTGGAGTTCCTCAGAGTCCGGTTTTGAACCAATCTTATTCAACATTTTCATTAATAAACCTGACACAAAAAATGGGAATGTGCTAATAAAATTTGTGTGTGACACAAAGCTGGGAGGTATTGCCAGAATGGAAGAGAACCAGAATACATATTGGCTGTGTCTAGACTGGACAGTTTTTCCTCAAAATCATCTGCTTTTGCGGAAAAACTTGCCAGCTGTCTACACTGGCCGCTTGAATTTCCGGAAAAGCACTGACGATCTCATGTAAGATCGTCAGTGCTTTTCCGGAAATACTATGCTGTTCCCGTTCGGGCAAAAGTCTTTTTCCAAAAGACTTTTGTGCAAAAGGGCCAGTGTAGACAGCACAGTACTGTTTTCCGCAAAAAAAGCCCTAATTGTGAAAATGGCGATCGGGGCTTTTTTGCGGAAAACCATGTCTAGATTGGCCCCGGATGCTTTTCCGCAAAAAGTGCTCTTGCGGAAGAGCATCCTGCCAATCTAGACGTGCTTTTCCGAAAATGCTTTTAACGGAAAACTTTTCCGTTAAAAGCATTTTCGGAAAATCATGCCAGTGTAGCGATTTAGAAAATCGAGAGTAATAGAAATGGGATGAAATTTAATAGTGCAGGAGCGTGCACTGAGAGATTAACAAGAGTTTTTGCTATTAGCTGGGGAATTATCAGTTAGATATGACAGAGAAGGAGACAGATGTTAGAGTAGTGGTCAATAAGAGGCTAAGTATGAGCTACAGCCATGAAAACAATGGCTGCAATCCAAAATGTTTTAAAAAGTGAATTAAGAAACAGTAATGTTTTAACAATGAAGATCATTTGATCCTTTCTGTATTTTGTAGGTTCTGTTTCAGCTGTGGGTAGGACAAAGTTCAGAGTTCTTCAGACGATTAGCATTGCTGCTTTCTCCAGTTAATGCATCCCCCAAGTCTTTAATCACCCCAGAACATTTGCCTCATTGTATTTTGTCTGATGTGACTCAAGATCTATCTCACTCTCATGCTGTCTGCTTAGAAGAGCTTAAGCGAAGCTATGAGTTTTATCGGTACTTTGAAACTCAGCATCAATTAGGCTTAGAACGTGGAACCAAAACAAAACCAAAGTCACGAGTTCTGAACAGTCTTCACACAGCAGTTCGCAGCTTGCAGCTCCATCTCAAGGCCCTACTGAATGAGTAAGTTTTTACTGTTTAAGAGAATGTGCCTATGGCTAGAAAACTTCAATCTTGCACTGTTTTGGTCGATGGTATATGGCCCAGACTTAAAAAAAAAAAAAAAAAAGACTAAATTGAGGCTTGCAGCCATGCACTGTAAAGGATGGTGTACATCTGTTATTGCAGGCTGTGTTATATTGCTGTTTCTGCTTCGGTGCCCATATATTAGAATGATTTTGCCAGACAGCCAAACAACTCTGATTTACATTTTACAACTAGAGGAAGATATTTAACATAAGGATGCTAAGAAGTGTGTAATTCGTTAATAATAGAATCATAGAACCATAGAGATGGAAGAGATCTCAGAAGATCATCAAGTCCAGCCCCCTGCTCTAGGCAGGACCAATCCCAACTAAATCAACCCGGCCAGGGCTTTGTCAAGCCGAGACTTAAACACCTCTAGGGATGGAGAGTCCACTACTTCCCTAGATAACCCATTCCAGTGCTTCAATACCCTCCTAGTGAAATGGATTTTAGGAAAAACTAACCTGGACCTCTCCCACCACAACTTGAGACCATTGTTCCTTGTTCTGCCATCTATCACTACTGAGAACAGCCTCTCTCCATCCTCTTCAGTACCTCCCTTCAGGAAGTTGAAGGCTGCTATCAAATCCCCCCTCACTCTTGGCTTCTGCAGACTAAACAGACCCAAGTCCCTCAGTCTCTCCTCATAAGTCATATGCTCCAGCCCCCTAATCATTTTGTTTGCCCTCCGCTGGACCCTCTCCCATGCATCCACATCCTTTCTGTAGTGGGGGGGCCCAGAACTGGACACAATACTCCAGATGTGGCCTCACCAAAGCCGAATAAAGGAATAATGACATCTCTGGATCTGCTGGCAATGCTCCTCTTAATGCAACCTAATATGCCATTAGCCTTCTTGGCTACAAGGGCACACTGTTGAGTCATATCCAGCTTCTCATACACTGTAACCCCCAGGTCCATTTCTGCAGAACTACTACGTAACTGGTTGGTCCCCAGCTTGTAACTATGCTTGGGATTCTTCCCTCATCAGATTTCTTGTGGCCCAATCCTCCAATTTGTCTAAGTCACTCTGGACCCTATCTCTGCCCTCAGGCGTATCTACCTCTCCCTCTAGCGTAGTGTCATCCGCAAACTTGCTGAAGGTGCAATCCATCCCCTCATCCAGGTCATTAATAAAGATATTGAACAAAACCGGTCATGGAACCGAACCTTGGGGCACTCCGCTAGAAACCGACCGCCATCCTGACATCGAGCCGTTGATCACTACCCACTGGACCCGGACTTCTAGCCATCTTTCTATCCATCTTACCGTCCATTTATCCAATCCACATTTCCTTAACTTGCTGGCAAGAATATTGTGGGAGACGGTATCAAAAGCCTTGCTAAAGTCAAGGTATATCACATCCACCTACTTTCCCATATCCACAGAGCCAGTTACCTCATCATAGAAGCTAATCAGATTGGTCAGGCACGACTTCCCCTTTGTGAATCTGTGCTGACGATTCCTCATCACTTTCCTCTCTTCCAAGTGCCTCAAAATGGATTCCTTAAGGATCCCTTCCATGATTTTTCCAGGAACCAAGGTAAGACTGACCGGCCTATAGTTCCCTGGATCATCCTTCTTCCCTTTTTTGAAGATGGGCACTACATTTGCCTTTTTCCAATCATCTGGGATTTCTCCCGATCTCCACGACTTTTCAAAGATAATGGCCAAAGGCTCCTCAATGACATTTGCCAACTCTCTCAGTACTCTCGGATGCATTAAGTCCGGACCCATGGATTTGTGTACGTTTAGCTTTTCTAAATAGTTCCTAACCTGTTCTTTACCCACTGCGGGCTGTCCATCTTCATCCCATCTTGCGTCACTTAGTGCAGAAGTTCAGGAGCCGACCTTATCCATGAATACAGAGGCAAAGAAAGCATTGAGTACTTCAGCTTTCCCCACATCATCTGTCACTAGGTTACCTCCTTCACCCAGTAGGAGCCGCATACCCTCTCTGATCACCACCTTCTTGTTAACATGCCTGTAGAAACCTTTCTTGTTATCCTTCACATCCTTAGCCAGTTGCAATTCCATTTGTGCTTTCTCCTTCCTGATAACCCCCTGGCATTCTCAAGCTATACATTTATACCCCTCCCTGATCATTTGTCCAAGTTTCCACTTTTTGTAAGCTTCCTTTTTGTGCTTAAGTTCACCAAGGATTTCCCCTGTAAGCCAATCCTGTCTCCTACCATGTTTGCCTCTCTTGCTACGCGTCAGGATGGTTTCTTTCTGTGCCTTCAATAAGGCTTCTTTAAAATACTGCCAGCTCTCCTGGACTCCTTTCCCCTTCATGTTAGCATCCCAGGGGATTCTGCCCATCAGATCTCAACAAAATTTTTGTAGACTGCACGATTAATCTATAAGGGTTAGCACTGCAAGCATTCTGTCCCAGCTTGCGTCAGGTCCCAGGAACTACCCCCACTGTAGCTGTGTACTGAAAGTCATTTAGGAGCTGGTTGGGCAGGCAGCCCAGCTCAGTTCCGGATTACGCTGGGTCTTGAGAGCTACCCCCGCTGTGGCTCTGCATTAAAAGTATTTTAGGAGCCACGTGGGGGTAGCTTTACTTTTATTTAAATACTTTTAATGCGGAGCAGCAGCAGGGATAGCTCCCAGGACCCGGCGTGAGCTAGGACTGAGCCGGGCTGCCTGCCTGCCCGGCTCCTAAAATATTTTTAATAAAGAACCACAGCAAGGGTAACACCTGCTGACTAGCTCTCTAAAAAATTTACTGTCTGGGGAGAGGGGAATGCATGTAGTCAATAGCATTAACCAGTATAATATTACATCCCTAATTTAACTAGTATCCCTTATTTAGTAACAAGTAAGGTTTCAGTTCTATTTAGGTTCTGATACTGTGCTCATCATTATGAGATCTGAGATTTAAACCATAACAGCCACACATATTAAGTATTGTGAAACCAAAGTTTCTCTGTGCTATGTGGCGTTTGATACTGTAGCTTTTTAATCTTTAGATATTATGTGGTGCTACCATCTCCTTTGAGGTGAACTGCAAAGCAAAAAGATTCATTAAAACCTTCCATCTCTTTAGTCCCTCTTTTTGAATGAACTTGAAAGCATGCTTGAGTTTTGTCTGTTTTGCAACTACATTGCAAACATTTTGAAAAAATTTCACACACAATTGTTATATACCAAAAAAGATTTGTTGTCGGTTCAGTTAGTTAAACAATACAAAGCTACCTAAATGTATTGGTTTGTCATAATTTGACAGAGGAGAGGAGCAGTTTGGCTTTAAAACATTAGAACAGGATTATGTAATTAGTTTAAGGACACGGAGGAAACTAGAGTAACACAGGATACCAATTAAATTAAACTCCTGAAGAAATCAAGAAATATGATATTCAAATATGTTGTGATATTTTCCTTCCCATTCATCCAGAGTAATAATTCTTGAGGATGAACTTGAAAAACTTGTTAGCTCAAAGGAGACACAAGAACTAACTTCAGAAGCTTATCAAGTCTTAGAGCAAAAACTGAAGCTGATTCAGCCTCACATCCAGGCAAGCAACAGCTGCTGGGAAGAGGCCATTTCTCAGGTTGAAAAAATGGTTAGAAGAAGCCTAGATAAAAAAGGTATTTTGAAAAGTTTCTTTTATCACCAGTGTATCTAAATGTGATTAAAGCGATTTGTCTTGTTTATATTTCCAAGACCCTGTTTTCTAAATGTGCAACTGAATTTTGTTTAATAACATTTCTGTTGAAGATAGTTTTCCAAAGTGTCTAGTTTAACATGTTATGTCGCTCCCATTTCTCCTTGATGAGTTTAAAGCTTTTTATTATTACTCGTTATTTTTGTGTGCTCAAAAGTGTGCTCATCCTAAGCTTAGGTTGACCCAGCCTGATAATATAATACAGGTTAGACCGCTGTGATCTGGCACCTTTGGGACCTCAGTGGTCCCGAAGGAGGGATTTTGCCGGAGGGGGGAGGTCAATTCTGCCCACTGGCCCCCAACCCGACTCCACTCCTTGCCTGGCCTCCTGGTGAGCTCCCCACATGCAACCAGCCCTGCTGACCTGCCATGGCAGCTCCCCCCAGACACCTCCTGGGCCAGCTCCTCTGCTCTCCCCCCAGGCTCCTGCCTTTGGTCCTCCACCGGGTCTCTCTGGTCCAGCAATATCCAGAATGCCTGCCAGACTACAGGTGTTGCTGGACCAGGGAGTCCCAGTTGAGAGAGGTTCAACCTCTACAAATTGTTTTTGGTGAACTTTTCTTTTCAAAGATGGACTGAATGTGAGTGGACAGGATTGTGATGAGAATGAGTTATTGAGTAATTTTAAAATAACTTAAGGTGCAGAAATGACTTGCTTACCTTTTCCCCAAACAATGTTTAAATTTAAAAAAAAGAAAAGTGAATATATGGTGATCACAAACATATGATATCTATTCACTTAATTTTCCTGAGAAAGAAGAGGTCTGTTCTGGGAAGAAGAAAAAGAAAAGAGCTGACATAAGGTTCCCTAGAAACTAACAGTGACTTAACCACTGGAATCTGAAACCAAATATTTTGGCATTCTTCCAGAACATGTTTGTGTGTAAAACTTTCAGAACTTTGTTTTTTGTTGTTACGATGTTAATTTAAATAAATTTGTGTTTAAATAATGAAAAGAGAAGGGTTTTGACATTACTGCCAAGATTTTTTTAAAATAACTTTCTGGTTAATTCATAAATGAGTAAATAGGAGTCTAATAGAGTAAACATGAGAATTCTGCTTTTAAGTCTCAATATATTATCTTGTTGCAGAGCCTAGTCATGCTCTTGTTCTGGAAGGAGGAATTTTCCTTTATACTTGTTTTAGGTTTCCAATTCTACATCCATTGATTACCTCAGTGTGAATATTTTTCTTGTTTAGTACTTATTTTTAGGCATTTACTTAATATGATTTTATCAGTTACACACTAGCCAACTCATTTGATCTGATTTCTCCCGCTCTCCCCCATTTTGAGATGTTATACAAAAATAGTTTTGGGTAAATGAGGGTCTATTTGTAGGGTGGGGGTTGGCTTGAGGTATTATGGGGTGGGTGACAGTTTTTCACTTACTATTTTGTCCTGTAACTTTCCCTGAAATTTGTTGATTTTCAATATGTGTTTTACAACATGCCTAAAGGAATTATGACTGATACAAATGACTGTTAAAATATATTTTTCTTTCAACTGATTCTCAGAAGTCAAGTACCATTTTTTTAAAAAAACTATGAAGTTTTTATTTGGTATGAAAAAAACCATTGTGTACACAGTCTGAAGACGTGATATAATAATTAAAAAAATACATTGCTGTGGACACATGGCAGTCCTGTTGGGCAAGCATTCTAAATATATGGTCAGTAGTAGAAATCCTAGTTAACATCTGCTAATAATTTGTGTCAAACTTTCTGTTCTTGATAACCTAATAATTAAAAAACAAAATTGGCAAAACCGCTCAACTTTCTAAACTTAAATAGGAACATAACCTATGCCTGCCAAGTTATCCTGAAGCTCTTAACATGTTAGTCTTTATAGTGTGCTCAAAAAGGCAATGGACTGTGAATCAGTGTACTTTGCACTGGAATCAGATTCTGACCCATGTCACCATACTGAACTATTAAAGATCAGTTACCTATTCACTTCAGCACTTGATCTTTTTTTGTTTTTATTTCCCTCCCATTGTCTCCATCCCCCCACTCCCTCTCTGGTCTCCAGACAAACCTGGAACATCTTGTGATAATACTCACTGTCCCGTGATACCATTACTACAACCTGCCTTGCATATAGAGGACAAGGACCCAATCCCTGAAGAACAGGTAAGAATAAATAGAAGCTTTCAAACTTATATATAAATTGTGTGTTGCAAAGACATTTCCCTTATCTGTTTCCTTTTTAGCTGCTTATCTCCTTCAACAAGATATGTAAGAGATGCCCTTTCATAAACAGACTCGTGAACTGCTCAACAGCAGATAGGATATATAGTATCTATATTGTATCACATGGTGGTGCTCCCCACCCAGTAACAAGGAGTTTTGGAATTAGTTTGGAATCCATTTCCTGCATATGCTCCCTTGGAACCAAACAAAGACATCTTTAAAAGAATTGTGGAGAAGGTGTGAATTGGGTAAAGGGCAATTTATTGTTACTGGCTTTAACCTAAATAATTGTATGTGGTTTGCATAATCTTAGATTTAGCGTGGACTCTTAAAATATGCTTTAACATGAACTATTGTGTGAGTTGTTTTCTCTCTCAGTTTATGGGCACTCATTTGAAGGCTAAAGTAACTGGAAAGAAAAATTGGCCTCAACTCAGGAATTAACTGATGGGCACATTTTGGGAGAAGAAGAGCTCCCACTGCAGCGGTGCGTGTGGGAGAGTTGGGGCGTGACCTCTGCCGTCATTGTGCGCCAGTCCCCTGTAATTCCCCAGGTTCCTCCTGCCATAGGATGGTTGGGGCAGCTGCTGCAGGGCCCCCAGAAGCATGGGACCTGGGGCAACTGCCCTGAACCGTGCTGTGGACAGGACAGCTCTATATCACCCTTGAATGAACCGGAGGCAGGGAGAGTAAAAAAACAGTGATAGTCATCATATCCAATAGGAACTGTGGGAAAAGTGATCTCCATCCCCCAAGTCAAAATCTCCTTTTTGTATTAGTGGTTCTTCTTCGAGAGGTCCCCGTGGATGCTCCACGCTTGGTCTTAGTGCCATCCCGGTGCTTGGATTGGAGATTTTGCAGCAGTACTTCCTGGTCCATGCATGCGCAGCATGAACCAGCGCACGCTGTGCCAGTCGGCACCATGCTTGCGCAGCTCGCATCCTCCAGTTCCTTCTCCACCGCCCTCAGCCTGAGATGGAGCTCTGCAGTTCTCTGCCTCATTTACACTTTTTTGTATAGTTTATTAGCTATTAATTCTTAGTTTTAGTTAGTGTTGTTAACAGTTTGATAGTTGTAGTTACAAAAAAAAAAAAGGTTTTTCGTCATGCCCAACTCCCCGGGCTTCAAATGCTGCGCCTCCTGCACAGACGCAGTGCCTATCTCAGACGGACATTTGCAATGTGTCAGATGTCTAGGAGAACACAATTCTTCTCGAGATTGTCCCCACTGTGCCAAACGTAAGGCCAGAACTCGTAGGTACAGGGACCTTCACCTTAAACTGATCCTTATGGAAAAGAAGGCACTCCTGGCTTCGGATCCCAGAAGGTAGCCTAAGGAGGTACGTTCACTCCCAGGCTCCTCTCAGGGCAAGAGGGCACTCAAAAAGAGAAGTTCCTCTGTGCCCTATCACCAGCCCTCCTCGAAAAAATAGTCTCCACCCAAACCATCAGCGCAGAGGCCTCACGTCAGCACTTACAACGCACCAGACACCTCAGGTGTCCAGGCACCGTCGCATGCCAGCGGCACCAACAGCAAAGGGTTCAGTCATCGCCCTAAGACCTTACCGGCACAGACCTCGGTACCGTCATCCACTTTGGTACCAGCTCAGGCACCACCGTTACTAACAACTTTCATCAGTACCAATGACTACGGCAGCAGTGCCACTACCAGTACCCAGCTCTACGGCACCGACCATTTCCACCACACCGACGGTACCTTCAGGTTCGTCAGCATCGATCAGATCATTGGCACCACTCATATACTTGGTACCACCAACAGACCAGAGATCTCTGCCATCTGTGCCAAAAATTCCATCAGCACAGTACAGACGCACATTGTAAACCCCAGCACTGATCCTTGCGGCATCGTTGCTGTACATGCGCAGTGCTGACTTGGCAATCATATCTGCCCCTCAATCATCATTCTTCAGCACCAATGCTTTACCGGTACCGATGACATTGTGGGCTTTATCCCAGTGCAGTTGCAATTCTCTAGTGACAACAAAGAAGAGATACAGGCCTCCTTCTCTCCGCACCACAGCCCTCCGATGCAATATTATAAGCCCAAATACAATCCAAGAGCCATTTCTCCTTGGTACGAACACCACTGGATGCCTCCTCCAGTACTGTACCCAGCACAATGGCCTTATTGGAGTCCTTGAGGCTTATACAGGCAGTCCCCGGGTTACGTACAAGAGAGGTTTGTACTTAAATTGAATTTGTACTTAAGTCGGAACTGGCGTCCAGATTCAGTCGCTGCTGAAACTGACTAGCGGCTGACTACAGGAAGCCCGAGGCAGAGTTTCTCTGCCCCGGGCTTCCTGGAATCAGCCGCTGATCAGTTTCAACAGCAGCTGAATCTGGAGGCCGAGGACAGAGCAGCTGGGGCGCTGCCGGGATAGGTCCCCACAGCGCTGCACCTCGGCGCTGCGGGGACCAACCCGGCAGCACCCCAGCTGCTCAACCCCAGGTGTCCCCAAGTCAGCTGCTGCTGAAACTGATCAGCAGCTGATTCCAGGAAGTCCGGGGCAGAGAAACTCTGCCTCGGGCTTCCTGTAGACAGCCGCTGGTCAGTTTCAGCAGCGGCTGACTTGGGGACGCCTGGGGCACAGCAGCTGGGATGCTGCTGGGTTGGTCCAGTAGCACCACTCCTAGGCGCTATTGGACCAACCCAGCAGCACCCCAGCTGCTCTGCCCCAGGCGTCCTGATTCAGCCGCTGCTGAAACTGACCAGCAGCGGCTGAATCAGGACGCCTGGGGCAGAGCAGCTGGGGTGCTGCCGGGTTAGTCCAGTAGCGCCTAGGAGCGGCGCTACTGGACCAACCGGCAGCGCCCCAGCTGCTCTACCATAGGCGTCCGTGAGAAAAGCCTGGTCTGTTGGGGGGGGGCACGCACTAGCTGGGCCCCCCCCCCCAGCAGACCATGGAGACGCGGGCGGTGGGACCGAGACGCGCCGCGGTGCTGCCGCCCAGATCCTCCGTGGCTTTGCTCTGCGTCTCCCTGGTCTGCTGGGGGGGGGGGGACACAGCAGACCAGGGAGACAAGGAGCAAAGCCGCGGAGGACGCGGGCTGCGGGACCGCCCAGACCCCAGCAGACCAGGGGGATGCGGGCAGCGGGATCGCCCAGACCCCAGTAGACCAGGGAGATGCGGAGCAAAGCCGCAGAGGACCCGGCCGGCGGGACCGCCCAGACGCGCCACCCCCAGCAGACCAGGAGCCCCCAGCAGACCAGGGAGACGCGGAGCAAAGCCGCGGAGGACGCGGGTGGCGGGACCGCCCAGACTCGCCGCGGTCCCGCCGCCCAGGTCCTACACGGCTTTGCTCCGCGTCTCCCTAGTCTGCTGGGGGGGCCCCCCCCAGCAGACCAGAGAGACGCGGAGCAGCTTTTCTCACCCCGGGAGACGCAGGCGGCAGGACCGCAGTGCGTCTGGGCGGTCCTACCGCCCGCATCCTTTGGGGCAAGAAAAGCCCCGTTCGTAAGTACGGATCCGAGATAAGTCGGATCTGCGTAACTCTGGGACTGCCTGTACAGGAAACACCACAGCCTGCAACTGAGCCCTTACAAACATGCTGCCTCTCTTACACCTCAAACATTCATATTGATGCAACAATTGGAACCTCAGGCATACCAAGCAATGGAGGAGTCACCCCCTAATTCTTCACTGCCCACCAACTCCTCTATGTCACCAGACGAAGGGATCTTGCCACCTCCACCGTAGCTGCAAATGACTTCCAGCACTTTAATGATCTTTTAAAGAGCGTTGCAGCTGACATCAAAATTGCCACAGAGGAGGTGGCGTTACTCCAGCATGAGCTCACGGATATACTCCAGGCTGCTCCATCCTACAAAATTGCCCTACCCATCAATCCTGCCATTTTAGACCTGGCCAACAGAATTTGTCAAACGCCTACATCAATTCCACCCACGTTCAAGCATGCAGACAAAAAGTATTGCATACCCGCCAATACCTCACAATTCCTCTTCACTCATCCCACACTGAAATCACTAGTGGTGGAAGCCACACACAAGAGGGCAAAACAACATTGCTTTTGCACCACTCTGCTGGACAAGGACACAAAGAGGCTTGATCTCTTTGGGCGTAACACTTATACTTCTGCAACTTTGCAGTTCAGAATCTCAAAGTACTCAGCCTTGTTAGCGAAATATGAGTTTCACAATTACTCCAAACTCATGGAGTTTGCTGATGATATCCCAGAGGCAAAAAGACCTTAATTTTCCACCTTACTTTCGGAGGGACACGCCATTTCTAAAGCTGCCTTCCAGGCGGCACTGGATGCAGCTGATACTGCCACTAGAACCACGGCTAATGCCATTGTCATGCGCAGAGCCTCCTCATTTTCCCCAGCTACCTTCCCATGTAAAATCCAATCTACTGTGGAAGACCTGCCATTCGACCACAAAAACCTGTTTGCAGCCAAGACGAAGTCCTCAACACAAAAAAAGTATTCGTGCACCACTCTCCACATGTTGGGGATACATACACCTGCCAACAGGCGGAGACAGTACCACTACCAATCATATCAGTGGCCACATTACCCGTCCTATCTTAACCAGCGGCAATCCTAACAGAAACAGAACCTGGCCTCAGAGACGAAGACAGTCTTCTGGCTTGGCCCCTCAACCTCCACCGGCCAACAAGCAAATTTGAATGCTTGGTCGAGAGCCTAGAAAACCCCCTACAAATTGACCATGCAAACTTTCCAAGATGGGCTTCGTCCATTCTTCCACCAATGGACTTATATCACCTCAGACAGATGGGTACTTGACATTATTCTGTCTGGTTACACCATACCATTCCTTTCCAAGCCTTCCACCTACCCTCCTACCCTGTCCCTCTTCAGGGATCCCTCTTACGGTACCCTGCTGCGATAAGAGATGCTTCGTCTTTTAGATCTAGGAGCCATAGAGCCAGTTCAACATGAGCAGAGAGGTAGGAGCTTCTATTCCCGCTGTTTTCTAACTCAAAAGAAATCAGGAGGCTGGAGGCCGATTTTGGATCTGCTCAATCTGAGCAGATACGTAAAAACTCAGCACTTGTGCATGGTCACACTTTCTACCATTATCCCAGCACTGCAACGAGGCGATTGGTTTTCAGCCTTTGACCTCCAGGATGCCTACTTTCACATCCTAATCCATCCTGCTCACAGAAAATTCCTGAGATTCGTGGTAGACCACGACCACTACCAATACCAAGTACTACCCTTCGGTCTCTCCACGGCCCCTTTGGTTTTCTCCAAGGTACTCGCCATAGTCACAGAGCACCTTCGCTCTATGGGAATAATCATTTTCCACTTGCAACTGCCTTCTCAAGGCATTGTCGCAGACAGAATTGGCACGTGTAACAGCGAGGACCATATAGTGCTTTCAAAATCTAGGCTTCCGCATAAATTGGGAAAAGTCTTCCGTTCACCCTTCCCAAAACATACAGTTCATCTGCATAAAAACCGCTTACATGCTGAAGGGCCTACAGCCACCGTTATGCTTGACAGCTCATTCTACCAGGGCTGTATCCGCTTCTACAGCATACCTATGCAATGTGCCACTAATGGACATTTGCAGGGCAGCCACTTGGGCATCGCAACTTACTTTTGCTAAGCACTATGCACTTTCCTATGCAGGCAACACTGCAGTGGGCTAACTAGTACTATCATCTGCTTACCATAACATTCTGAAGCTCCAGCCACCATGGGGCAAAATTGCTTGTTAATCACCTAGCGTGGAGCATCCACGGGGACCTCTCGAAGAAGAAACAGAGGTTACTCACCTTGTGCAGTAACTGGAGTTCTTCGAGATGGTGTTCCTGTGGATGCTCCATGACCCACCCTCCACTCCTCTGCTTCGGAGGTGGGGCCTCCGGGGTAGAGAAGGAACTGGAGGGTGCGGGCCATGCATGCGCCATGCCAACTAGCTACAAAATCTCCGATTCAGGCACTGGGACGACACCAAGACCAAGCGTGGAGCATCCACGGGGAAAGAACTCCAGTTACTGCACAAGATGAGTAACCTTTGTTTGTCTGCACCAGAGTAAATCTGAGGTGACTCTGTTGACTTCAGTTATCTTGATTTTTGTCAGTGTACTTACTCCAGTTTTATACTAGAGTAACTGGGAGCAGTCTGGCCTCTAAATCCCTGCCATGCAAAACGTGATTGTCTATGGACTTGGGGCCTGATCTTCCTTCTAAAGTGCTAAAATACTGACGTACCTCAAAGAGCTTTGCTGTTGGGGCATATGTGGATTAAAAGAGCCATTTATTGTTTTGCCTTAGGAATTGGAAGCATATGTTGAAGATACAGGTTTGGACAATGAGTACAAAAGGGAGGACTTTTATTGCTTTTCCCAAGAAGAGAGAGAGAGACAAAAACGTGAGAAAGAGGAATCCAAAAGAGTGTTACAAGAACTGAAATCTGTGCTGGGATTTAGAGCTTCAGAGGTAGAGAGACAGAAATGGAAGCAGCTGTTGTTTAGTGATCATGGTAAGTACTGACTTTTTTAACGATTTCACTCTAAGGGAGTGTGTCTGTTTACAATCAACTTTTGACATAGTGTTGTTAGAACACATACTGCATTTAACCGTAGTAATGTCTTTGGTAGATCCGTGTGGCCCTAATTTGTTGTTCCATCTGTTCATATGACTTATTAGCATCATTTCCAACAAAAAACAAACAAGGAAAGGGAGTTTGGCCACTAACTTCAAGATGCAAAGAATTTGACTCTTAGAACACAGAAATTAAGCACAGCCTATGGGGAATTGTGTGCTTTTCCATTGCTTTCCACCAAATCTGTTCTTCAGTCAGGTAGCAAATTGTATAGAATCATAGTCTCTTCAAGTTTTGAAGATTTGTTTTCAGTTTTATTCCAGAATTACAGGCTCACATAGTGAAGTGGTAGGCTAGACTTTGGTATCTATTCAAAGAAAATCAAATATTTTCTAAAAGCCATCAATCTACTTTGTAAGTAGAAAAAGGATTCTCCTGGAGTGACACTCTAATAGTCTTCTAGAAGCTCCAATGAATTGTCTCTGGAGACAAAGACTGGTTGAATCTCTCTAGTCCGGCACTCTCTGGTCCAGCAACATCTGTGGTCCGGCATGATTTTAGTTAGCTGGATGTTCACTTATCATGCATATGGCCAAGTTTCCTGTGACCTCATATAGCTTATTTAAAGCCATCAGTCCTGGATCTCAGTGTTCTGTGCTGTTATTTAGCTCTGAATTATCCCTAAATGTCTTCTAACAGCCCAGTAAGCAGTGGAAGTGTTGGTAATGCTGCTAGACAATACTGGCCTTCTGTGGTCTGGCAAATTCTCTTGTTTGGCACTGGTCAGGTCCTGAGGGTGCCAGAGTAGAGAAGTTCAACCTGTATATGCAAATATCTCTTTCCAGGCTCTTAACCAGTGGCTCTTAACCAGTTTTGTTATGCCAGATGCCCGACGTTTAGCAGTAAGGCTAGCAGTTTTTCTCTATTTTTATTGGTAATATTTCTGTTCTCTTCTGCCTTTTTTCCATCTATGGTCTTCTTTCTCCCTTCTTCCCCTTTCCCTTCTTTTTCCCTTAAAAGAAGGCTAAGGAAAAGTATTACAAAAAGTGCAAAAAGCATAGATCTATAAAATATAGGTGTTCTCCTTCAGAGGTGGATTAAATTCCTTTGTCCTTGCTTGCAGTGCTTCAGGCAAGAGGAAGACATTTTCACATCATGGACCTGACCAAACTTTTTTAATCTACTCTGAATAATCTAATGAGGAGACAGATGTCCCTAAAAGAGATTTCTGCAAGCTCAACAAGTCTAAGAATCTGGAATTCCTTGTGGGTGAAGACAGTCACTTTCAAGTGATCCTGCCTAATGCAGATGCAATCCAACTCCTACTTTAAACAGTATGATGTCAAGAAATCCAAGAGTCAAGTTTAGCTATATATTGCAGATGGAAAAGTCGATCTCCAAACTAGCCAGAAGGACCTATGTATTGCCTCCTTCAAAGATTACATGGACAAGTGTTCAGTAAGGCTATGTCTACACCACAACACTATTTCAGGATACCAGAGTATCCCAAAATACCTATCCCATATCTTAACTGCAAGCCCATTATTTCTGGCTCAGTATTCCAACATCCCTGTAAACTTCATTCCACAAGGAATTAGGGACGTTTTGGAATAGTGAGTTATTTTGAAATTTGGTGCTGTGTAGACAGCGCCAAACTACGAAATAAGCTATTTTGAAATAAGATCAAAATAAGATATGCGTAGCTCAAATTGCGTATCTTATTTCAACCTATGGTGCAGTGTAGATGCACCCTAATAGACATAGTTATGGCCTCTGTTCCTGCCTTCAAAGCCACATGCATGGTTGCATCTCTTACTCCCTTTCCCTGGTCCATCAAGCTGCTATTCTAGTCAATTTCAAAAGCAAAGACACCAAAACACTTCAGACACTCCTCATGAGAGAGTTTTTCTCACTTGATGTCACATGATTCTTTTATGCGCTCACCCTTGCTCTGCACCTACTGGGTCTTACTCTTTCTTTTGCATGCACGTTGCAGTGGGCTATCCTCTGTACCTGACCTCTTTGGGCCTCCTTCCTCTCAGTTGGGAAAAACAAAGAGGCAGTTGGTCTGAGCTGATCACACTCCTAGTCCAAGTGTAGAAGCCTCATGGCTAACGGCTATTGTACAGTAAAAGGGAGCCTGTGTTGGCTCTTCTCTTGAATAAAACACCACCAATCTTCATGGTTCATCAGGCCATCTGGGCCTGCGTAGAAGGTAAACTGAAAATATCGAGAGACTGGCACAACAGAACTGTCACCTGGGGAAAGGCAGCTGAATCCTTTAATCCTCAACTGCATAATCTCAACCTGGGACTTCTCTTAGTTAGGCTTGTTCCTATAGCAGTTCATCCCTACTGTTCCAAGAACAGATATTCTTTGGTGTGGCATTTTCATTCCTTTGGTCAGGACAGTGGGTAGACTCCTGCCATCCTCTCTTTTCCACAGCAATTAGCCAGGAAAATCTGGGGAGTGAAGATAATTATCATTGCCTCCTTTTGAACTAGAAAACTTTGATTGCCCACTGTGCTTCACCTATCAGTCTTTAAGACATGATGTCTCCCATTTTCTGAGGAACTTCTGTAACCAGGTTTCATGCTGTGTCAGAAGTTAACTTGACACCCTGGAAACTGACAGATTGATATTGCAGTTCTTCATCTGTTTCCTTGGATGATAGAGCTGACTGTTCAATATAGGAATTGTGCAAGTGTCTGAGCCTGTTAAAAATATGGGGAATATTGTTTTGATGCGGGGAGGCCAAAAACTTGCATCATCTTCAAGTTTTCCTTGGGTCCATGCTAGTTTCTCTTAGATGACTATGCAGCTTAGTACATTTCCTTGCAGATACAACTTTTAGCCCATGGAAACCGACTACTAATTGGCTATGTAGACATCTTGGCAGTTCATCCTCATATCTCTTGGTTTGCTTCCTCAAGTGATCACAAGTCTTAGAACAGCTATCTGGCACTAGCTAATTAAATGGAATTTCAGTTTGGTCCTTTGTCCTCTCACTGAGGCCCCATCGGGCCAATTAGAAAAGTTTCCGTATGCTTTCTTACTATCAAAATCCTATTCCTGATGGCAATTACTTCTGGAAGAAAGGTCAGGAAAGTAAGAACATTTTCTTGTGAGGAACCATTCCTTCCATTATTTCCATAAAGGTTCATGTTTCAGACAGCCACTGAAATTTTACCTCAAGTATAGTCTCCATTGCACATCAATCTGAAGGTCGTTTTATTCCTTCCTTCTGCTCTAAACTATCATTGGCCTAGTCAGAGTTCTCACACCCTACTTGCCAGGACAGCCCTATATATCGTGTGTCTCCTTAATGACCTGTAGTTACCTAAAACAAAAATCATAAGGATCTAAGGTTTCAGTCTTCCAATTGCTCAAGACAGCTAGCAAAGAACCCTACATTGAGTTTTTAAAAATTTTTCTGGAGTTTGCATTTGCTTCCTCACCACTACCATGCACCACACAAAGAACAGAACCTCTCCTAAGGAGTTTTATAAAGCTACTACTTGGATCACGTTTTGTAAGCTTACTGTTACAGAGCTGATGGTGCAGCCTTCATAAATACCTCCTGCAGGACTCAATAGCCTGTCTGTTTTTGCTTAGATTCTGTCAAAAAAATTAGCCTGTTAATTACTGGATAGTTCCCAACTGCTCTGGCTGGTTTTTCCTGTCTTTTTTCCTCTGTTGCTCTTCTGCTTGCTACTTTCTAGCAATTCTTTCTGGTCTAGGGGAGTAGTGTTCTGTGAAAATAACCAATTAACAAATAATATGGGATAGGTCTATCCACTACCAGGCTTACAGTGATGACACTGGTGCTGTGGCATTTAACACAATCCCCCCCTCGTCTGGCATGCAGAAGGCAAGTCTGGTGGGCAGTCAGGGCTGGAACTCAGACTGGGATAAGAAGACACCCTAGGGGGTGTATAGAGCTGCCTGCATGTGCCTCACCAGGAATGCCCTCCAGTGCTGCACCAAGGGTTTGTCAAAGGGGACAAATCCACCCCCAGGGTCTGCAGCACTGTGGCCAGTAGCAGTGGGAGTAGGGCATCTTGACTCATGCTCTGCAGGCCCTTCATTACTCTCTCTGGGTCACGGCTCCCTGGGGAATAATCCGATGGAGTTGCTGCTGTGGCTTAGTCCCCTCCTAGCCCTGGTCTCTTCACACACTCTACATCCCTACGTCCTCTCTATCCCATGCGGGGGATGCAGCCCCTTCCTTGGATCAGTTGGGAGGTGGGATGCATGATGAGCTCTGGTACCTCAGATGCTTACCATGGTCCCCCCCACTGCACTGCCCCTGCCAGCATCGGATGAGCTGGAGGCCAACAAGGGAGCAGCCAGACCTCAGGCGAGTGGAGTCACAGCCCCTGTGAGCAGCAGGGATGAGTTGGTGGAGGAAGCAGTGGTCTGAGCTGCATCTGGCCACGTTGCAGCCAGGTGAGGTCTTGCTCTGTTTGCTTCAGAGAACAAGGATGGATCTACAGCAGGAGTGGCTCTCAAGGGGAGTTTTCAAGGGCTGTCCAGCTGAGGATTGTGGAAGGGGTCTGTTTTGGGAACAGAGGTTTAGCGTGAGCCCTGTTCTGGTAGGCAGTACAGAGATACGAGTCAAGAGGATTCAGATCATAGAGGGGTCTGATCTAGCTTGGATGGGAAGGAGGTCTGATTCCGTTTGGGGTTTTGGTCTAGGATGAGATGTGGGTCTGGTCCAGCCCCGGGGAGGGTGTTCTGGGAAGAGTTGTAGATTTGGTTCAATTTTGGGGGTATTGGCCCGGTCTTTTTGGAGCATGATTGATCTGATCCTAGTCTTTGCTTCTCTCTGTCTGTAGGGAAGGCCAAACTAGCCTAATATGAATAATGATGCTGTAAATAAAATGCAATAGTTTTCATATTTTGATTTTTACAAAAATATGATTCATTTCCTGGCAGTTCCTATGAGAAACTTGAAGAGTGAGAGAGTGTGACTGTGTTGCATTGAAGTGGGAGCAGCACATGGTTGGTGCTTTGACTGCTGTGGCTCTTGTTAGCTGGTTTTACCCACTCTGCTTTATTTTGTTTTGTTTTTCCTTTATAACTCTGTTTGCTTCTGTCCATTGTTTTTGCCCTAGGGCTGCCATTCTTGGTACCCTATTGGCAGCCACCTCCATATATAGCTTACACTCATACGTTTTGAAAACAAAACCCATGAAGCTGTGTGCTGTGTCAAAGGCAACTTCTTTGTCAGTCTCCTGTCTTTTACAATCCTTCCCAATGTGGGCCCACAAATACATTTGGCACTGGGCCCACAAAAGGTTTATCTCACCCTGGATCTGTCCCTGGCATTTGGCCTTCTACCACTTGGGATTTTGCTCCTCCGCAGTTATCTTTCCATTATTCTCCATCATCACAAGTCTCCTTTGGCCATGTAGGCACCAAAACTGGCTCTTAAAGGGCTGGAATGGACAGAGAAATTTGCATATTCTTGCCTCCAGAAGCAAGTTGGTAGACATACACAGGTATTCGCTTCAGAATAGTGCAAAGGCCACTCCATTAGAAGAACAATTAGCAAGTGAGGCCAAATTGGTCTACTGTTGTTGAATTTTGATATGTGGTTTAAAAAAATATTGAATCCTGAAGCTGTATGTTAATTAAAGCAGTTACTAATATGACAACCATCAAAACACTCCCATGTTCAGTTAGTGAAAATAAATATTACTAAAATAGGATGCAATGGAAAAAACCTAATGCAGTAATGTTGTTTCCCAAAAAACTTTTGTGTATTTTCCAGAGTTATTTTCATCTCTGCTTACAGGGGTAAAGTCAGAATGGAATTAGAAAGGGAATGCCACATGGGAACCTGCTGTTGCTGCTCTTATATATGTTCGTGCTGCTATTCTAAAGGAGCTACTGCAGTTTAGGGATCTTTTTTTTTGGAAATGGACACTGTATCGTTTTGCTATAAAGAAAAACGTCTGTTCTTCAAGAAGCAATTGTATCGTGTTGTACTAACCCCTAACACTGAGAGGAGAGACTTCCTGGCAAGCATCCCGTTGCTGGCAATGGGACTCGCTGCTACCACTAACATCAAGAGGCTAAATTAAACCACTCTTTATTTGTGAGGACAACGTATTCCTATTGTATATATACATATATTATTTATATGTTGTGATGTGTAAAACCTACAAGACATTTTTATTATGTTCCAGTTATCTTTACTAAATTAGATACATGTTATTTAAAGAAAGATAGTTCAGTTAGTGTAAGATGCAGCAACTGATTTTACTTGTAATTTCCATAAAATACATAAGCTCTGTGTAATAGTATTTTTACTTATGTCTAATGAGTTTTAAAGACTATGTAGATCTAGTAGTCATTACCTTACATTTTCAGCATTCTGGTCAGAAAATATACTTTTATTTTTCCCATTTTAACTTTCATTTCCATCTCTTAAGACACAGAGCTGAATTATGTATGGGATGTTATTTTTTTTAGTCATTTTCCCCTTTTTTCCCCTTTTTTAAGCTGCAGTGAAGCCCTTGTCCTCTGTAGAAGCAGTGGAACCCATACATAATTTGGAATCCGCTCAGGACAGTAACCAAGCTAATGATCATTCAGATCGGAAGGACACTAGTCCAGTCACTGTGAGTGAAAAAAGCAATTCTGAATATTTATATGAAGAGCCTATGAAGGGTGAAAACAAAGACATTGCTGCTGATGCAGGTGGATCTCCAATGTCTCTAAAAAATACATGTTACCAATGTGAGGGTGACGGAGATGAACTGGAAAAAACTGGTGTGGATGGAATGGAGATTTTGCAGCCCCCTCTCAGGGACACATTACAGTCCTCCATCAAGCAAAGGCTGGCTCAGCTCCATAGATCAACAGATTTCAACTTCACATCAGGTCTGGCTGCACAGGTTGCTGCCAGATCACTTACTTTTACTACCTTAAAAGAACAGACTTTTGGAGATGAGGAGGAGGAAGAGAAGACAGAGAAGAATGAAAACCATGTTGAAGAGAATGAGGATGAAAACAGAGACTTTGAAAATGAAGGAGGATTATAAGTCCTACATGAACTTTGTTAAACATTGCATTGCCTACTTGAATTCCATAAAAGGCAGGCGATGTGATTGAAAAAGTTGAGGCATGGATTCAGAGAGGGAAATGCTAGATTGGAAAAACTGAGATCTCCGTGTAATGCTTACTGTTCCCTATATATGAAGCTCTCAATAGGGCTTTCCCAGTATATTGATGATGGTATTCAGGTAAGCTAAGGAGTTAGAGGCTGGACCCCACAAATAGTCATCTGTCTCCTTCTGATGACAACACTGGTGGGTTGTTGAACTTACCTTACTATTTTATGCTTTATTTATATTTTTTTTTCTAAAAAGAAGAGAAAATTGTGTCTTGAATTTCATCTGACTCTCATTTCCTGATATTGTTGCCATAGTAGCAGTGTTAATTATAACACAAGTCACAGCAATTTTTTTGAATAGCATATGTTGTGTCATATGGTCTCCCCCACTTCTTTTGCTTTGCCTTTAGTGTCTGCTGCTAACAACTGTAGGTAGTTGTAGCTTCATTGGTTAAAGACTCTCCCAGATTTTAAATAAAAATGTGAAAGTTTACGTGCCCTAGAATATTGGGCTAATGTAGTATGAAGTTAATTGGTCTTCATATTAAGGTTCCATTTATAAATAGTTTATAATGGATTCATAAATAATAAATGTTATAAGCAAATTATAGACATGAATAGTGTGTGTTAGGGACTGTGTACATCAGTAGGTTTTTATAGACGGCTAGAAGTAGCCTGTTGGACTGTGTAACAATATATGGCAATTCTTTAACCATTTAGAAAAACACCTTTCAGTGATTTGTTGGCATTTTGTAAGTGGAACCATAATATAAGTGTGAATTAGGTAATTTGCACAGGGGTTACAAAGTCCAGGATAGTATACATTTGTTCTCTTGAAGAACTGTGGTTAAGTCCTGAAGTAAATTTTTAAACTTAAGTTAAATGAGTATTTTTTTTAAATTCTGTACAATAATTTTATTTACATGTTAAACTTGCTTTTTCCTAATGTTCCTTCACTTTTCCCTGTATCGCAGCTATATCCTCTCTGGCTAAGAGATCAGCAGAGGACATGCATTTATATCCTTTCAAATTAAGCTGTATCTTGTAACCCAGTTGACACTTAAGTCTAAACATAAAGGCTATGTCTAGACTACAAGCCTCTTTCAAAAGAGGCTTTTTCAAAAGAATCTTTCGAAAAAGCTTCTTTCAAAAGAGATCATCTAGACAGCAACCAGTATTTTCAAAAAAGAGAGCCGTTTTTTCGAAAGAGAGCACCCAAGCAGTCTGGATGCTCTCTTTCAAAAAAACACTGTTTGCATTCAATAACACCTTTTTTCGAAAGAGCACTTTCGAAAAAAGGCGTTATTCCTCATAAAATGAGGTTTTCCACAGTTGAAACAACTGCCATGTTCTTTTGATTTAATTTCAAAAGATCACAGCAGCAGTCTAGATGCAGGTAAAGTTTTTTCGAAAAAAAAAGCCACTTTTTTCGAAAAAACTCTGAACTCTAAACACACCCAAACTGTTTGCTCTCTCTGCTATTTGTTTCTCTCTGCAGCACTGATTTAAAGAGCATGAACTGTGACACAGAAGAGGCTAATTTCACAAAAGGGAGACCAGTGGTTTAATAGCACTGGCCTCCTACCTTCTGACACAAAGGAAACCCATCTTCCGAGTAAGAGTTCCATGGCTCAGGCTGAGAGGGAGTAGACAGAATCTCTGGATCCTTGGGACATGAATGGATTTCCATTCAGAAATCAGGCCAATAATTACTCCTGTTAACTCCTCTGCATCTGCCAACTCCTTGGGTGTGGGGTATGATACACTTATTATCAGGAACTTAATGGCAGTGAAGTTCCTGAGGGTGTTGTGCTGCCATGAGATAATGTGGAGCAAACACAGCTCAGTGGACCCTCAGCACCTGAGAGACCATCCTCTTGGCCATTTTGTAACAAGACCAACTCTGCCCTGCAACCTTCTCCCTGACCTGATATTGATTTGGAGGAAACATTGTGGTGTAAATACGTGAAGTTTCACAGTCCCCAAATGGGGAAATATTAACATGTAATGGAGGGAGTAAGTGGCTTAGGATCATGGTTTACATAATGTGTCCTCTGCCCTCTTCTCCCTGTTTCTTCTGCTGCCTTGCGCTCTGACTAAAGCAAGGGGAATGTCTTTAAATGCTTTGTTTGGCAATGGTAGTGTATGCTATTTCCTTATTTAAATGTATGTGGATGAAGGCTGTAGAATGAATAATGCCTAGGAAATATAGTCTTTCCCTCAACCATGATGTATTGAGCAGCTAAGCATCCCTTTCGGTAGCAGAGTTTGTTCCTTGAGAGGGGTCTTCTGAGAAAATAGATGAGAAAATAGAACTATTGATGCCGTTCTGTCTGTGGTAGGCAGTTGTCTTTCTATTTGTAGAACAACTAGTTTAAATAGACTGGGAGTGTGTGTGTGGAATGTTGTCATTCCCATTGAAAAGAAGTCTTCCTTGTCTTTGACCCAAGTTCACCAAGTGCCCTGATGGAGTTTTCTAATTGATTCTTCTTTTCATCTAATTTTATTTTTCACTGATATTTTTTCCATCAGCTCATCCACCAGCATCTCATGAGTTCTGGCTGTGTATCCCAATATTACTGTCTTTCTTTTTCCTAAATCCAAATAATGGAATCCTATCTTCTTTACATGAGTGTAAAATATTAGAGACACAAGGTGGGTGAGGGGGAATATCTTTTTTTTTGGACCAATTTCTGTTGGAGTGAGAGAGTTTTCAAGCTAATACAAAACTCTCTGTGTTGTGTCTCTCACCAGCAGAAGTTGGTCAATAAAAGATATTTCAACACCAACTTTGTATTTCTAATATTCTAGGAAAACATGGCTACAACAACACTATAAACTATAAGTACTTACAAAATTATCTGGAACTTGATTTTCACTACTCTCACAAGTCTAGCTAAAGTTAACGGGAGCTGCAAATGCTCTGGACGACTACAAAAATACACCCCCATAGCTCTTGTTTGAGGCAGTAATTTCTACAGTGTTTACTGCAGACCTGGCTAAAAGATGCAAAGAAAACACTTTTTCTGATCACTTGAAATTAAACATGTTTGAGAAAAGAATAAAGCCATGGAATAAGCAATCTTAGATTTCATCATCATTAAACAAACATAGATTGGACTTCTCTGGTCCGGCACCCTCAGGACCTGATCTGTCCTGAACCAGGGAGTTTGCTGACCAGGGAAAGTCAATGCTCCCCTGCTCACTGCCCCACTCTCGGGCTCTGGCACAGGCACTTCTCCCTGCTGCCCCAAAGTCTCCTGATTTTCTTGGTAGGGACTGCTTGGCTGTTGCCAGCCCTGCTGCCATAGGGTGTTCCTCAGTGTTCCTGCTGCACCAGGGGTTCCCCAGCTAGGGCTGCCCAGCCACACCGCCCCGCTGCTAGGGCCACCCCAGTCCACTGGGGATTCTGGTTACCTGCCTCTGCTAGCCCCGCTTCAGCCAGGGGATTCCCCTACATGGTTACCTCGTCCCTGCAGCCAGTGTGATGTTCTCGGGGTTCCTGGCCAGAGCCACCTGGCCGCCAGCAGCCCAGCTGCAGCCGGGAATTCCCCGGCTGGGACCGGGACTCCCCAGTCATGTGGCCCAGCTGATATTGGGGGTTGCTTGGTTTGGGCAGGAGCTCCTAAGCACTGCCTGGCCCCACTAATGTCAGGGGTTCCCCAGCCAGGGATAGGGCTCCCCAGCTAATTCTGGAGGTTCCCAGGCCAAGGCAGGGAGGACTACCGAGATGCCACCTGGCCCAGTCAGGGCTCCCCAACCTCTGAATTGCTCCCACCTTTGGGATTCTGGTCCATCAGCACAGATGTTGCTGAACCAGATTCCCGGATTTGGGAGGTTCAACCCGTACAAGCTTTTCATGACTAACTCAGTTGATTATTAAATGCAAATAAAATTGGCAAATTTATTCAGTGAGTTCTTAAAAATATCAGACGCACATACTTTTACACTTGCGTCCATTTAAGACGCAACATGTAACTGTACTAGTGGCCAATCTACTTTAAGGCTATTTATAATAAATGAATGCAGAAAAATTTGGTTAACAGCCCACTCCACCCAAAGAATGGTCTCCCTTAATTTGATAACTTGCTTTCAGCTATGTATTACTAGACTCTGAGGGTTTATTTACACTGCACAAGAGCTTGAAATAAGATACGCAATTTGAGCTATGCAAAATGTGTATCTTACTTGATCTTATTTTGAAATAGCTTATTTTGTAATAATCTGCTATTCTGAAATATCCCTTACTCCTCATGGAATGAGGTTTACAGGGATGTTGGAATAGTGAGCCTGTTATATTTTGAAATAACAGGCTTGCTGTGAAGGCGCAGGATAGCAATTTCGGGATACTCCAATAGTGTTGCAGTGTACACGTAGCCTTATAGTCCAAATTTCCTCTTGATGGGGTCTGTTCAGAAGTCTTTGTTTTCAAGCTGTGGAGCCTCTTGAGCTGATTAGGGTTTTTTTTGACCACCTACATTTCTTGCTGCATTTTACATATTGGTACCATACAGGGTTCTGCATTAGCGCCCATGCACTGTGTTAACATATTGTGCATATAGAAGTACAAATGCTGCCCAATGTTCTTAGAGTGATAACTGCAGAGAGACCTTAATGGAACAAAATACTTCGAGATTTGTTTAATTTTGAAAAATTTGATTGTTTTTAGCGTGACATCCACATTGAATACAGGAGTGAGCTGATGTCTCTCGGTAGCCAGCATTTTCAGTGAGTAGAATTGACAGTAAATACATTTTCCATAACCCATTTAAAATTAATAGCTTCATAATGTTTTGGAGAAGTGCACAGTTATCTATAGTTAACTAATGTTGAAGGTATTTCTTCTCGACCAGATCCGACTAGAAGGAATCCTAACTGCAAAAATCACCTTCCTAGATTTGATTGTAATCTGATAGCCCATCTAATTTCTGTCCTTAAGTTTTACAGGTATAGTAGCAAGTAAACACTTGACTATAGACAAATATCTATGATAGAAATATTTATTTCTGATGAACACCATTTTTTATATTAAATAACATAATACAGTGAAAATTCATACACTGATGTACGTGCGTTTACTGAATTTTAAACAATGCACAACTTTCAAAGTAGACACCTTTGTATCAATAATAAGTAAGATCAGCAATTGCCAACCTCTCTTGTTGCTGTTACAGTAATAAGATAATTGAGCTGCTGATAAACCATTCCTATTCCTCACTGCAGACTTGAAATCACCTATTCGACATATAAGGAGAAATACTGATGGACCAGGTCAAGAGTAACTGGTTTTATTGAGTTTCCAAACTACCCTACATCTGTGTTCCTTGCGCACATGACGCTTTATTGATTTCACTGGACATTTTTTTTTTTGTTAATTTCTTTGCAAATGAGAAAGTCAACAAACTTTTTTGAGCTACTGAACTTTCCCATTTCAGTGAGGACTAGTTGTCTGTCTGTTCCATATGTCTAGCTGAGATGAAATGAAAGAAAATATTTGTTTTGGTGGAGGAAAATGTATTCATATTCACCAGGATTTCTGTGATTAATGTTTTCCTTGCCATGCAACACAGGAAGTTGTTGAATCAAAATAAAACCTAGTTTGATCTTCAGCAGTTGCCACCTGGTCTAATATAATCCATAAATGCCTAGCAGAACGTATTTAAATACCAGCTGGACATTTAAGACCCCGGATCTGAGCTTGGCTGAACAAGCACATATCACAGCATATTGTGTATGAAGATATACTATACACACTCAATTTACAAGTTTAGTAGCTATAAATATATGGGTATCAGAGGTAGACAAGCAGGCTGTCTGGTCAGGACTTGGACTTGTCTGCACAGCATTTTACTGCTGTCAAGCCAGGGTGTGATTCTAAGTGCAGAAGCTTGTAGAGCAGTAATGTCCGTCCTATGAGGACACTGCTACAGCACACTGAAAATCTCACAGTGGAGTTTGCTGTATTACTTCTTGAAAACATAGTAAGTCATGCCACACTCTCGGACTCTCGGGGTATGTCTACGTAGCAATTCCGTTATCTCAAAATAATTTCAGAATAACAGATGGCTTATTCTGACTTCTGTAAACCTCATTCTATGAAGAATAATGCCTATTCCAAAATAGCTATTTTGAAATAAGGCGTATGTAGATGCTCTAATTCTGCTATTTTGAAATAGCCCCTCACCAGGGCCATCCTCTTAGGCTCTAAATTGAGATAGCATGTCTACTTTAGGGAAGCCTGCCTTGGACTAATTTTGAGGCTTCCCTGCAGTGTAGACATGCTATTTCAAAATAAGCTATTTCGGAATAACTATTCTGGAATAGCTTATTCCAAAATAACTGTGCAGTATAGACCTAGCTAGTCTTTGTGCAGTAATTCAGCTGGTGCACTCTAGATTCACATCCTAGTTTACCATGCAGCTACTTGCTGTATAGATAAGCCCTTCAACCTTCCTGGCCCAATCCTGATCCACCCCTTCCATGTAAAGACCAGAAACACTCACTCCCTTCTTCACATCCTCCTCAGTCAATGACCACAAACCCTAGAATTTGTCAGTTCCAGATGATGTCCACCAAGCAATCAACTGATGTCCTAAGTCTTATTGGCTGTGTGATGATTGATGCTCCATCATTTTTTTCCTACTCCATTACTAAAAGGTAAAAACAGTCATTTCAGTGAAACAGAATGTTAACTTTTAATATTCTCAGCTGGAGTTATATCCTCCATGACAATTTAATTATAATAGAGCCCCATGTTACCATGTTAGCCTTATTTACAAATGTCTCAAAATCCATTTAAACATTTGAGAGAATAATCAGAAACCGAGAAAAAAATGCAACAAAGATTTTCATATTTTAAAATATACCACAGTACTTTTGCTTCAGTGTTTGTCACATGATCCAATATTTTGTCTACCAGTCAGTAAATAATCTTAGAAATGTACTCGGAATTCACATTTTGGCATGATTTCATATGTCAAGGGTAACTCTGCAAGCGGTCCTCTAGAAAACTGAAACCCAAACATAAGACATGGACTATATTGGAAGTATTACATTCAAAACAGAAATCAAGATGTACTGCAGCTCAAGTTCATATTGGCGTCTACAAATAACTTTGTAATTTGGACTTATTGCAGAGCACTGAATATTGGGTATGGAAGTAACAGCAATTTTAGTGTCAAGTTCTAAAATAAGTGAGTCACTTTTCTTGGCCTCTCTTTCCCAAAGGTCCCAGGAAATGGAGCTCTCCCTGAACACCTTTAGAGCTCCTGAAGAGGGGAGACAGGACAGCTGGGGATGGGATGAAGATGTGGCTCCCACACATTGTTTTTAGACTATGGACTTGTCTTCACTGCGGATTTAACTCATGCTAAATTGTGGGTTTTTTCTTTAACATGCTGCATCTTGACACATCTACATGCCTCTGTGCTACACAGTGCAATAGGGCAGACTCCCAAGGTAGCTGTTAATGTGTTTTGTTCCCCTGAGGTTAGATGGAGTGAAGACATAGTCATGGGCAGTCACAACAATCAAGACATGATGGTCTTCTAATCCCATCCCATAAACTCACTGACCACAGGTGCATTATCAATCTGCCTCTGCTCAGATTCATCTTCCACTCTGCTCAGGTGCCTGCTTTCAGTTTTTCTGGCTTTACCCTTCTTCAGTGCTTGATACAGCAGAGCAATGCCCCGTAACAAGGCCATGTCTCAACATGCAGCCATGTTACTATACAAACATATGAGAATCTTGGTGCAGCTTTGAGCTGGACTTTGGGATGTGTGCCCAGATAGTTGTATTCCTTGTCACGATCAGATACACCAAGAAAGGGGCATGGCAGCACTGTACTGTAGTCATGCTATTGCAGATTAGGCTACCACAGGTGAACTGACCCTATGATTGCTTACCTCCATGCTTAGCATGCGGTGAAGACAGGAGCTGTGCTCTGATGGTGATAGGAGCTCCAAAAGGCAGACATCTTTTTATCTTTCACCTGGGTTTCTGGTTAACAATTGCCTGCCCCGTTCCTGGGCCTTTTTCCACCCAGGTTTGACTCATCAGAAATATCCCACTACTTATTCCTGGCTGCTGCCTGATGTCCACAGGGAAGATAGGAATCTTAAAGCTGGTTTATGGCAGCACACTAATGAAGGGGAAATTGCTTGGTCTCTTAGGGAAAGGAAGCTTGTAGAAGGGATCTTCTGCTGTGTTAGGTCTTGTTGTATAATTTAGTTCTGATATGTTGCATAGTACACAAATCTTGCTTATTCTAGTGATGAAAACATTATGTAAGAGCTAAGTATTATTATCACTTGCCATTTCCAATACTTTTTATCTTGAATATAGAACTGATCCAATTGCTGCTATTAGAGAGACATCGGTTTACTGAAAAAGTCCTTTACGTTTTTCTTTTCTTCTCTGAAAGTTTTGAGCTGCCTCTGTGTATTCTTCATAATGTACTAAATGCACATATTCTTTGGGAAGGAAGAGATACCACCACTTTGGACAATTACTATTTTCTATGTAAGAACTGTACTTGTTTCCTATACTGCCAAGAATGTACATATATGAAGACATAAGATTGTAACTTTTGAGCAAGTCACTTTCTTTAATCATTGGAAATTTTCTGTTTCTGAAGTTCTCTATTAATATATTAGACACTTGTCTTATACTGTGTACTTCTTTCTATCAGCTGTATTATTGTATACTTCCTTTCTCTCATTAAAAACTGTTCTTCCTCATCCTCCTTCTGTGCACCTTTTAGTGCTAATATCTCCAAGATGATCATGGAATGGCCCCGAGTTTAAATGTCAGTTTTTCAGCCCACAAGTATGATATTGCTCTGAGCCCTATATGGAACAAGGACCATGTTTAGAATCTGCAATATTGTCACAGTTAGGGTACTGTACTATGGACTTCTAATTTGGTGCAACTCATCCAGTTATTTAAGAGTTGACAAAGTATTCACTGTACACATATTGTATAAGAAACAGAAGGAAATCCTGTGTGTAGGCGCTTAGTCTAAGTAGATTGACGATATAAAATAATGTACTGAGAGATGGAGTTCAGAAGCAAGTTCTGTCACTGAATGATTTTGTGTTTAGTCTCAATGGTGGGTGTTAGCATATTTACTGATGTGCATTAGTACTACAGACTTTATGGAGAAGCAAGTTGTGAGGTGGGATTTGGAAAGGGAAAGTGTGCACACCTTGTGGGATAAAAAGGGAGTTCTGGGCATAGGTGGCATGTGCATGAAAGACAGACACTAAGGCCACATCTCAACTTGCCATGCTGGAGACCAGTTTGGTGTTTGATTTTGTGGGTCTAGTCGAGACTCACTAAATCGGACACTGAGGGCAGCTTCGGTCAGTGCTGATATTCCTCATAGTCATGAGGAGTAAGGGAAGCTGACGGGAGTGTTTGCTCCCATCACCCTCTCACTGTGAAGATGGCACCAAGCTCATCTTACGGTAAGCAGACTCCAGCTATGTATTTTACGTAACTGGAGTTGCATACCTTAAGCTAGTGTAGACCTGGTTTAAGAGAATGGTGCGTTTGGGGTGAGTGATCAGAGACTGAGATAGGAGAAGAATTTTGCTAATCTTTAAAGGGGAGGACAGAGAAACTTGACCTCCAAAACAAAAGATAAGAGGAAGCCAGTGAAAGGAGCTAGAGAAGTAACTGGTCTGAGCAGCAGGGAAGAAAAAGATTGTCTGTAGTATGAATCCACACTTTCATTAAACTTAGAAATGTTGGGGGTTCCCCCCCCCCCTGCTTTTGCCAGATCCAAAGGCAGAAAATATGTACTTTTCTGCTTTCTCGCTCCATACATTATAGTTTTACTGTTAGAACATGCTACAGACTGACTTAATGAGCCACTCCTCAATCTTCTGCCTTTGAGTACTGAACCAGAGATCTCTCCAGCAGGTGTCTCTGAGGTCTCCTTTCCTCAGGAGTTTTTGCCAAGTTTTTTTCTTCCTCCTGCTCACGTCTCTTCAGGGAAGTACACTGAGGTAAGTTAGGAATCCCTAAGTAATATATTTTCCAGAAGTTGATCAGGGTACAGTCATCCTCCTCATCAAATGGCTCCCATTCCTTATTTCTTCTAACACTGGCTAGTACCACTTCTAAAAAATTGATCTTGAAATGTTCACGCAAGACCTCACAGGCTTTAAATATCTTCTTCGCTTTTTTTAATGTCTTATCTGCCCCAAGTCCATATGAAAAGACCAGGGTCCTACTTTGTTTAGAAGCAATAATGTTGGCCTGCAGTAAAAAAGTTCTGGTTTCCATACTAGATCTTCTGCAAAGATTAAAAAGGTCTGGAACTCTCATTCTATTTCTGTCCACCTTCAACCACTGTGTGTGAAAATTTATTTCAGGCTTTAGCTCTGCTGAGCCAAGAACTAGTCCCCCCCCCCCAACATTTCTTAACCTCCATACATTTAAATGAAACTTTTAGCTTTATGTTCTAACACCTCCCTACCACCAAAGGTTCCCACATTTTATGATTGTGGGCTTCCATCTTTGGTTCCAGGCAGTGCTCTTTAGATTTAATCTGCTCCACAAGTGTTCATGATATTGATGACCATCCTGGCTCTTGTCTGAGATAAGAGGGCTCTCAGACCTACCACAACCTGAATAATCTACTGGTGAAGATGCAGTCCCATGAGATAAGAGCTTGCCATGCTCCATAAACCCATCGACCTCTGAAACTTTATGGAGTCATTATAAGTAATCAGAAAAGCTCCTTCATTTCAGTTTGGGTATGCTTACATCTGGATTGGGACTATTCAGAACTAGTTTGGGCCTTGTGTTATTAACCAAGGAGGAATTCAAACAAATTGAAGCTTTCAGCAAGGAGTCTTTTAGCACTCCCCAGGCATCAGCACGCTAGCCACTAAGGCTTTCAGCTGATTGTATGATTTTCTTTGGAAGTGCTCCACCTCTACCCCTTCAGGCACTGCAGCGAACAAACTCAGAATATGGGCCTACCGATAGTGGTGCCCATCTTTTCCAAACCCCGAGCTAAAGATTCTGCATCATGGTCAACACCAGCCTGGATGAATGGGGAGCTCAGATGTGACCTCGTGTACAGGGCAGGTGGTCAGCTTAGGAATGCCAGGTTGGCATTAGCTTCTTTGGAGTTGTGGGGCAGTGAAGAATTCAATAGGTATGCTCTTCTCAAGGGTCCCAATGGGAACTGTAGCCATTCACATGGAAAAAAGAACTATCATGGCCTAGCTGATCTACCATAACAGCGCAAAATGCAAAAAACTGTGAAAGTGACAGAAAGGTTCTTCTGCATTCATAACGTGGGTATATTCTTTACTGCTTGCTGCTTCCCGCTTCCCAACAGCTACCAGTCCATAGGAGAAAGAATCCCATGACACAGAAGAATAAAATTAGTTTCCTTAAAGATGATTTTGCTTCCTCTGAATCCGGATCATACATCGGGTTTATTACATTTAGCAACTTTTGAATGTTTTTTCATGTGGAGATAGTAAATGGTCCTACTCAGATTGTTGGGAGGTGGGGAGAGGCTGTGGCAAATCTGGTTTTATTTCACATTTTATGAGGAGACGGGGAGCACATACATCCTGATTTTTTTTTAAGATCAAATCTTTGTTGTTTCTAAACATCCCTCATTCTTCTTACCTTTGGAATCCTAACCTGGGAAGCAACATGAATGCTGTTTACTTGGCATGCCAGTAGAGGGTGCTAACAGGCAGTCCATACTAGCAGGGCAAGAAGAAACCTTTTTCTTCCTCATAAGACAAATTACAGGTAAGAGAACTAAATTTTTAATTTTAGCTACAGCATTTTGAATAGGTCGGAGTGGAAAGCAAGGTGAAAGGAAATAGATGAGAAGGATGCATTAGCAGAGGTAGAAGATGCAGAGAGGCATTTAAGTGATGAGAACAAGAAAAGAAAAGGAAATTCTAGATTCTTGACATGTTAAAGAGAGAACCCATTTGGCTTGGGCACTTCCTAGAAGTTCAGGGAGACAGGAACTGAAAAATCATATGGAAGTCATGAACCTGGGTCACAGTGATGGTGCAATAGCAACAGAGAGTAAGAGGAGACCTTATTGGGAATAGTGGTTTACTAAGGTAAAGAAGAGAGCTCAGATATTCCCCATAACTGTTGTATAGCCTACAAAGCAGCAAAGTGTTGGCTTTGGTAGCTATATAAATTACATAAATATGTACACACAGCTTTCTGGCTGCTCTAAGCCTAGTGACGCACACAGAGCTTCTTTTTCCACAGCTTTATCATTGTTTCAGAGATAATGCTGATTTGTGTGGCAAAGATGCTGATTTAATTTAGGTTCAAATAAAGAAAATAGCATTAGGAGGCAGTTCTGGGAAGGGCACCTCTTCTGTACTTTCACATCCATTCCATTCCATCCCCTGCACCTTTCCCCAGCTCTTTAAGATTTCTTCTTAATTTAACATTAGATACGTCATCTCTTTGGGGAATGGAGGTATCGGGGACCTATTTTGGGGATGGAATTGTGATCTCATGGTCATTTCTGTCTCTAACAACTTTTGTCTCTTCCATTCCCTGCTAATTAATTATATACAATAAGTCCATTTTGGATGTGCACCTAAGGGTTCAGAAATTAATCCAAAGGGTATCTAAACTATCTTGACCTCTTGGCTCTGTATACAAAAACTTGGGCTGGAAAACTTAGAACAATTCCTTGAAACATTTCCAGTAGCTTCCATTCCATTTGGGATGGAAATGCTAAAAGAACAGCCTCTGACATGATAATCCTGCTTACATTCTTGATTTAGAAGCAACTGATCCATGCAGAAACGGGGGACAGAAGGGAGAGGTTGCACGGAGAAATGCAAAATTCCAAAAAGTGTATCCAAAGTTTGGATAGAGAATGTTAGCAATCTGTCTGGATCAGCTTACTCATTCCAAATGCTAATCCCTATTGGAGTCACAGACTGTTTGTCTGGTCTTCCCTACTGCAGAAACTGGTTGCAGACATTATCCCCTACACTTTGGAGGTAATGAACACAGTCAAAATCCCTCACTCCAGTGGGCTCAAAGGCATGGGGAGGAAGACAAAAGAGCTAACTTGTCATACACAGTCTTTTCCTGGAAATCTGGGAATCTACAGGTTGTGGAGGTGGAATGGCTAAGCAGGTAACCACTGGGGCATCATCCCTTGGCAAACCCACAAACTTCCCCTCCCAAAGGTTCTTCCAGGGGTTGGGTTGATCTCCTAGCATGGACAGTCAATTGGTGTTTTTCTCTCTGTTGGTGTCTCTCTGTTGGTGTTTTTCTAACAATGCCCCAACCTTGCACAACTGTAAATGGCCGCAACACTGTGAGCTTAAATGTAGATCAGCCACACAACTGGGACAAATACATCAGCTGATCATGTTCAGGGCTGGTCTAGATGACATTACCTCAGCAACCTATCCATGCTAGGACTCCTTTTCCCAGAGTGAGTTTTTCAAAAGTAGACAGCCTTGCAAAAGCATAGTCAGAAATGGAGCATATGTGGCGAGTTCTGTGGGCCTGTGGTGCTTGGGTACCAGGAATATTCTGGGCCCAGGAACCAGCTCCAGCAAAATTTGGGGCCTGATCTCTCCCCAGCCCTGTATGTAGTCCCCATGCACTCCCCCCAGTGCATTCCCTGGCCTGCCTGCCACCTCCAGGCAATTTGAAATGGCCTAGGGGGCCCTGGCACCAGCAACACATTGGGGTGGGGTGGGGTGGGGTGGGTTGTCTCCGCATGCTGTGTCCTTAGAGCGGTGTATGAACACACGCACGCTCTGCCCACAGGGATATAGTAGCAGCCATGCAGCATGAGTGTCCAGAAGCCACTTTAGCTCCACTGTGCTGCTGGTGCTGCACCCCTCACCTAAACTGCCTTCCAATGCCTACACTCTTTACTTCTTCCTGTACCCATATTCCCTCCCAGAGCCCAACCCCTCACTGCCTCCTGCATTCCAATCCCCTGTCCCAGCCCGGAGCCTGCATCCAGCATCCAAACTCCCTCCCAGAGCTTGTGTCCCTCCTCCACCCAATCTCCCTGTTGGGGCCTTAGGCAGGTGGGAAGAGGCAGTTTCAGAGGGGGAGGGGTGTATTCTGGGTACCTCCAAATTTTCTGCAAACCTACTGCCCCTGTGATGGAACAATTCATCGAGAACACCTTTTGCAATTCAAACACCCTGATAAGCAGAAAAACAAAGTTGAGGATATTTCAGCCGTGAGTCATCCTGATTTATAAGACTGAAACATGGTCCCTAACTGTCAAGATAGAAAAGCTGGACACCAATCAGTGTGTGATTCCCTGTGTGTGTTTGAAAACATCAAATGGCTTGAATTCCAGGTGAACTCTAACTAAACATGTCCCATGCTATCAAACAATCGCCTAGCACTAAGATGGTATGGCCATTTTCTCCAAATGCCTACCAATGTCTCTGTGAGGATCATTTTGTACTTTAGCCACATGAAAATAGGATGGAAAAGGCCAACTCCACTATTTCCCCTCTTCCCCTGTGAGGATCCAAACCTTGATGATTGGATGGAGTCAATAGATGATTGGATGGAGTCAACAGATATTTTACCTTATAATGCACCAGTTTTGGGTCAGGACAGGACAATCTTGGATGCACATAAACCAGATAGCAAGAGAACCAACTAAGGCTATGTCTACACTGGCACTTTTGTCAGTATAACTTATGTTGCTCAAGGATGTGAAAAAACCACACCTCGTGTGATACAAGTAACCCTTCTCAGAGGGGGTAGCTGTGTTAATAAGTATCTTCAAAAAGAATGATGGGTTCTGTAGTCCTTAAAGACTAACAGATTTATCTGAGCAGAAGATTTTGTGGGTAGAAACCACTTCATCAGTTGCATGGAATGGAAATCACAGAGGTTAAGTCACAATGACAGAAGTGCTGATGTGGACAGTGCTATATCAGCAGAAGAGCATCTGCCGACATAGCTACTGCCATTTTTGGGAGTCTTTTAATTATTCAGTGGGAGAGCTTTCTCCCATTGGCATAGAGTGGCTACAACTGTGCTGCTGTAAGCTCTGTGGTGTAGGCATAGGCCAGCCTTAGTCAGTATTGGCCTAACTCTGCTTCTATTGTCTTGAGCTCACCATTGACTTGAATGGGAAAAGAGCCAAGTCTGGAGTGCTTTTGGAGAGACCCATTATCTTCCATATTTTATCCCTAACCCCTATTCCTCCAGTATGTGTTCTGGTTGTTCACACGTGAAGTGACAAGTTTACATTAGTGAAAATATGACCCTAACGAGGCTAGCACCCTTTTTCCACCTTTTTGCTGTTCAATTCAATGAGATTTTATTGCCAAGCTCAATGTATATAAAAAAAGACAGATCTCTCTGGCATCTGTCAGAGGTAGCTAAAGTCTGCCAAGCAAAGGGCTATGCATTGTATCTGGGGCAATATCTCATGTCCTTTTGTCATTACTGTCCAATGATTAATTCTAGGTTGCTGTTCACATGAAAATGAACTAGACCGTGACTACACAATATAAAATATAGGGGTTAGCTGATGCTGGAATATAGTTGCATTTGTATTTGTACCTAGCACATTTGGGTTCTGATTCGTCTGGAGCCTTTTGGGCACAACTGCTATAATACTAATAGAGAATTCCCAAGGGCTGCATATTAATATATATTCCAAAAAAAAATGTTGGTTTTGCTTCTTTTCCTACTTTGCCTTTTTCAGAGGAACCTTTGGGAATTTCTATAGAATAACTGGCAGTTTTTCAAAGCTTGCTTTACCTCTACCAGGCCTGTACATGGGGGGATGCGAAGGGTGTGAATGCACCTCCTCCCTCCCACCCACCTTGCTCCTCCATGGTCTCCCCTGGGGCCGATTCTGGTCAGGCTGGGGAAGGCTGAGGCAACATTTTGCCCCAGCCTCCTCCCGTACTTCAGCCGGCAGGGAAAAGGCAGAAGCACATCACCTCTCCCCCTCCCCAGGAAGCGATGTAAGCGGGGTGAGCACTGCAGCAAGGGAGTGAGCTGTGCCTGATGGGTCAGTGCTCACTGGGGAACTCGGGCAGATTTCCCAGTGCTCCGTCTGCAGCAGAACAGCTCTGCAGCCAAAACAAGGCTGGGTCTCGATGTCATTATCTAGTGGGGTGTGTGGGTGGGTGTGTGTGTGTGTGTGAGATTTACACACACACACACACACACACACACACACACACCACTAATTATGATAATCATCCAAAAGTTAAAACACAGTTAACACCATAAAATAATGGTTCTATTGAGTACAACAAACCTACATTTTTGGAAAGTGAAACGTAAGTGAATTAACCTCTCTTTTCTGGACAGCAGGATTCAAATCTTGTCTTGCAAAACACAAGTGAAAAGGTATTTGATTTTATTCCCCTCTTTTGGTCTTACCACAAAAGAGCCACACAAATGACCACAACTGGCTGCTTCCAGGCAAGGGAGGCCCAAAAGTAGGAGAATAGCATCTGTATGGGATTTGCACGTGCATTGTTCCTGCCAGTATTAATTTGGCTCAAACCAGTGATTTTAACCCCACTGTTTATGAAATTCTTTTAAAATAATGCTAAAAAGAAAATTCTTAAGTACCAACCACCCATTCTGATTTTTAAAAAAGCACTTATTCATTTATGCTATCACATGTTCATTTTTTCCAATTAAGTTTTTCTGGTTTGCCAGGTAACTTAATGGAGAGTAATGACTCCAGCAGCCTTTCTAATATTACTTCATAATAATCCCCAAGCTATATGCTCAGTGTGCTGGTGGAAAGAATTGAACCCTGGGCTGCTATATTCTGATTTGTGCTTTTAAAATACATTTGTAGTTATTAACTATAAATTATGGAAAAGTATGTTGCCAAGAGATTTTTCTGGATTTTAATGCAATTTGTCTTATATTTTGTCTTTGAATCTTCATGCATAGTTCCAAAAAAGCAAACCTGGCATATCTTAAAAAAGCCAAGTACAGATCAGGCTGGCTAGAGAGGAGTGGCAGAACTGGCCTGAACATGCACTTAGCTCCCAGGATCTCCTCAATACAAGGCAATAACAAGTTTTCTAAAAATAATTCTGCAGCCTACATGAGGTTGGCAGTAAACAATTCTGTCCGTACTTATACTACAGCCAATACCTGAATGAGTTATAAACAACATTCTTTTGATGTTGAAAATACTGCCTATGTTGTTTTGGAGCACAACAAATTACATTTGAAAAAACTGGACAAAGAAACCAAAGCTCTCAGAATGTAATTAGATACCGAAAAAGCAAAATACCTGAATCTGAAATCATTGGGTATACAGTAGCCCATATGGTAATCACCTCGGGTCTTTGCTATTTGTTTTTGAAGGTCTTTAGCTGAGTTGCTATATCCATTGAAAATATAATTGGCAAAGAGCAGCTTTCCTTGAATATACATCTGTCAAGAAACACAGAAAAAGTTCAGAATATTAAAATAGGAACAGCCATCTGTTATTTAAATTAGGTCAAGGAACTGAAAAGAATGACACTGAAGTAGCCTAGCTTTTTCCATGGATAGTTTCTTTGAGCTTTGGCCTTACATTATTTTCTTTAAAATGTCATACTTCTGAAGTGTCTCAGAGACAGGATCTCATTCCCATGCATAGAGGACAACATTCTGTAGGGTGCTCCATGAACTAACACAACAGATAACCTGCCCTGAGGACATTGCAATCTGGATTAGGTAAAGTATAATATGGCATAAGGAAAGTAGTGTGAATGGGAGGTGAATGGGCACAATAAAATGTCATGAGGGTACTTGGTTTTGCATTGTACCTACCGTGTTAGTTCAGTGTTTTAACAAACATTTTTGGAGACGATAGGAATGTGCCTCCTTTCCCCCGACCTTTTACAAATGTTAATGAAGCCTTGCACTACACTCATCAGGTAAATATTATACCCCATCTGGAATTTAGATAGGTAAGTGATTTGACAAAGGTCACACAATAAATGCTTTAGACTTGCAGGATTTAGACTGCACTTCTGCTTCACAGACACACTGATTCAGGCATAAACTAAGTCTTTTGGACTCATCTCTCCTTGACAGTTAATACACGAAACTAAAGATAATTAGAGCTGTTCAAAAAGAAAAAAAATACAGTATTGTTTTGCAAAACGTTTAAAAATGTGTACAGGTACTTATATTCAATTATGAAATATTCTAATCTGAATCATTTTTTATTCTTTTGTAACTTTGTAACATTTATTGAAAACATCAAAAGTGTTATCAAAATGACTGTGAACAATTTGTATTTACCAAAAGTTCAGGGGTATTCAGCATTTATTGAAAAAATTCAGGGTTTTGATAAATGAAAAATACAGGTAACATTTGTGTTAAAGTTTTCTGTTAAAAAATTACACCAATTTACATGAAAAAAGACATTGCATATATAAAAAATACAATATAATTTATCATATATTTGCAAAGTTTATATATAAACATTTTCACACAAATATTTGTTTGCATATATATAAACATTTTGCAAAAAATATTTTTGTAAAAAGGCTAATTTTTCTTTGAAAAATATGATTACTGGATTTTCTTCATTTTGTGCTCAAACCAAGGTTTGTTTATTTGAAATGTAACCAGTGCAAAGCACAGCACAAGACACTACTTACAATGGATAAATGGGAGAAACCCTTGGTAATCTCAGGTATTTTTAAGTTCATAGGTGAAAGCAGATATAATGATATTGTGTCACCCATTTGTGAGTTTGACACATTTTTCTTTCAATCAAAAAGCTTGTAGTATTGATACCATGAAGGATTCTTTTTTAGCAGAAATCACTGTTGAGAGGGTCACTCTTCACACACATGGATTTGGAAGCCTAAGCACAGAATTATTCTTGTAGTTGAGCAATATTGCAGTGTCATACCTCACACTGATGCTTCTCTATGTTTCAGGAACTGCAGGGGTTAAGCAGCCCAAGTTTTGTAACCAAGGGAACTCCCATTCCCTCTGGTAATCCTCTCTCATCTTTAACTCTTTGGCCATTATGTGTGTGAGCAAGGGAATAGCAACAATGCTCCACCTCAAGCACTGATTGCAAGACTAAATGCAAACCAATGGGATCCTATTTCTCTTGGAGAAATCTGAGTCAAACTCTTCATGCATGTTTTGCCTCTGATATCCTGAAAAATAACATGACTCTCTCTTATGAAAAGGTACACCAAGTCCAGGCCAGGGTGTTAGGAGGAGCAAAACAACATATATGTTTTTCTCTTAGCAGTCCAAAGTGCTCTTGTAGTAATTTGCATCTCGTAACTGAAACTGCACTCCAGCCAATGCTCTGAAGATTTGTCAGGATACAGGGGACGACAGCCTTGATGTTGTCTACATCTCACTATCCCTAGTCAGCCTTTACCTGATTCTTCTCCACTAGACTGCAATCAACCTTTTCATTTCCAATGGACTCCCTCTCATAGTTCATGCAAGAAGATGATTAAATTACCTAAAATAGGCTAACCTGTTCTTTTTATATTGCTTTCTCCCATCTTCATAGAATACTAGGACTGGAAGGGACCTCGAGAGGTCATCGAGTCCAGTCCCCTGCCCCCATGGGGGCACTACTGATTCCCACATCAATTTGTTTGCTTTTTCTCTTCCAGTCTGTGGCTTCTCTAGCTTTCCTCCTCTCTTTCTCTACTCAGTCTTCTGTGGTGTACATATTTCAGTCTTTTCCCTATACTTTCTTTTCATCCCTGTTTTTTTTTTCTTTTCACGGCCCTATGTTTCTGCCACCAACTTCTCCATCCCTCTCCTATGTATGTCTCACCTACTCCTTCCTCTGTCCCTCATGTCTTTCTGCCAACCTATCTACGTAGGCTTTTACTATCAGAGCATTATCCTTTTCACACCTCTCCATTCCCTCATTCCACTTACAGTTCTTTCTTTAGCTCTCCCTGTTCCTATCCCAACATGCCCCAGCAGACTTCATCCATCCTGTACCCAGAGTATATGTCTTGCACCGAGGCTGGGAATGCATGCATGCTTCCACATACGGCAGTATGGCTTCTGCTTTCTCTCACTCTTGGGATCCTCAGTGCAAATTCTTGAGTTGGTCTCTTCCTGCTATTGCAAGCCCTGAGGTAATGCAGGCACCTATCACTACCAAGTCCACTGTCTTTGTGTGGGAGCAGGCCTCCTTTGACATTGGCTGGAATTAGTCATTAAAGCAGCAACTCCACAAGGAACTATAAGCATTTTCATACTGCCAAAAACTCTATATCACTTACAGTGGCTCATTTAAAATTCTGACTCTGTCTAGGGCAGGTAAAAATATAAGAAACATGGAAAGTACCTACAGAAGCAGTCTGCTAGGTTAAATTGTCCATCCCCCTTGCACTGCAGTACTGAGCTCCACAGTCCTTTCTGGAAGACTCATGTCACATAAAAAGTCATATTAGGGGCCTACAGGCTCAGCAGGCCAAGGATGGAAGTTTCCATCTCTGCTGTACCCAGCTTAGCATAACCTGGGACTCTGCAAGTGCAAACAGCAGTTGGGCTTTATCAGCTTTAATCCATGCCTTGAGCTGGGAAACTACTAAGCAGTAAATAAGTTTGACCTCAATCTCCGCTCATAAGAGCAATAAGAATGGTGCTGGGCCAGTACACGCACACCCGTAAACAACTATAATATAATTAGTGTAGGGAGTCCTGTGCCCAGTGAGTCTCACCTCGGTGGGTGCCCTGGATTCCCCCAGCTGGAGCCACGTCCACTGCAGCCTGGTGCGAGGTGACAGGAACGGGACTCCCCTCAGACTGAAGGGGCGTAAGTATTTCCAAGTGCCTGTTGCTCACTTTTATGCATTACTCTGCTTATGCTTATTGAGGTATTACATTGCAGTAGCTGTGTAACCATTTGTCAGTATTAAGCCTGTAATAGTAGTGATGTAGTAAGATTACTAAAAGCATCTATCCCTGATTGCCTCTGTTGTGAAGTGAATCTACAACCCTGTTGGGCCTTGGCCCTGTGAGTTGACAACTAAAAAGAACAATCAGATGCTCTGCTACAGGTGCATGTTTTCCTGAAGCACATCAAAACAAGCATTCCACTGGTTCCAGTATGCTGCCTCTGGCAGTGACCATAACTGATGCTTTAGAGGAATGCAACTCCCCTGCCTCCCCTCTCCTCCTCCCCCCGCAGTAATATACTTGGCAGGTTGTGCAATGCTAAGACATGGGAGAATTTCATCCCTCACACAAAAGCAATCCATTAGAGTCTTCAAACATCAAGTTTGTGTGCGCTTGTCATGTCTGAATCCATAAGCACAATGTTACTGGTCAAAATGATTCAATTGTTTTCAAAATCTTGGGCTTTTTGTTGCCTCGTGGGTGATGTTGCATGTGATTTTTCTCTGGCTGGCTATATGTGGAGGAAGTAAGGATTTCCAGGATTTGTCTTAAATGTGCTATCTTTCAAATCTATGTCCCTTTATGATCTCCAAGTAGAAAAAACGAAGGAGTGTCTATCTCCTTGAGCTGGAGCAGCCAGAACACTGGGACTCCATAGAAGCAATGCTGCTCAACCATGAATTTTAGAGTGTCAATAAATGTTAATGGGAATAGCTCTGCTGATTTATGCTACCTAAGAATCAAAGTCTGAATCTTCCCTGAAAAATGAAGTGTCCACCAAATAAATCACAATGGAGGGAGAATAACTTGCTGAGTATTGATGGAGACGATGAGAAGTTTTGGGAAGATGTTTTTTTTTTTTTTCTTCAGTGTTCCAAACATAGCTCTGGCAACTGAATTGCCTGAAAGGAGAAAAATGCCCTTGAACTGAAATTCCAAAGCAAGGCATAATGCACAAGTCAGAGCAAACAGGAGTATCTTCTTTTTTTGTTTCCTTCTTTTCTTCTCCCTAATTTTACCCAATTTAAAAGGTCAAAGGTGAGCCTCAATATTTAAAAAAGCAATACTGTGTCAAAAACATAGAAACAAGCTGAAATACAAAGTGTTTTATTTGTGATTGTGAGTTTGTTTGTTAAATATTGTGTGTCTCCCTATCAATTCCTCTTCATCTTTTGGAGCTTTGATTTCTCCCCACCCCCAACAGAGCCATTAAGCTACAAAAATAGCAGTGAACTTCCCTTATTACTTCCCTTCTATATTTTCTGCATCTCTCAAAGCTGATGAAAGGATTAAAAGTGTTTTTTATTCTCATCACCAGTTTTTTCTTCCCCACTTGTTTTGTGTAAGAAATGCAGTTGCTCCCCTGACTGAAGGTACATGTACACTAGCCCCCTAGTTTGAACTAGGGAGGCTAATGAGGACGACCGAAATTGCAAATGAAGCACAGGATTTAAATATCCCGCGCTTCATTAGCCTGTTCCCGGGCGGTCGCCATTTTGGAAATGGACTAGCCCGGAATAACTGCCTGCGTCTACACGCAGCAGAGAAGTGCGTGTATGAGGTTTAACTGTCATATGAGGTTTAACTGTTAATTCAAACTAAGGGGTCTATCTTGGAATAACGCTTCTCTGCCGCGTGTAGACTCAGGCAGTTATTCCGGGCTAGTCAGTTTCCAAAATGGCGACCGCCCGGGAACATGCTAATGAAGCGCGGGATATTTAAATCCCGCGCTTCATTTGCAATTTTGGTCGCCCTCATTAGCCTCCCTAGTTCAAACTAGGGGGCTAATGTAGACGTACCCTGATTTCTTTTTTCTGTCTAGCATTTGAGATAATTAGCAAACGCCCAAAGTTTACTACTCAAAACACATTGTCAAACATTGTCTACTTCCACTAAAGGAAGTTGTTCAGCAAACATTTCTTAAAATCTCTGAAATGTTCTCCAGAGTTCAAGCAAAGTTAACGGAAGCTTCACCATCTGTGTGGATTTTGTAATAAAGCTCCTTTCCTGGGCACACTATCAGCAAGAAGTTGTGGTACATCTGCTAAGGATCAGTGGTGTCTAGAAAGCTTAGGAATGGACCCAAGGACTTTGAGTGCCATGGCTTCACAACATCGGAGATTGATCTCCACAGTGACAGTCTCATGGTAAATGGAAACAAGGCCTGAGATCTGGTCAAAGGTCTCATGGAGAATATTTATATTTCTGTGGCATAGCTGTGGTCACATTTCCTCTTCTCCTAAATTGCCACCAGTCTTTTTGGCAGATTATCCTGCACTACTGACTCAGCATGGAAAATTACATGGTTCTTCCTATAAGGAACCATCAACTTATTTCTTAAAATCAATTGATTCAGGGTGCTTTGAATGCTTCCATGGGAATATTAAGGAAGGCACCATCTGTATGGATTGGGTTTTGTGCAGTTTTATTTTTTAAGATTTTGGGTATGATTACATCTCTTTTATGGTTGATTTGTTTTCCCAGTGGAAAAACACTGGGATTGTTATTGAAATGGACTGTTAATATCTCCTTTCAGAAAGCCAGACTGCCAGCCATACCTAAACATGAAGACGTTAGGTCCTTGTTTAAGAAAACATCTCTGGACATTAACAAAGTTGCTAATTACCATTCTATTTCTAGGAAGAATAATCAAGGCCATACAAGTAGACCAATTCCAGTTGCATTTGGACTCCATGTACTACCTTTATCTCTATCAGACCTGACTATAGAATTGATACTGAACACATGGTGGTGAGTCATTTTTCTAGGTTTAGGGGAAATTTCTACGATTAGGGGGAGATTGACCACTGCAGTATATTCATTGTCTGCATGTTCTAAATGACTGCTAATGTCAGGTAAATTCACAAACTGCTGTAAACATCTCATTTAGCATTAATCATAAAGCTTTACGTTATCCTCTTAACTGTTTTCATATTCATTAAACTACTTCCATATGGAAATGAAAAAACAGTGATATGGAACAGAATCAAAACATCTCTGTGTAGCTGGCTAGCATCTTTACTCAGCACTGTTGCAGCAGCGCTCATCCGTAGCCCAAGTTGCCGAGTCATTCAGACCGAGGGGTTTCATCACACATGATTTTTCTGTTGGCATGTGAGTTGATGCCAAAGGAATTACACACTGTGCTCAACTACCTTGTATTGTCTCCTTTTCCACTCACCAAGAAATGGCCATATCAATTTATTTCCATTAGCTCTGTAAATATAAGGAGGGCTTTTGTTTTTTCTACTTTTTAGACATATAATTAATCTGACAAATTTACCCTCACCATCAAGGAGGAAGTTAACATATAGTATTCAAAATACTACATGTGGCAGTAATGTGTAGAGAAATGAAATGTCAAACATTACATTTTATTTTCTGTAGACACAGCGCTTTCTGCAGTTTTAGATGCAATCCAGTAATTTTAAAACCAATGAGTAGTCCTATGGTACCTCAGAGACCTCCAGCTCATCAGAAGAAGTGGGTTTTGCCCACAAAAGCTCATGATACTATACATACTTTTTGCTAGTCTCTAAAGTGTCACAGGACTACTCTTTTTTAAAGTTATAGACTAATGCGGCTACCCCTCTGAGTCCAATAACTTTGTGTGGCTCGATAGTGTCACCCAGTGGACAGATAAGTTGATCACAGATGGGCATATTCATGTGGATTTTTTTCCGTTTTATTTCAAAACTAATAATTGGCTTCTTGCTGATGGGAACAGTTTCTAATGATGTTGTTGTTAGGAATGGAGAATACATTAAAAGCTCCTATATTCTGATTGCCATAGCAATTGCAGAAAATTCATATTGAGAAAATGCAGGAAATGATTATTGTTGCTCTCTCTCAGTAATAGATTTACAGGACATAACCACTATGTCCTTAATGGAGAATTTTGTTGTTAGAATAAAGAAACAAAGAACAGCTAAAAGACAAACAGCATTTGTGGTGTTACTTACATGTAGATTCAGGGACTAAGTTTTATCCCATTGTAATAATAATGGAGTGCAGTTCAACACTATTTATTCATTCTTAGCCAAGTATTGCATAGGACTAAAAGGCTGAAGAATCAACTCTCTGTATAGTTTTATAACTATTGCTGAGTTATAACATTTATTATTTTGGCCAGATCTTTGCATCAGTCACTCAGGTATTAAGGATTAGTATGTCTTCTACCTGGGGTTGTAACAAATCCAAACCTTGCACAATACTATACACCTAAAACTAGCCACTGTGCATGTTTGATTTAAATAAGATTTTGAACAAGATTGGAAGGTCATGCATTTCCTCTTGCTAAAGATGGAGACACTGTGTTTAATTCACCTTCAAAGGTTTTTTGCAGTACATGAAATGGAGCCATGTTAACAGAAACATGATGAAAACTAATGGCTGAAACTGAAAAAGAAACCTGGTTCATATTCTAAAGAACTGGCTAGTGGCATGTATACAGCCCTCCTCTGCTATGCAGTATGAGAATACTGCAATATGTATTGTAAGTCCTGTGTTGTGAATAGCTAAGATCAAGGCATGAGAGTAACAGGGCCCAGGACTTCTGAAGAAAGGCTATTCTGGATACTGCTATGAGGGTCTGAACAGACACAATGTGCAACATGGTGATAATTGGAAGTCCTGGGCTTGTTCCAATAGAGTGGCAAAATCATCAAAAGTAAAATATTTAGCTGTACGTGTAGATAGTGGCAACAGTTTTAACATACCAAAAACATGCCAGGAGCAACATTATGCCTTTGCACCAGTAATGAACCTTTATGACCTGTAGATTCGTCTGTACAGTTGATGTCATATTTGAGGAGACGATAGGAATCCAGGCGACCCTGAAGCAACATAGGAAGTGCAATTACAGAAATATGTAGGCTATAAATCTTACTCTACCAATCATCAGTGCACTATATTCCCTCTGCACAAGGCCTAATGAGTTAAACTGAACTAATTATCTTCTTCTTTGTGGCTGAGGCAGGCAGCTGTTCTGAGCACACTTGTTTTTGGAGACAGTATTCATAATTGTTGGATTTCTCTTTGTGGAATAATTTGTCACTTCTTCAAAGAAGCCATACCTGTAAGTTTTAAAAATCTAGTGCTTATGAAAGGAGAGAGGGCAACTAGCTATGGTGCAAGCTTCCTATTTAGTTCTCAGTGTACTGTTCTTGGATAGGAAACACAATACCCCATTTTTAAAGATGACTCAGGGGGGCTTTGAACCCAGGTCTCCAGAATGGACGAGCAGAGTGTGTACATAAATACACCTGTACCATGAAGACCTCTCCCTGCCTCTTTTGTATGTGAACCACATGTATGGTGCTCACTCTGACATGAGATTGTTAAGCAGATACTTTAGAGTGGTGCCAGTTCTATTCCTTTTCATAGACTGGAGGTATTACATTTGTGTTTCATGCAGCCTCCACTTTTAAACTTGAAGCAAAATCCTGTTCCCACTTAAGTGAAAGGGAGTTCTATTGACTTCAGAGGGGCCAGAATTTCACCTCTTCTATTCTATGTTTTTCCAGATATAGATTAATTAAAATTGATATACACTATAAGGCCAATTTCTGAGGTGTTTTAATTTATACGTCAGTAAGGACCTGTTCAGGTGTTTAAACTGATGTTATGTACACATCAATCAAGACAGCAGGTATGTGGGATTTTTTTTAAATCCTCCCAGTTTTCTTCCAGCACTTCAGCAACTCCAATAATGGTAGGAAGCACTGGTGTAGCTCATTCACTGACATTTATTTGTACCCTCATGCCATTTAAGACTAGATAACACGATAAAAACATCTGGGTCAGATTTCTGCTAGTGCTTTATTCCCAGCATTGCTGGGAAAATATTTCAGTATGGACAAGGCCTTAGGGTTTGGGAGAAAAATGATGCAAGAAACACAGCAATAAAGTATGTAAGTTGAAGTAACCTCCACTGACTATTCTGTCTCCAACTTTTAACTTTCATCTTAAGTCCCTTTGTAAGTTTCAACACAGAGTTGCTCCTGCCCACTTTGTGACATGTACTTTATACCATATTAACCCTGTACATATGAAGAGAAAGTCTTTATTTTAATTGTCTGCTCAGTGTTCATGCAGCCATGCAAATGTATTGAGTACACAAATGGTGAGAGTACTGTCCAGCATGCCTGTGGCAGCAATTCAAAGCCCTGGATGTAACAGTCAATGGGCCCCCAGTGCACACACAAGTTGCACCCATGGGGCAGTGTTGCATCTGGGCTGAATGGTACGCTCTTCCAGCACATCCAAGGCCCCAAATTGCTTCCCTAGTAGCCTTGCTAACTGTGCAAACTCAAAGACCCTAAGAGAGTTGCCACCCTGACTCACCCTTTCTCTGAGGCCATGCCCCTGTTCCACCCTGCTCTCACTCTATCCCCCATCCCTCTGTTGCTCACTCTCCCCCACACATACTCATCATCACCTGGCTTAGGGAGGGGGTTGGGGTGCAGGATGGGGTTTGCATGCAGGCCCTGAGAGGGAGTTATAGTGTTGGAGTTATAGTGTTGGAGTGGGAGCTTGTGTGCAGAAGTGGGTGCAGGTTCTGGGAAGGTGTTGTGGTGTGGGAGGGGATGCAGGTTCTGCACTGGGGCAGCGGGTTAGGGTTCAGGAGGGGGGGGTCAGGTAGTTAGCACTTACCTTACGAGGCTCCCAAAAACAACTGGAATGCCCCTCTGGCAGCGGCTCCTAGGCAAGGGAGTAAAGGGGAGCCTCTGCTGTGCGCTGCTGCCCACAGGCTCCACCCTTTCAGCTCTCAGTGGCCACAGTTCCCAGCCAGTGGGAGCAGCCGAGTCAGCGCTTGGCTCAGAGGCAGCACACAGAGACCCCTCCCCTGGGGCCATAGGGAGAGTGTCATCTGCTTCCAGGAGCTGTACGGAGCGAGGATGAGCAGGAAACCTGCCTTACTCCCTCTGTGCTGCTAGCAGCAGCCAGGGGCCTCCAGACTGTTTTCAATCACTCATATAAGAAGTTGTTCCCTTTGCCCACCTGTGTCAGCGGGCCTGCTGTTCAGATTTTGGTGACAGGATAAACAGCAAATAGATCCAAGTGTTGCTTTTTTAAAACAATTTTTCTTATTAGAAGCTAGATAAATTCATGGAGGTTAGGTCCATAAAAGGCTATTAGCCAGGGGTTAGGAATGGGTCCCTGGCCTCTGTTTGTCAGAGGCTGGAGATGGATGGCACGAGACAAATTGCTTGATCAATGTCTTAGGTCCACCCCCTCCGGGGCATGTGGTGGTGGCCACTGTTGGCAGACAGGCTACTGGGCTAGATGGACCTTTGGTCTGACCCAGTACGGCCATTCTTATGTTCTTACGTTCTCAATTTTCAGACATGCTAAACTCAAATGAAACCTACCTGCATACATGGCATACTTCTGTTCCTGTTCTTTTTCTCATAGAGCTGCTCTAATTTGTCTTCACTTGGATCCTCATTCGTTTTCAGTGATGAAGACACACAGACCACCATGATTTGTTCCTGGGCAGACATCTGGTTGCTAATAAGGTGATCATACTCCAGGTCTGATACATATGGAATCTGATGATTACTACATCTGCATATCTTTCCTTCCTGCCCCACCAGCATTCTCCGAAGGACAGCAGGGCAAGCACTATGGGATGTAAGCCATAATTTATCACTGTCATGAGAAATAGAAAACAGAGGGGAAAGGAATTAGACGGCAAGCAAGGCTTTGGTCCTAAAGTGAAAACAGAAGCAAGTTAAATAGAATGTCAAATAAACTGACTACAGCAACCAGCATCTTTTAAACCACAATCTCTAAACACCAGGGTCAAACCAGAATTTTCTGAACTCTGATTAGGCAGAGTACACAGCTCACGGAAGGGCTGACATTGCCAGAGATGTGAGCAAAGCTCTGTGGCTGCAGTGTTCTTCAATTGTGCCAAAACAGAGCTGCTGAGCTAGCCAGATGGGAAAGCTGGATGGTTCACTCCCTAACTGGATGAGCTGGCCAAGCAGGCTTTAAAATTGATCAGTGCTAAATTCAGACGCTGAAGTGTGCTGGCCTGGCTCACTGGCTTTCTGCAGGTCTCACATGCACTTCGTGCCTTTAGACAGACAGCTGTGGTGCATTTATGGTTTCATCACTTAGTCACAGAAGTTAAGCATAGATCATGTGGGTATTAGTGTTACTGCTCTCCCAAAGGTAGTGTGTTGTTTAGATCATGTTTGAAAAGGCCTTGAATGAGATGTGCTGTAGAAGTGCAAAGCTATCATCCTATATCTTGGGCAAATGCCAATGTACTGTTTCACTGCAGGCTTGCACATGACTGCAGTAAAAGAGAACCAGCCACTCCCACTTTACAGGAGGCAAATCTTTTCTAAGGCTGGTGCAGGCATCAAGAAGAATTTTGAAGGTTATGGGCTGGATCTACAGTCCATTGATGTTAATGTCAAGCCTCCTGTTGTTATCTGAGGGTGTTGGATTAGGCCCATATGTGAGTGTACCAAGAGTAAGGAATTGCAAAGAAAAAGAGCTCTGAGTAAAAGTTGGCTTGAATCCAATACATTTATCTTATATATTGTATGGTATAGGGAGTGGAAGGAAAAAAAGACTATGACAAAATAAAGGCTTGATTTTTAGGAAAATAATAGAAGACTAAGAAATAGGTATGAAGGAGGGTCAAGAGAAGAGGTGATCTTGTATACAGGAGGAAGACAATAGACATTAGTTTTAATTGATATATAAGATAGATATAAAACAAGGAATTCCACATCGGCATTCTACATTAAAAAATAAACCACTTGAGATTTGGTGTCATGGTTCATGGTTATAGAATCATAGAATGCTAGAACTGGAAGACACCCCGAGAGGTTATTGAGTCCAATCCCCTACCCTCAAGGCAGGACCAGGCACTGTGTAGATCAGTGATCCCCAATGTGGTGCCCAATGGAGCATTTATGTGCGCCTGCCTAGTGACCAGGGCTGGCCTGAGCCATTCTTGTGCTCCGGGCCCCGGGTGTGTGGTGCATGAGTGGCCCTTGCCCCGGGCGTGCAGCACATGTGCGATGCCGCCCCCGGGTGCCCGGCAACCCCAAAAGGTTGGGGACCACTGGTGTAGATCATCCCTGAGGCTGCATCTATACTGCACCCTTCTTCTGCAAAAGCTTATGCAAATGAAGCGCAGAGTAGAATATCGCTGTGCTTCATTTGTATAATTAATTAGGGTCAATTTTTGTGCAAGAGGCTGTGTAGACAGCTCCTTTTTGCACAAAACCCCTCTCTTGCACAAGAGCCATTCTTTCTGAAAAAATGAGGGGTCCTGCAGGACCTTAGAGATTAACAAAAGAATGTAGATGGTATCATGAGCTTTTGTGGGCACAACCCACTTATTCTGTGTTATTCTTTTACTTCAGCGTTTCCTAAACTATGGGCCGCGGCCCAGTACCGGGCTGCGGGAAAAAAATACCAGGTCTCAGCGTGGCTGCCAGGAGGGGAGCAAAGCGGGGCGGGCTGGGAGAAGGTGTGTGTATGTGGGAGGGGGGGGGAACTGGCCACTAGGAAGCAGGGTTGGGGGCAGCAGGGCTGTTCCACAGAGTTTGGGGCTGGAGGGCGGCCGGCGGAAGCAGGGTTAGGGGTAGCGGGGCTGTCCGGCGGAGATCCGGGTGGGCAGGCAGGCGGCGGAACCAGAGCTGAACGGGGGAGATCAGGAGGAGGAGGACTGGAGAATCACCCTTTGGAAGCACGGCTGGATGGGGGCAGCAGGGCTGGTGGAGGGGGGGTCAACTGGGGAAGTGGGGAAATGGGTGTGGGGGAACTGGCCGTCGGAAGCAAGGCTGGACTGGGGAGATCGGGAGGAGAAGGGAAGGGGAGCAGTTCTGACCCAGGCACATATAGACCCAGGCACACGAGTGAGTCTGGCCCTGGGGATTCCATTTCCCCTCCCCCCCCACCCTCACTCCCATACCCTCCCTCGAGTAGTTGCAAACGGCCTGGCTGATAGACACACTCACGCAGCCTGAGCTCATCTACCAGCCAGGCAGTTCACAGCTATGGACTGATACACCTAATTATAATAAAACTTACCTAATTAGAGAATACTGGACATTTTATCTGTCCGGTATTTTCTCAATTTGTTTCCCAGACAGAACCCTCAAATACCGGACTATCTGGTACAAAACTGGACACCTGGCAACCCTATCCTTCCTTGCACCCTCCCTTCTAGCCAGACCCTATCCCCAATCTGCTCCTGCTCCTGCCTCCTGGAGTGCCCATGCAACATCGGGTCCCCCAAGCCCCGGCCCAGGCTGGGTGGAAGATGCAGCCGGGTGAAACACTGAAAATGTATTCATTTTTAATTCTTTTTTATATGCATTTATATTTTTGGGCTGCAAAAAACAGTACTGAAAAAAATACGGATTCCAACTAAAGTAAAAAGTTTGGGAAACACTGATCTAACCAGCTTTCTATCCATCTTACAGTCCATTTATCCAATTCATATTCCCTTAACTTGCTGGCAAGAATATTGTGGGCGACTGTATCAAAAGCTTTGCTAACGCTGGCACTGGGGGCTTTGGGAAGACCAGAAACAACTTAGTTGAATAATCATCAGTTGCTTAATGAATATGCAAATATGCAAATGACTGTTACCGGTCCTCCAAAAGCTCGTGAATGGATTTACTGATCCCTGTGTCAAAAAGTTTGGGAAGCCCTGCTTTACTTGCTTTACCCATAGTGGGCTATCATTGGGCTCATATCTCCCAACTCAGTAAAATAAAAGAAAAAATACAATGCAAAGTTGCTTTAAGGAAATAGCCAAAGGAACCTCCACATCAGTAAAAGTGACAGCAAATCCTCAACAGGGAGAAGTAGTGGAATGTGACTGTCTCATTAGACGTCACCTCATTCTCCAGTCATTGCACTCTGCAGATATCTTAAATAAGACAACAGTAAATTACTTAATTTTACAAAGTTGCTAGCATTCCTAATGTATTATTATGAAATCAGACATAATGGTGTGAAATCATAGGAAAAAACAAATAGTATTCATAAGATGCTTATCCAGCGCCAGAAATGGCTTGTCAGTAAGTCCCTCAGATCAATTTTTGCATTACAATCAACATTGTCCAGTTCCTGCTCAGATTTCCTTACCCTGATATGTAGGCGTTCTGTAATGCAACAGTGTATTTATTTAAACTGAACTGAGGCACATGTGGCTGATCTGGTTTGATATTGCTGTTTGCTAAAGAGGAAATTCTGCAAGAGAAAATAACAGTAAATGTAAACAGTAGTTTAAATGTCAGGAAAACAAAGCAGATATGTGTTCTGCAGTACTAAAATGTATCTATATATAGTGTTCATAGATGGGTGAAATCCTTTTTCCAATTAACTGATAATGATATAGTCATCTGGTTATATACTGGTGCACATAAAAGAAACACTTCAGCTGATATTGGTTGGGGATTTAGAACCATACATCTGGGAGAGTAAGAACTCTAAGTGACACAGAGAACAAGAACTACTCTTTATATTTCTCTGGTTTTAGTTGCATGGCTCCAATAAGTTAATGGGCATTATATTAATTGGAACTCTAGGCAGAGTAAAATTAAATCTCAAATTTTCTTAAGTCTTGTACAAGTTAATATTGCAGAAGTTAAGTAATTTGGGAGATTGGAGCCTTAAAGTGCAAGGTTTTCAGGTCAAGGTGCAAATTGTCATGTGTCTGTGTAACACATAGGAATGTAAGAATGGCCATACTGTGTTAGACCAATGTTCATGTTGCCCGGTATCCTGTCTTCAGGGAGTGACTATTGCCAGATGCTTCACAGGGAATCAACAGAACAGGGCAATTATTGAGTGACCCACCCTTGTTGTCCACTCCCAGCTTCTGGCTCAGGATGCCCCTTATGTGAAGAAGTACTTTTGTTTGTTTGTTTCAGATCTCCTCCTTATTAATTTCATTTGGGTGACCCCTGATTCTCACACTATGTGAAGGGGTAAATTAAATTTTTTTCTGTATGCCATTCATGATTTTATAGACCTCTCATATCCACCTATAGTCATCTATTTTCCAAGCTAAAAAGTCCCTGTCTCTTTCTTCTCTCCTCATTATGGAAGCTGTTCCATGCTCCTAATATTTTTTGCTGCCTGTCTCTGCACCTTTTCAATTGTAACGTATTTTTTATATTTATGATGTTTTCTGTCTTATTGTCTATCCCTTTCCTACTGATTCCAAATATTCTACTAGGTTTTTGACTGCCGCTGCACACTGAGCAAATTTTTTCCCAAACTATACACAAAAATTCCAAGATTTCTTTCTGGCACAATGGTGCCCCACTCCTGAATGATGCTACTGTAATATAAAGGTATGATGTTAATCCATTAAAAGGAATGTTCTCTTTAAACTATATTCCAGGATCAGTTATGGATACTTCCCAAACCTCCCGTGGTTTTCCTGTCACTAACTTGTTCTTGTTGATGTTTTTATGAAGCCGCAATATGTGAAATAATCAGTTCTATGACACTGATAATTAAGCTTAATTATAATAACCTAAAATTTATCATAATACACAATTATTTTCTCATAAAGAAATATTTCAGTGGGCATTGAGAAATTCTTTTTTTTTTTACCTGGGAGAATAAGATGACTGCTCCCACAGCATTTTGTGAGCAGAAGCTGATTGAAAATGAGCCAGCAGGAGAGGGCTGTCTGACTCAGAGGCTCTTCTGTATTCTCTCTTCTTCTCTGGTGCTCTCTGTACAACTGAGGTAGTCAGGGAAGCAGCTGCAGACTGCACTGTGCATTTAGTTAAAGCTCTCTGAGAAAGTCTAGGCATTTTGTGAATGTGTGGCGAGTCAATTTCTGAAATACCACCACACCATAGATATTAATCTTAGGAGACAAAAACAAAACCAAAAAAAAAACCACAAACACAAAAACCTAGCTATGAAAATTAACTCTAAATTCTTCCTTCAGGTCTTGGTTCTGATATTTTTCATGGTAGACTGCTCCTGGACCTGGCAGCCTTCAGAAAGATTTTGCTCTTAGTGTGTAGGACAGGTTATTGTACTGGCTGCAATTTTAGTAATGGTAAAACACGCAATCAGACCTATGTTTTTGCTGTACTGGTAACTATTTTTATGCACTGGAACTGTTACAAATAATCAGGATTAATAATATTCACAATATATAAGATAAATGGAATAATATCTAAGGAAGATGATATTCAAGTTCATGTTCGTTACAACTGGGCTCAAATATTATGGAATGTTTCTCTTTGGAAGGAATCAAATGCACAGACTATAATTCACAGGCATTTAGTTTGTATTGTTAAGAAATGTCTTACGTAGCCAGTGCTCGGTGGGTGAAATTCATGCCTGTGCAAAGGACCTGCATGAAGTCTATACATCACTGTACTTCCTCTTAAATGCCCAAATTTGGCTTATGTGGTGCATGATTCATACTTTGGCCCAATGCCCTGACATTAATTTAATGCAGAGGCAGGAATTCCAATATAAATTAATGTAGTATTATAATGTGCTTCTTAAATGTAATAGCAATAGTATACGGAATATCTAGCTCCAAAGAAACCCATTACGTTATTCTGTCTGTTTTAAAAAACTTAATTATTTCCCTAACTCCAAACACTAACAAAAATTACAGAAAACTACAGAAGACCCAGAAAAATTTGTAAATGAGACTGTCATTAGTGACTTCCTCATTAAGGACCAGAATCCACCTCTCTCTCTCACCTTGACTTCACAGGACTCTTTCATATGAATAACTGTTCACCAATGTGATCAAGAAGTTCACAGTCTGCCCTTCTACCTGTTTCAATTCACAATATTTTAAAGCCAGCAAGCCACTCTATAAAATTAAGTCTGAAACTGCAGATCAGAAGAGAAAGGACAGGCCTAGAGCTATTTTGTCCATTGTGGTACCTGCTGAAGTCAAAGCAAACTTAACACTATTAAATCCATCACTCATTTTTTTTTCTATGGTGACTGACCAAAAGCCATTCGATAGTATTCCAGCCAGTCATCCAGAATATTCTTGATCTTCTGCTGTAGTTTTCTTAATTCTCGGGCTGCACTGAAGTCATTTATAGGGCTTATGGTCTCTTCTGGATTTTTAAGTGTCTTCACCAAGTCTGATAACTTTGGCTTTTTAAATAAAATAGAAAAAACACAGTTAAAAGTTATGTTCTATGTTTGACGCTGCCAGAAAGCGATGAAATAATGTTATAAAATATGAGACCTTTAATTTGAAAGCATATTTTGAAAATAAGTTATTAGGGTGAGGAGATAGACAAGATTCTTTAAAAGCCTCCCATGGTAGGAAGTTAGTAGGCACTAGTAAATGCACCATTTTCTAGTCTGAACCACTACATTGTGTAATCTAGTTTGGCATCATAATACATACTCTTGAGTCCTCTGTTGTAGGATGTGAAAAGAAAACAGCAGACGCTATAAGTTATACCTGAGGCTGTCAAAGCTTGTTTGTCTGGCTACGCTGCTGCTAGTCCCCCTTCTTTCTCTGTCCATTGTTCAAGGACCTCCCTTTTGGTTTTATGATTATTGTGTATTGTGCAGGAGGAGGCATAATGGCTTGATTACTCACTGAATTAACGTAAGTCTGCAGCTATTTGCATTTGGCTCTCAGCCTCCCAAAAGTGCGTACACCCTCTATTTTACACCTGCTGTACCCATTCACATCTCTCTGGGTATTTTTAATCTGAGAGTGGATTAGTTAGACATAACAAGGAGACAGGAATGCCTAGAATCACAATGTTCATGGAGACATCACTAATGTTAATATAGTTGGCAGGAGTAGGATTCCCTTCTGCCCACTCTGAGAAGGTCTAGAGTTTTTGAAAATTCTGATACCATGCACTTTCCTTCCTATAATGTCTCACCAAGACTTGTCTTTACTACCCTTTTTGTTAACATATTCCTGGATTTGTTGGGAAGGGCACATGAGTTCCAGCATTAGCTTCAACAGAATAAAGCAGCAATTACTGCTGGCACTTGACAGTGAAAACATACAGACCCGCATGGCTGTGGCGACATCTGCCCCCAAAGCAGCACTTCAGCTGGTTAACATCACCTCCTAGTGCCAGAATAGGCTACTTGAGAAGGGGTGGGAAGATGTAACTTGCAGCAAAACTTTACCTACTGCTGTCCTCAGTTTCTGAATCACTGCTGGAGGAGCACTCTCCAATGCCTCAGAAGTCCTATGACAGATTTTCAAACTTTAGCACAAATCTCTGTTATTTGCACCAATATGATAGCGTTGGCACCCACTTTCAGGCAGCGTATCCTTTTCTGAGGGGAACTGCTTGGAAGTGACTCTTCCTATGCTACTGTGTGAAAAGCCATGAGGCTGAAGAAGCTATGATAGATGAAGCCACCATAAAGCTGGAGTCTGTTAATTAACCCTTTGTCAGAGGAAAATCTTTTATGGTAGATGATCCAAACACAGCGAAGCATGAAACATAGTGGCAGAGCTAATAGAGTCCTAGACCTCAGGAGAGACTTTTCGGATTTGCATTACAGCCAGCAAACCACATCTGTGAGCACACAGTTCTGTTTTACAAGACAAAGCTGATAACAGGAATTGGAAGGGCTGAAGCATCCAAAGACATTAAACTTGAAAGTCAGTGGTATCTGAACAGGGGAGGCTGGGGAGCCCTAGCCCAACCGTGGTTTGTCCATTTTTCATCAGGGCAGACTCCGTCCCTTTCTCCTATTCCCTCACGATGCACTATCCTCCCACCCCTGACCCAGGCCAGCAGCTGAGCCCAGCCAGGGAGCCTGAGCAGTTGTGGGAGCTGCACAGTCCCTCTACCTACTCATGGTTCGAGAGACCCAAGAGCAGCTCACAGCCCATGTTCCTGCCCCCAGGGTTCCCTGCCTCGCCCAGGGCTGGTGGAGTGTCCATGCCTCTGCACCAGTTCCTCACAGCTGCCTACGTGGTTCTTGCCTCTTGGCTGGAGCTGAGTTGGGGTATGGCCTTGGAGCTACAGCCTGGCCCTGGTAAGAGCCACGTGGGCAGCTGTCAGAACTGCAGCACAAACCCTCCACCTGCCCTGGGTGAGGAGCCCTGGGGGCAGAGACATGGGAGGGAGGCTACTCTTGGGCCTTCCACACCACAGGCAAATGAGGTGTCCACTGTGGCTCCCCACAGCTGCATGAGTGGCAGTTAACTTGGCCGGGCTGTGGCTTTGAGGCCCACCCCACTGCTGAAGCCAGGCTAGGGTAAGAGCCACATGAGCAACTGTGGGTAACCTGGTCTCCTCCAACTGCCCTGGGTGGGTGGCCCTGGGGGTGGGGACATGGATAGGGGCTCTGTTTTCAGCCCACACTTGTGGGGGTAGGCTCCCCAGCCGTGCTCCAGTTTGTCCAAGGGCAGGGCTTTTGAGGGAACTGAGGTCTCAGGGGAAGGGGCCTTTAGTTCCCTCACTTCTGGGAAGGCTCTGCTACCCCTGCTTCAAGCTAAGAATGCAGCTATGGCATGGAAGAGTTGGAAAGAGGAATTTAACCTCTAGGTAAATATTTTTGGGTTAGATAAACAACATACTGTGAAAATAAAACTATTTTGTTACCTGACTAAAGAAAAGGGGGGAGAGATAAGTGAGACTTTGTGCGTGGAAATTCCTCAAGCTCAGAGAACCACAGAAGCAATAATGGGCTGTTTTGGAAGAATGAAATGGTGGGAGGATATAATTTCTTTACCTGGGATCAAGCAGCTGGGGAGGGTATAAATGAATACAGTATTGGCTTAAACGTATTAGCAGCCAGTTGCAATTTTGGAAATGTTAAAGATCCGTTGAGAAGAGACAAGATAACATATGGGATATGAGAATCTCAACAGTATCAAATCGGTTGCTGAGGGGAAGCTACCTTAACTTTCAAGGAAAATTTGGAGACATGCAGGGCTGCAGAGTTATCCAAAAAGAGAATTAGAACCCTGGAAGAGCAAGTCAGCAGAAACTGGCTATGTGGTAGAAAATATACAAGATAGAAATAAAAATTGTCCAGCTTACGGGGAAAATATCACATCTGTGACAAACACAATAATTCTGCAGCCAAGTGTTTGTGTAGAAAAACCCAAGTTACACACAAGTAACCAAAGAGAGCAACAGTGAGTATAGGGATGCTATGTGGGTAACCAAACAGATGGCAAATACAAGACAACAAGACCCTACTAAGTACCAGAAACACTTGCAGACGTGTTATCTGAAAAGAAAGTGATATGATTTCAATTATGTTGTGGTTTGAGTTGTAACATTATCCTGATCTGTCTGATGAACTCAGACATAAGGTTGGAAGAGACTAACCAGCTGTTAACAGTGTACAACCATATCATATTAGAGCCCATGGGGAAATGTAAAACATTAAAAAATGCAAGGAACAAAAAGAAATATAGACTGGATTTTGGAGTAATAGATGATGAGAAGGCAGTACCATTTCTGGACAATAAAACTGCTTAAAGAATGAACCTGATAAAAATGTAGTTCAAAACACAATGAAAGTGGATAATGATACCTTGGATGGTATTACCTGGTACTAGGAGATGATACAGTGGGACTACCAGAGACATATTTCAAGGTGATGGGCCACTACTAGATGGTATTTATAAACAGAGATTGATAACTGTGTAGTCAGTTAAATTGCCCACAAAAGTACTCATTGCAATACCTAGAGCCACTGAAAGACAACTGCAAAGCCTACAAAATTATGGAATTACACAGCCTGTCAAGAATAACACAGACTAGGTAAGTGGTCTTGTGGTGGTAAGAATGCCCTTTGAAAAATATGCCTGGATTTAAAGCCTTTAAACAAAGCTTTGATAAAGAACTATTTCCTTTTGTCTGTAATTGAGGACATATTAATATATCTGTCTAAAGGGAGATTTTTTTATAGTATGCAATGAAAAAAATGAATTTTGGCATGTTGAACTAAGAATTTAGTTACTTAACAACCCTTGCTACTTTATTTGAGAGATACTGATGGTTAAGGATCAGTCCTGCATCACAGGTATTCCAAAGTAGACTGACCAAAGCATAGGAGGGCATGAAGGGAGTCCGGACAATAACAGATGATGTGTTGATTGAGGATGAAGATCGAGAACAAGTACAAATTACTACATTTTTTACAGAGATTCCAAGAAAAGAATATTAAATTAAACTCAGGTGAAGAGTATCATAGATGGCATGCACTGGACATTTGTTAACCTCTTATGGCCTGAAAGTAATCTCAGTGAAAGTGAGGGCAGTTTCAGAAATGCCAGGACTGAGCAATATTAAAGGAATCCAAAGATTAGCTAAGTTTTGTAGCCAACCATATGACTCCTGCCAGACCTGACACATTGAGATACCGTATGGAAGTGGGAGGACCAACACAAGCAAGCAGTCCAGAAAATAAAAGAGATGCTTGGGAAGTCTCCCACTTTAAAATATTACATCTCAGAGGAACCCCTGATGCTGCAATGTGATCCATACAAGTCCGGTCTAGGGGCTACCATGCTACAAGAGGGATAACTTGTTGCATTTCCAAGCAGAGCATTGTCCGTGACAGAGAAAGCCTATGCTCAAATTGAAAAAACGTTTGTTAGCAATTCTCTTGGAAATGGAAAAATATTGTCAATATACTTATATACTATGGATGTACAATCTCATGAAAGTAATTACTCAAAACACTTACAATGGATGATGATATAACTGCAGAGTCACAATGTACAGATCAAGTATTGCCCAGGCTTCGACTTTGTGTTGACAGACACCTTGAGCTATTCATACTTTCCAGAACCCAGCAAGGAGAGATCTGTAAAGGCTGAGGTAGAGACAATAAATATGGTACAGTACTTACCGATCTTGGCAGAAAAGCTGAGGGTATGTCTACACTACCCCACTAGTTCGAACTAGCGGGGTAATGTAGGCATACCGCACTTGCAAATGAAGCCCGGGATTTGAATTTCCCGGGCTTCATTTGCATAAGCGGGGAGCCGCCATTTTTAAAACCCCGCTGGTTTGAACCCCGTGCAGCGCGGCTACACGGGGCTCGAACTAGGTAGTTCGGACTAGGCTTGGAACGAGGTGTACCAGTAGTTCGGAATAGGAAGTCTAGTCCGAACTACCTAGTTCGAGCCCCGTGTAGCCGTGCTGCACGGGGTTCGAACCAGCGGGGTTTTAAAAATGGTGGCTCCCCGCTTATGCAAATGAAGCCCGGGAAATTCAAATCCCGGGCTTCATTTGCAAGTGCGGTATGCCTACATTACCCTCCTAGTTCGAACTAGGAGGGTAGTGTAGACATACCCTAAGAGAGATACAGAGGTTCAGAGCAAGACAGAACATTGCAGATACTGAAACTTATGATCTTACAAGGATGACCAGTGACCAAGGATCAAGTATCTTGCAGATAAGAGAGAAGTTATGTATACAGAATGAGATTATAATTAAGGGAGAAAGCTGCTAGAATAACTGCTCTGTCAGGAATGAGATTATGCATAAGTTCATTCATCACACCTGAGAACTGAAGTTTGCTTAAGGTGAGCCAGAATGACTATGTATTGGCTCTGAATGAATTATCAATTATGGGTGTTCAGAGATAAGTGATGTATGCAGATCCTGGGGAAAATATCCACAAGAGACCCCATGGTAACACAAAGTGCCAAGAAAGACCATGGACAAAGGTGGGAGTAGATTTGTTTATTTTTGGAGTTACATGATCATTGAAGAGTGGGGTTTTTTCTTCAGTTTGTGGGAGATGAGCTATTTACTAGACACAGGATCCATTGTAGTCATGCAGAAGATAAAAGCACACTTTGCACAGTGTAGGATACCTGATACTATATGTTCTGATAATGGATCTCTGTTTGTTTTAGGAGAGTCCTGGAAATTCAGTAAACACTGGGATTTTGGTCACATTAACATCTTCACTGGGATATTATCAAAACAATGGCAAAGTGGAATCAGTCATAAACACTGACCAGAAGCTGTTGAATAAAAGTTTAAATGCCGAAGGCTGACCCATACTTAGCATTAATAGATAACAGAAATACTCCCTTGCCAAGGCCTAAATGCTGGTCCCACACAAAGATTCATGAGTCAGAGACCTAAGAGAATCTTGCCAACAAGAGGAAGGTTGATAAACCCTGGGTGCTCAGGTGCTTCACTTGGCGAATGTGGAGAAGCCAACAAAAAAAGAGGAGTGTTTTATTACAACACCTCTGCAAGAGATCTGACAGATCTGGAGCCAGGCAACAAATTCATAAACAACCATTAACAACCTTTGTTAAGCAGAATAAAATTCTGGCACAAACTACAGTAATGCAACCAGGAAACCAAAGAGCATATCAAGTGCAAATGGGCAATGGGCAGATAGTGAAGCAAAACCATAGGCATTTCAGGAGAATAAAAGAAACCTCTAAAGAGTGTGTGGACAACAAATGTATTAGGGTTCTGCAGCAGAAAAATCCCGAGCCAGACTTGTTAGAAGCAGACAACCTCAGGTGCATACTAGAGAAGAGACAGAAGGAAGAGGGTGTTTTGACAGACTCCAGCAACATCAAGTCAAGACTGTGGTATTATCTAGAAGGAAGACAACACTAGAAGGCACCAATTAACTATACCATAATTGAGGAGGATGGACTACTATAAGACCAGCTCATCTGAAGGATTTTGTGTGATGAATTCAGCTTGTACCAATGTCTAGCATTCATCACTAATAAAGTGATGAATGAAGTAACTGCAAGAATGGTTAACATTTGAAAGGAATAGATTAGGTTATGTTCTCAGTAACTGCCAGAGGGTTTAACAGGTTTCTTTAAAAGAGACAGGATGTAATAACACAAAAGTGCTAGCAGACACTTCCAGATGGTATACTGTTTTCTGGAAGGAACTATTTGGAAATGACAACTTCTGGGGAACTGTCTGAGAAGCCATGACGGTGAAGAAGTCATGTTGTAAGCAGCCACAATACATCTGGAATTTGTTAACTAATCTGGAGTCAGAGTGAGATCTTACCAGGCAGCTGATCCAGACACAATGAAGCATAAAAGATTGCTGAGTTTCACCAATGTATGAGGGATACAATGGATTGCCTTCCATTTTGGGGGGGAAAAAAGGTCTTAAAATCACATTGATACCCAGGGGCTAATGGGGAGTTCCTTAGTGAAATTTAGGATGTGTGACTTGTCTTCTCACCGTTCCCCTGGGCTCTCAGATCGTCTTTTAGAATCTCTTACATGGCACTGCTTTGGTGAACTATTCTAGGAACCACAGAATAGCTATCCAGAGCCTCATGCAGTTGTAGTATTGTAGTACAGCACTTGTGTGGATGTGGGTAAAACTATACTGCAAGAGCATCACTGGTACAATGTAACACTGCAGCTACCTTACGTTAGTGGTTAAATTGTGTAATGTAGACAATGAAAATTGGATTCTCCCATCAGTGGGAATGTGAATATTAATGTTAATTATTAATGAGTATTACCCATACAATACACCCTTCCAAGAAGAGCAGATTGCAAAATGGCTGTCTGAGCAAGGTGGCAATGATGCATTGTATTTATCTCTAAATCTGAACTGTTGCTTCCAAACGCACTATAAAGATTTAAAACACAAGGCAGAGAGAGTGAGTGTGAGGGCTTTTTGGCACAGTCATGTGGCTAAGCATTGTCGAGAAACCCACATAACGTCGACCAATTCAGAGACAGGAAACTTAAAGTATAATTGCTAAGAGTGTCTAATAGCTCACTTTGTAAGCTAATGGAAAATATATGCAGTCATAAAGAGAGCCTCATCCATTTAATAGAACTCCTACTGTACTTAACTGACTTGCTAAAAATTGACCCAGAATATTTACATAAACTGCTTAGCAACACAAATTCAAAATGCAGAAAAAAGAACTTTTTACAATAAAACGAAAAGTAATCTTTTAGAATTATGTCTGTAAATCTGGTGGCTGCAACTAGATGAGATGCAAAATGGTCATCGACCAATTAGCATGACACAACTGTATTCTGGGAGAACAGTTTCAACAGCACCTAACTCCAATTTTCCAAAGTGACTTAATCACCTAGACCCAGATCCTCAAATGAATTCCCATTCGTTTAAGTGAGAGTTAAGCACCTAACCACCTTTGAGGATCTGGGACTTAGTGCCCAAGTCTCACTGCAACTTAAGTTCCTAAGCCACTTTCCTAAAGGAGATTTAGGCTCTTAATTCACTTAAGCACCTCCTCCCAGTGCTTAATCCTCCCCCATTTCTGTTTTGAAAGTTCTCTGTTCCCCTCCTTGCTCCATTTATATTGTTGTCAAGTCTCTGAGGTCTTGTTTTGGTGGCATTTCAGATGGCAATCTGACAGACTCCTGAGAGGTAGAGAGATTATTGTAATGGGCATTACCCTGAAGTAAGTGAGAAGGAACAAGTTGTCATCCCTCACGCTCTATGTTTAGAATGCTATTAATAAATGTCAGAATAATTTAACTCTCCAGCAGTGGTGCTAGAACAGTTTTTGGAGTTTGGGTGGTGAGCTGCTTCCCTCCTAACCCCATTCACACCCCTCATCGCCTCCTAAAGCTGGGACGGGTGGCCGGGCAACCCCTCCAACATGTGGGGTCCAGCAGCAGAGCCCCCAGACACAGAGCAGCTGGGCAGGACCCCAATGCCAAATAGGGCCAACAGCCAAGTGGGTCATAGGGCTGGTGGCCAACTGAGTCCAGGACCAGCAGAAGATCCCACAACAGTGGGGTTGCAGGACTGGCGCCTGGGACCTGGGCGGCAGGGGGGAAAGGCTAGGATGTCCAAAAACTGGGGATTTGGCAGAGCCCCCTGCATTTCTGTTTCCTGTACCCATGCTCCCCAGAATGAGTCGGGATAGCTCTTTCTCTTTTTAAAATATTGATGTGCAGATTTTTTTTTTCTGGCTCTTATCCCTCTCAAAATACATTTTTGAAATTTCTAACATAAATGTTTTATACACAATAGAATAGTAATGGAGAGAAGTCAATACTAATCAAAAATCTACTAGGAGTGGGGGGTGTTCTGGTTTGGGGTTTTTTTTCTTTTCCAATTCCATAAACCCTTTCCCTCATGAACCCTCTGATCACGATAATACATTTTATGACACAAAGACAACTTATCGTGAGTTCATTGGGGCATTTAAGACTTTTATATAGAGTATTGTGGGAATGCAGCATTTTGGTTGGCAAAACCACGTAGTCAGCCAGCATGCTGTAATCTGCACAAAAAAGAGGTGCAGGAGAATTTTAGTCAGGACACTAGAATAACCCTCCCCTCTTACAGAAAGCACAATGTGATTCCACAAAGAAGAGACAGGAAGGACTTCATTTTTTAAACTCTCATATTTAGGATCCCCTTTTAGGTAAACCACATTGACTTCTGTTTATCACAAAGGCAACAGAAATGTGCTTTGAACGGGGGTGCTGATCAGAGGCCGTCTGCATGGATGTTGGTGGAAGTTGGGGTGTCAGAGGATAGAAGGACTCAGGGTTGCTACTGAGCCTCAGCAGTGGGAACATTTTTCTACCTGTTCTTTGGTCTGCTCCTGGACATTGCAGAATCCACTCCAACTTTTTAGGTCCTACTTTCACCTTGATGCAGCTTGCAGAGAATGTCACATAGGGGCAGAAACATAGACCAGGGGAATTAGCTCACACTGCCCCCTTGTTCTGCCGCCTCTTGCTTATCCATCACCAAAAGGCTGAGTCAAATCTTCTGGGAATCTAATCTGTAGTCTTGATATTTCATACCTAACCCTTAGCCAGGCCCAACTGGCAAGAGAGAACATTGAAATACATTATAAAGGTAGTTGTAGCTGTGGATGAAATGGATGACATGTATTTAACTGGACCTTATTATCCAAGAAGGTTATCAGGCAATATATTAATAATGAATAGACTTTGTATAAAACAGCATCTAGAAATTGGGCCCATTTTATTTGTACACTAACTAGTACATAGTACAAAGAAACTTTTATCATGGGCCGTGGGGCAGATCGTTACCTGGTGACAATCTGGGCTTGCAGTTTTAGGGTATTATACTCTGTTGGCCTAAAAAAACGCCAAACAAACTGGGGAGAAATATCTTAAAGTCTCAGTGTTGAGATGTAGCTGTGTTTAAGTCCTTCCCATAGAACCAAGTAATAGTTAGAAAAGAAAAATGCAAAAATATTCCGATAAGTTTGTTAGCTGTCTTAATTCTGAGTTTTTGATTGCTGCTTACTTTTTTCTTGGAAACCTTTGTTTCTTCCTCTCTCAATTTTTTCCTGTTTACTTTAGAGAATTCCTTAGCTGATTTGGATGAAAGTTTAACTCTGGTGAGCATCTGACCCTGGGGGAAAAAAACAGAAAAAACTTTTTGATAT